>NC_068370.1:32843590-33162090 GCF_020536995.1 Dreissena polymorpha
TTAGAGTAAAAACCAAACACTGACAGTACACGAACAGTTCTAATGATATAAGTCAATGCTGAAATAATATCATACAATTGTTCCATACATTTTTTCAGGCGTCATTTTTGTCATGTACTTTCAAAGTTATTATATGAATCAAAGTTTGGAAATAAACAACGACATTCATAATCACCGCTTTTAAAAGTAAACATCATGGTTTGGGATGTGTTCTTTTTTTGTGTGTTTTTGTGTTTACTTTAACTGTCCGTGTAACAATGCATCACTGGACCTTTAATAGTAAGTCGTTTTAAACAAAAGTTTCTATATGTGACGACAATAGTGTCGCCCACGTAATATGGAAGTAAATGAATGAATGGTTGTTGATATCAAATATTATACTGTATATGTACTATGAATTCCTTATGGTCTTATTTGTCACTGTTTTTGCTTTAGTTTAAGTTTACCTAACTTTTCCCTATCTTTACAAATGAATTAAACATAATTTATGCATTTGCTTGCTTTTGGAGCACATCGAAAAATACGAAAATCGTTGCAATTATAAGCAAGCTTGCAAATATGTAGATACTTTCTACGGAACACATTCAAAGAGAAATATTTAATACCGCATTTCAAACATTTCAAGAAACATTATTTAAGACATCAACGGTAATAGTAATTGCGGTAGTGCTTCATTAGACTTCAAATAGTCACACATATTTATAAACAGTTATTGACCTTCATCAATAAGCAATTCCTATGGCATACACACATTTTGATTCAATCAAGAAGATATATGACCTAGTCAAAATTTACCATCACATTTACACAGACAATATTTCACTGTTGATTATAATATGGAAAAATTGCAATTTTTCGAATATGAACATAGCATGTGCCTGGTTACATTTAATTGCAACTTGTAACTACAATGATCTAGGCCATCCTACAGGACACAAATATTGTGATTCAAATCAGGATACACACGCCTGGCTATAAAACACATCCTTTTTTAACAAATTAATTGATAGACAAATAGTATGCGTCAAATATAAACATTTTTGTGTGATACATATTGTTTATTTTTCAGAGGAGGACATGATGATTATAATAGGCAAATTATTGTATTGGAGCTTGTAATCTTGCAAATGCAATTGGCTTTATCAATTGTTATGGAATTATTTAAACAGGTTTGATAAACTTTTCATATAAATTTACTGAAAACGAAACTAAGATTTATTTTCACAAATAAATGTCGATATGAAAACGCTTTGATTGTTCTTAACCCAAGATTAGGTATATTTGCCTCTAGACTCTCTATGTGCTACCCTAGTTTTAACCTATCTATTTTAGCTTGATTGCATCATAGGCTTTTGGAAACGTTTTCGAATATGTTTCCTGGGTAGACAAAGTACTTGTTGTATTTTGGTGAGAACAAAAAACGCTCTCATGGGAATCGAACTCGATCGGTCGGCGGACCTATATCCACTACGCCAGGGCTAACTAGTTTGTTTCAAAATAATATCAGGAAAAATAAATAAATATATGTATTACGAAATAATTGGCCATTAAAAGTGGCATTGAACGTTTATCTACATGACAGATCCTTATGCTAGATAGTCTGCATGGTGGTTATACAATTTGGTTTTCTGATTTTACATTTTCATGACGTTTTCGTTCATACAATGATTTTAAGCAACTTCACAAACACAATCGGATTCTTTTTTTTAAAACAACAGCATCGATAACAGAATTAAGCTTTTACCATATGGTGCATATTGATGTCTATGAGTGAACTACGACATCGGTTGTGTTCTATTGCCTTTGCGGATCAAAGATTTCCGATATTTACAACTAGCTGTTTGTGATGTCAACGAACACGTGAACGGTTTTTACTTAAATTGTAATCTTTTAATTCAATATATAATACATTCACGCATACCGGAACATATTCAATTGAATAAATGCATTTATACTAATAAAGTGCATTTCACTAGATGAGTAGTTAACGGAAGATTGTATAAGTCAACATTGATGGTCTTATGAAAACTTACTTATACTGTCATACAAGTTACTGATTTTGCGGTATTTAAACCTATTGACATAAAGTTACTTATATATTTGTATAATTACATTAGTTATAAAACAAAAAATCGCATAAATACGTTTAGATAATGGAACAAAAATGAGTATATTCATACGGGTATTCAAAACTAAAACGAAAACACATTAACTTAAAAGTTGTGAATAACAAATACTCTTATATAATACCCGATGATCTTTCTGTGGACATTATGTATACGTAGCGTTGTAAAATAAGTCAGTAATAACGCGGACAGAAATATCATAATCGAGTACAGCTTAATTATAATTCCGATCGCGCAAATGCATAGTGATTAATGTAAGAATCGAAATAGTGTTCGTGTGTTTTGATGTTATTATATCAGCCAATATAAAACTTATTTTCGTTCTGATAAGTAGCCATATAACGCCATGATCGGTGAAGACCTCCAAATCATTGCGCTTTGACCGATTAGTTTCTCTAACTTGAACTTTATTTCTAAAATGCCTGTACATATGCAGACTTGGTAGAAATACATTCGTATAAATAACCGTATAACATTTACACTATTCCATTCAACTTTTGTATATAATCGCTTTCCAGATTTCGTGCTCTTTTATCACATTGAAGATTACCTTATTGTACGTACGTAACATTCCTTCAGGACCAAGACCTCGATTTAATCTGCTTCACCATGTAAACGATCTGCTAATAACTAATGTTTATTCGCTTCAGAATAAACCATTTTATCCAACGCAAGCTATTAAACTATGTTGGTATATATATATACGTATTATCCGTCATACAAGAGTTATCTTTCAGGAAAATTATTCCCCCGCGTAAGGGCGCTGAACCATAGTATATAGTAGGCTCTAATTCCAACTGCTGAGTAAGTTGCTCTTTCATTGTTTATTTAGAAATTTATTTTTAAAAACCCACCCACCTCCCTGTGACGTATTAGAATGAACATCGATACTCGACATTCCTTCATATATTTTCAGCCATTGTTTCCATGACTTCGTGTTCCCTGCGCCTGTCGTCGTCAAGGCTGATCAGAGACTGATTGAATATATTATTGACTTCCGGTGCCAAAGTGCTGCCTGTGTTAAGAACTGTATCAGTGACTTCCGGTATCGAGCTCTTGATTGATTTCACAACTGCCTTAAAGTGTCACTGTGTTATTATGTTAAATGTCATGATCCTATTATAACACATCCTTCCGGGGTCGGGGGATATAAGCTAACATAATTGTATTGTATAATTTCTGTTAATTTTTTATTTCTTACAAAAGATAACTATGCATTTGTTGTTTAAACTCAGCCTTGACAGATATTTTGCCAAACTTAAATAATAAATTAATTCAAAACTTAGTGTGCTTGTCGTTGGATAATAAGTATTTGGATATAGGTTCGATTTTCAGCAAATAAATCTTTCGTTTGCTCTGTGTTGTAATTTATGTAGAACACCTTATTTATTTATTCCATCAAAATGTGTGACTTTCATGTTCATTTGGTTTTGTGTTTCATACTTTATATATCTGATTTTATGTCGCCAGAGTTGTAAACCTAATTTGTGAAACACACTTTCCAGCACTTATAAAGATATAAAACGTATTTTTACGAATCTGCTATTGGCAGGAGAAGATAATAACCATCCAATTAACATGGACGTTTTACTTTCATAAGAAAATGCCATAACTTTATGTCAGTCAAAGTTCGTTGTGATTCTAAGTATATATTTCGTGGTTATCATTGAGTAGTGCGGTGATCGAGTGGTAACACTCTAGTCTACCAGTCCGGAGGTCCCCGGTTCAATTCCCGGCCGAGGCACTGGAAATTTCAGAAATACTTTAAGAGTTTCCCACCAAACAAGAGCTCTACTGGTATGAAACCCAGGTAATTCTCGCGTGTATCGGTGCTATACACTGAGCACGTAAATGAACCAAGGGATCTATTCGCAAAGAGCTAGGGTATCGCACCCGGATTCCTTGTATCCCAATACTGTCTCTTCTGCTTGCTGTCTCTTCAGGAAAACCAAAGGACCCCATTGGAAATAAGAGCTTGCACTTTCATGGGTTATCCTTGACTGCAAGGTCAAAAGAAATACAAACATACAAACATCAAAACCAAACGTCCGGAAAAGTGTGAGGAATAATAATTATTCGCTGCGTTGCATATTTGTTGCGGAGATTATTCGGAGTCCAATAGCAGTGGCGAAGTAATTACTGCATCACAATTAGGCTATTATACCTTTTGGCATCGTTGTACCGAAGCAGTCGAGGATAGTTACACTGTATCGTGAACCGATTCAAGTACGAGGTGATCAGCAATTTCGTTCAGACGCATGAAATGAATTTGAACGTACTTTACGTTGCTTCATGCTTAAGATGAATAGCAAGAAGATGCCGGATTATAAGATTCAAATTTCCATTGAAGTACGACACATGTCTATACATTGTGTATATTTTGGGCAATTTACTAGGAATAATTAACAATTCTTCATATGCAGACACAGTGATATTTCATTCGCGTCAACAGAATAGAAATCTTATTATTAGTAATAGGTCATTGCCTTTAAGTCCATCAGATCATCGTTATACGTCCTTAATAAATCTGGAACTAAGACAGTTCTATGGTTTAGTATCATACGTTGTATTTCCAACAAACGTTTGTTTAACAGATTTTGTCATTTAAAAACAGGAGACTTTCAATATTCAGAAGGCCACAGATCGTTTACTTCCTCATCCGGAAATTATGGAGTGGACAACACAAAACTTATTTTATAAGATTATTTTTTTCAGTAATCACTTTTCCATAGCGGGATGGTGGACGAAAGCATTTCGTTCGTTTCATGCCCCAAATATGATCATTATTTTACTGCCTTTAATTGAATCTGTTGTTTTGTTTTTGTCAACGAAAGTAAATCTCATTAATTGGTTGTCGATGATGTTTAACTTTTTAAAATATGATATTATCAATTTCAGGGAGCCGAAGATACAACAACGTTATTACACTCTCGCACGATCGCTCTTTAAAATATATACCACATGTATCTGTATGTGTTTACGTTCACTTCTTAGAGAGAGTGGTTCTTAGAGAGAGTGCGTGATTTAGCGTTTTAATTTATGACGTTATTTAGTATTTTATTTTATTATTTGTGTTTTTGATATGTGTCCACTTATAATATATATATAATTTTGAGAATATAGTCTCCACAAACACATTTATCAACGACTTCTAAACCAAACAGGAGACAATGAATTAGCTGTTAGATTCAGACCAATATTTAATGGATATTTTCACTCGGTGTTGTGCTAAACTTGAACATATTTATTTAGACAATTCCTGATCACGTGGTGAGAATTAATCGAAAGACTACCTAAACCAACAGATATCCTCTATTTTTTCAGTAAGTGTTGCATGTAAGGCAATACAAAAACGTCTATGCAGTACAAATAATACATACAATACGATATATAAAATATAATAATGAATAAAGCTGTTGTCAATGACTAGTGGCGCATCATGGTTAAAATATCCATTAAGAACTGTGTAGATGCATTGTGAAGGGTGTTAACTGATGAATCCTGTGTGTATACTTATTGGTATATTGGTATGCAATACAAAGATAACTGCGACGGCTTTAAAGCGTTTTAAACCTCTCGACCTCATGAATCAACTGTTACACGTGAATAAGTTCGTAAACCTAGGCAATTTTCCAGGATTCAGCTGAAGGTAATGGTTCTCGGTGCTTTACGTGTGTCAATCTGTCAATAGAGCAATAAGTTGTGGTAATTAGCAACCAAGATAATTATTTATTGCATGTTCGATTAAGATTTACTGTTAACTGTTTTTTTATTTAAAAAGAATGATTTTAGATTGTGTTGTGTTAGAGACTTGAATCTTAGATTAAAATTGTTTTTTCAAAGATAATTAATCGAAACGGGGATCGATTCGAACGCATTTTTTAAAGAAGATATTTATTTGTGTTAAAATTTATTTTTAGCGACATTTTAACGAAATATTGATATTTATAAATAGTCTAGATGTAATGAATAATGTAAGGTGTTTAAAGTGCCTTTAAGTGTATACATTAAACACAAGACGTTACTTCATAGTTACATGGGTTACAAGTTTGCTACACGTTACGTTATAGTATTTATATTTTTGAAAAAGGTATCACGCGTTACAACACTTGAGGATGTAAACCGTAATCGTTTTATGTTGTTGTTTATTCAAGTGTACGTGCAAATGTTACGGTGTGAAAAAAATAGCTAGTAGTGCTTTTTTTAATTGAGTTCATTTAGGACCTTAATAAATGTAAGGCACTGATAAGCATTTCCTATGAATCAGCAACCTACTATTTTAAGTTAAACACGTCTATTCAATCAAAAAAGCAAACCGATAATGATGTATTAGTCACATTTGAAAGTATCTTTGTTAAATATAATTGTCATTGTTTTGTGTTTAGACGCTATTTCATAATATATAATAATACAAAGTAAAATTGTAAATAGAAACCTAAATCAGTATGTGTCAAAACATTTGTTTGCTTGTTTTTTAGTTTTATTTTTCGCCTTTTATGACGGCGATCACTTTACTCAATTACAATTATATGACATTTTGTTTTCTATCTTAAAGTGAAGTCATATAATGCACAAACCATTATGTATCTGATATGTAACAAGACATGCAGATAATAAAAAACACATATTTACCCTAATAACTTCACATTCTTATTAATCCTTTTTAAATCAAGTAAGTTGGTAACCAAATAACTCTGTTATCCATTCCAATCTGGCAGAACAATTGAAAAGGCTTAACATTAAGATTTGATTGTCGGGCAATATATTTAATTTTCAGACTGCGGAATTCCTGATTTCAATCCAAAAATAAGCGTGTCAGCATTTAAATGCGCACATTGTCTGCAGATGAAAGGTTCAAGTATGAAAGTGCTGACTATATAAGATGATACCCGTAAAACAACACGTGATTGAATCAATAGTAAGAAAATAATCGACATTTGTATGAAACGACACACACAACATGCTTAGTTTTATAAATGTCTGGCTCCCGCAAGGGGTTTTATCAGCCCGTGTAATGGTGTACTACAAACACAATTCCTATCATGTTCTGTATATAAGCATTGTCTGCCCTGAAAAAGCAAAGAACTGTGTCTTTTTTAAAAAGGGAATGTCTATGAATCCCAATTTAAAGGGGTGTTTAACAGAGGGTTTCTAAATAAAAAAATCCATATTTTTGTGATAATTTCGACATTCTTATTTATTGAAAATAAAAAATGTTACGCCAGCTTAACACAATTCATTACATTTCAACTCAAAAGTGAATCGCTTGCATTTCAAATCATTTCTTATTTACAGACCAAAACATAAATGTTATCCAGCGTAACAAAATTCCAAACATTTCATCTCAAAAGTGAATCGCTTGCATTTCAAATGATTTCTTATTTACAACAAAAACTTAAAATGTTATGTCAGTGTAACAAAATTCCAAACATTTCAACTCCAAAATGAATTACTTGCATTTCAAATCATTTCTTATTTTCAGACCAAAACTCAAAATTTTATGCCAGCGTTACAAAATTCGAAACATTTCAACTCCGAAAAGAATCACTTGCATTACATATCATTTCTTATTTACAGACCAAATTTTAAAATGTTACGCCCGCGTGAAAAAATTCCAAACATTTCAACTCCAAAGTGCATTGCTTGCATTTCAAATGATTCTTATTTACAGACTAAAACTAAAAATGTTAGGCCAGCGTAACAAAATTCCAAACATTTTATCTCCGACGTGAGTCACATGCATTTCATATCATTTCTTATTTACAGTCCAAAATTTAAAATGTTATGAAGAGTAACAAATTTCCAAACATTTCAACTCTAAAATGAATCACTTGCTTTTCATATCATTTCTTGTTTACAGACAAAATTTAAAATGTTATGGCAGCATAGCAAAATTCCAAACATTTTAATTCCAAAGTGAATAACTTGCATTTCATATCATTTCTTATTTACAGACCAAAATTTAAAATGTTATGCCAGCGTAACAAAATTCAAAACATTTCAACTCCAAAGTGAATCGCTTGCACTTCAAATGATTCTTATTTACAGATCAAAAATTGTGCAATGCAGCATTATAGTGACTATTGGCTGAAAACGGACACAAGTGAAACACGTAATTAAAATCAGAGTATAGTCGCAATACATATAAGTTAATACATATTATTCAATTCATAATAGTTCCGCTTGTTGAATTGCCCTGCTTTCAAGAAATATGTAGTACATCTAAAATAAACATCATGATCCAGTGATATGCATGTAAAATGCATTGCAACTTTTTGCATATGCTATAAGTAAACAAGAACATATTAAGTTATTAACAAAGAATACATATATGGCTAAGAAGGTACTCCATGACCCTTTTTCAAGAAAAAAATAAACAGCTGTTCCCCTTTCGCTGATTAGTTACCCTTTCTCCCGTGGCGTGCCTCAATACATTTCAATATACAAAATGACGTCATTTTTTCGACGAAACTATTCCAGCGAAATTCTCCAGTTAAACTCTTTTACAATGTAAATGTGAAAAAAAAGCATAAAACAAAAATAAAATTTGTTGGATTCGGTGGAATACCGATTTTAATTCACTCGTGATCATAAAAATATTGATACCGGTGAAAATAACAATTTGTTTATTTTCACTGCTGTTATTTCATTGCAGAAATGTCATATTTTATCATTAGGTATAAAAGAAAAAAACAAGTTATTCACAAGTGGAGTTAAAACATATCATCATTGTCTTTATCATGTAAGCATCATTTGAACCACTACTCAATCAATGAAAGCTACTCGTTCGATGTATGGGACATATGTCATGCAGAAGGCAGGAATTGAGCTACACAAGAAACACTTTAAGCTATTAAGTTTGTCTTGTCACGGATTTATACGTCACGGTTATCACTTTCGTTTTAGCTATTAAGATGTTGAACCAAGAAAGCATGCAAAGAGTCGTACAAGAACTACAAAACCAATTAATTAAACTCAAAGACAAATTTGTTCTTTTTTATCCTCTTTCGTTTGGAGGAGATAACAAGCTGAAACGGACTTAATTATGTAAAGAATATAAAATATATTTATGGCGTCATCATCGACTTGAGACAGCGACAGCCGGAGGTAATAAACGGAAGCGAAAAGTACTGAAAGAACACGACTGCATTAGAAGTATACGAGTAACATATTAACAAGCTTATCTTCATTACAGAAACAAAGAATAAGAATTCTGCAAAAGTCACAGCAAGGATACTCGTGTCTATTATTAGACTGAGAAAATCCTGATTTCGGCCGGGTTCTGAAACATGTTAACTATAAACGTATTTAAGCACATACATTCAGAAACATCGCTTGTTCAATAGCTATATAGTGTGCGACATACTTGAAACCCAGATGCGATAAGTTGACAGTGATCTAGATAAGTAAAAACAATCTTATATCATCATTTTACAGAGATCGATCTCTTTTAAATGTTTTGCAAAATTGGCCTAAGATCTTAATCAAGTACGTCAAAGCATTGACAGATATAGTATGAAAGTGAACTTGGGATAGACTTTTGTCAAAACATTCAGTTGAATATCATTTATTAATGAATATTCTCTCAAACAAAATAAAGTCACTGTCTCAAACACTCATAAATTTAAATGTGCTTGTTTCCTTCTCATAGAAAATAAGGCAAACACATTAAACACAATTGAAGCATCTATGAAGGCGATCTCCAATTACCGCATAATAATTTTTTTTTCTTCTTTCAATTGTATATGAAAACAAGTTGGAAAACATAAATCTTCTAGTTGTTAAATATATAAGCATAAAATACACGCATTAATTGTTTCGGTAAAATATTCTGTTTTGTTCGTGCAATCAGTTCATGAAATTTATGACGTGATAACAGTGAAATATTATTTTATCAATTAAAATCAACTCCAGTGCAAAAAGAGACATTAATCGACCAGAAAGCTCTTTAAATGTCAAAGAAATTTGAAATATTGTTTTGTGTTTACTCTGAATGTTTATTCTCATCAATGTTAATAACTTAAATGAAAGAAAGATAAACTGCTGGTTAGTTATAAGGGTCAATTCAATAATAATCATTTACAATCAATAGTGAATGTGTGCATATTATTATCATGTAAAGCCTTACCTATAAATTAATTGATCTTAGGTTACGTGACTCGTGCTGCGCCAAGGAGACTACACGGCAAGTTAGCTAGTTACACACGTAATTTTAAAATCCAGAGTTTTATTTTACCGGTTATCCTATTCTGTGCTCAGCGTTCAGTTGTCATCGTGTTTGATAAAATCAATTATATTCTAAATTAAAGGAATATACACCAATATATACCGATTAATAAACAGATGATTATAAGATTGATACAATTTCAGAGCACTTTTCTAACGTATCACTTCGACAGTTTTACATTTTACTGATTGTTAATCTTTTTTTTCAAAATATATATGGGTTCCAAATAAGTGATCACGACCTTTTGTTACTGTTGACTGTCGCTGAGATGTGTTTAGGTTTATTTATCCATTGTTTGTACTGGGATCAATAGGATTTAAACTCAACCGGTCCGTTATTGATATGGTCACTTTAACAGCTCAACCGATTTTTTCATACAATCGGACAATATTTACTAACTAAAAAATTACGATTATAAAACATAATTTTAAAAGACCATTAAAACAAGAATTTTTTTGCGCAGTGCTAGTTAACATATTTCTTCCCTCACTGAGAAAATCATCACGGTATTTTCCGAAAGCAAACTTTGTTCATATTCCAAAATTGACAAATAGTAGATATATATTCGATAAATTATATTGAATGTTACAGTCGTGTTATACATGTTAACGAGTTTGTATTTGTAAGAAATTACCAGGTATTTAAAAGACATAATTAGACACAATAACATGATATTATAAAGCAACTCTTAATGATACTTTTCACCTATAGTGTACTCTTTTACATTAAAATAATTCAGTTTAAACATACATTATGCGCATGGGTTTTGTATTAAATATCTTTTTTTTTTTTAATAAGTACGCATACATTATTTTTTTTAATAAAATTTACCTTCGCAACAATAAATGACATCGTTAAAATTTACTACGCAACAATTAATCAAAACGTTATTGTGTAAAACTGCAATACATCATATATTTTAAGAAATGAAGGAACATTTAATAAAAGCTTGCAATCAATACTAATCTTACAGGGCAATGGCAAATGCGTACTGAAAAAAACTGTCATAATTCAGTTAAAAACAAAGGATAGGACTTTTATAAATGGCTCGTCAGGCAATCTAGAATAAGCAGACTACGGAAATCCTGATTTCAATTATTTATTTTTTGTTTGTCAGAGTTTAAATTGATGGCGGAATTTGTCTGCATACATTTAGATTCAAAAGTTGAAGTCCTCAAATAATTTTACGTATGGTAGCTGTTTAACATGGTAACTGCATACTAAGGAAATACTAAAAACTGTAATTTAATCAATAAGTTTACTACAAAATATATTGTCTCAATTTAAATGATTATATTGCCACATGAAATGAAGACTTAGTCTCTGGATAGGTCTGATCTTTGTTTGAGTCCTCCTGTCTTAGTAGCTGCAGTCCTATAGTCTAATGGTGACTGCAACTTGCAGCATCTGTGTGTGTAGTTATTGCCTCAGAAGTTCCAGATTTTCTGTCATTTTTTCTGTATTTGGAACCCGAGCTTTTAGTTCCCTCTTTACCGGACAAAGTTACGCCTATATTTATTTGATATATATAAATATAAATCTCTCTCTCTCTCTCAAAATAAAATGGCGAAAAATGGCTCAAAGGTAAGTTAACAAAAGTTTTTTGCATTAAAATGCATCAATTTATCTACTTGCCAGGGTTAGATGACACATATAAGAATCATATAACGAGGATTTCACAGCAACTGCATTGTATCACTAATCTGCATTGTTTTTTTATGCTTTTAAGTAGTTTAGAAAAGAAATATAAATTTGTCCCAATTTGAGTTCGTCCAATCATTGTTCGTTCCAGCTACCAATCGATTCTTTTATGTTTATATCCAGTTATAACAATTTACTTAATATGTTGCTTGTTTTATATGATACGATTTTTGCCACATCAAAGCACCTTAACACAGCATTGCAAGTCTAACTGCCCAAGAGATTTCAAAACGAACAAGGATCTTTGTTGATGGTCAATATAGGTACTAAAAGTCTTCCCATTGAATGTAATTAATAAATACTAATTTAGTATACATGATAATTGTCATCAAGTGACCCCATTTAATACGGGCAGATAACCCTAAATTTAAGTTTGCCAAAAATATGCTCCATTTCCAAAAGCAGAGACTCACATAGTAAGGCAACTTAATTACTAATGGTTTCCAGTACACTATCAAACACGGAGTAAAGTGAAGTGCACTCTTGTTAAAAATCCCGTTGTCTATCATGTTTGTGCTTAATTTCAGATTCTACATTAGATGTTTGGAGTGCGAACTTGTTTTTTATGCTGACTGTGCTGGACTTGATGTAGAGGATATTATAACAGGGGAAGAGCATTCATTCTAGGTGAGTTTTTACACAAGAACAAAATGACATTAATTAAAGAAAATCAATATGGCTCGTATGAATATTCAGGAGCGCAACGGCTCAATCGGCATGTTGCAAGCCGGTCAGTAATTAAGACGTGTAAGATTATGCGTTTTATTTTTCACATTGTTATTATTTAACGTTGTGCGAGTTTGCAAATTTGACGTTTTAAGCCACGTGTTTAATTTGTTAAGTTTTATATTTTGTTATTTTTTAATTTCAATTAAATTTTCAGGAATTATCATATATGTGTTGAATTATTGTGGGTCCAATTTCAACACAATCCGTTCAAAAAAGGGAACAACATGTATATTGTTATGATTAAGTGATGCGTTAGAAAAGTCTCCAAGTGTAATTGTTTTGTTTTCTCAACAAGTCAAATAATGAATACTTGTACGGGGGTTGAATAAGTAATGTATAACCTTAGCTATTTAATGATGACGTACTTCGTTTATCGAGTATGCGAGCTGTATTTAGATAACTCAGTATTTACTACCGAGATAGTTGAGTGGTAACAAACTAGGCTGAATATCGCAAGTTCGATTTCCATTATTTTAACTTTTTTAAATTGAGATTTTATAATAATTGTGTGTATGTTTATTTATTATCTGTAAATATGTTATGGATGTCTTTCTATCGTATATGTTTACGTTTAACATTTATCACAAAAGCAAACAAACAATTTGTCGCTACATATGCAAACGTTCTTTAATTTACATTTAAAGTATCCGTCCCTGTAAAGCTTCATTTAATATTTAAAACGAAAGAGAATGATCATTTGTGTGTAATACTCGAGAAAAAAAATCGGCTATTGTATTCTAACAAAAACCATTTATGTTCGTGTTTATTTAAACAACTCAGTAACTACAAGAGACGCATCTTGCAAAATGTAATTTACATGTTATTATTTGCTTATCAATTACCGTGACCACTGGAGAAATTATAAACATAAACACATCAAAATAAGTGATATGCATAATTTATTTAGAAACAAATGGACTATATTGTAGTTTCACATCTTTCAAGACGTTTAATTGTGTTTCACTTACTAACAGATACAAAATAAAAACTCAAATATAAGATATTAATTTTCGAAAAAGTATGGAATTAACATAGGAAAAAACTTAACAAAAACGCATTTCATACTAAAACAAATAACGTAGTTTATCACCAGAGAAATTCTCTTATATAATGCACTTATATTGCATTTGTCATACAGAACTGCGAATGATTATTATGAGGATCTTACACGAGTTTTTCATCCACTTAAACATTGAATTTTTAAAATTAATAATTTTGACTTCTTGGTTTAGTCTTTAAATCGAATTGCTTATTAAAAGTCTTGTTTATTTGACCCCAATCTTGTGAAGTATGGTCGAGTGTAGTGGGACATCTATGTGGTCACAGTGCATTGAACCATATCGGCGGTAATAAATCCACATAATTATTATGCATAATCGAAAAGTGCAGTACACCATTGATAAATCGATTCGGCGAACATATTTTTAATATTTATTACATATTTTATGATAGATTGTGGAGCCAGACTTTTCAAACAAAGCATTTAAACAAAACTCCTGGTTTGAGCACACAATATATCGTTTCATAATCAGTATTACAAATGCTATTATAATATATCAACCCATCATGACACAATAATAGGCATTTATGAAAAATATACTGCTGATCAACAAGGGATATGGAGAGTCCAATACACTATAACGAGTCTATTGCGCAACCTCGTTGATAGCGCTTGCAAGTGCAGCGGGGTTAAATCTGATATGTCTGGGAAATGTTACTTGTTCTCAACAGGTAGCGGCCATTTCCGCTTTACTCTCAATTGCACTGTTGCTAACAATGCAATAGTATCAGGTAAAGCTTGTTTATATTCACAGTTCGCAATTTATAAACGTTGAAAATGACGTCACCAATAACTACAGGTATACTATAGGCAATGACAAAAATGCTTTATAATCGCTAAAACCGAATATAAATTAAAGCTCTGAAGGCACTGAAGCTGTTTGCTATTGCAAAATTTAAGACCCAACTCATTGTTGTCCCCTACCGTCGAAACCGGAAGAGACTTATGCTTTGCGCTATGTATGTCTGTCTGTCAGTTTGTCTCTCAGTCCGTCACACTTTTCTGGATCCTGCGATAACTTTAAAAGTTGTTCATATTTTTTCATTAAACTTGATACATGGATAGATGGCAATATGGAGATTATGCACGTCATTTCATTTTGTTCTTACGTCAAGATTTCTGGTTACTACGGAAACAAATATATAAATATCTATCTATCTATCTATCTATCTATCTATCTATCTATCTATCTATATATATATATATATATATATATACTGACAATGGTTGAGGTTCACCGGTAGGGGACTATATTGCTTGGCAATCTCTTGTTCAAAATAAATCGCAAGTTTGAAATGAACACAAGCCATTCAAATTTATAAAGAGTGTGTTTTAACGCACGGGTCGAGATATGTGTGAACTTTTCATCATCCTATTTATTTTATAGAGATAACTTCGCCAAAATAACAACACAATGGCCCTTTTTGACGTTCTGTAAGCAAAGAAAGTTTGATGAAAATGGTAATGTGAACTGAATATAAAGAAAATTTGCAATAACCATCATATTAAATGAATATTGTTGGAATAACGAATACCTATTTCACTGAGAATATTACTTTATGATGGAAATTCCCTGTACACAACTTTTGAATTTTGACACCATATACAAATTCAAAATAAACAATAAGATAATTGATGACAATAAATAAAAAATAAATCTGCGAGGAATACTTTTTACTCACGATTAGGTAGTCATAAAGTCAGCCCAGTTGACCCTACTTTGTTGTTAATGCATTACTTGTTACCCTAGCAGTTCACACGATGTCAACTACTCTGACCTGAACATGGGTATAGAGCTCTATTGCGCTTTTTCGGCATAGCTGTTTTACACAGCTTTTCACCTTAAATGCCTTTTACATAACGCCAATAGATACGCATGAATGTATTCGGTAAAGTATTTGAAAAGTATCAAGGTATTAAAATGAACAATTTGAATTTAATATTTGACGCACAAAAAGGTTTGTTTGCAAATCATTTATGTGTGGGCATGCGTGTTGTACACTCGTGCTACGGTTGGCATAAATCATATGCATATATGACTTAAAACAAAAGAGTTTTGGACACATACTAGCGCGCATTATTGCTAGAAGAAAAGTATAACCCTGCTAGTGCGCCAAAAACGTTTCATTCTGTAGGTCTTCCTCAGGCAATAACATTTTCATTATAAGACGTGATCCTATTAATGGGTCTTAAAGGGGCCTTTTAACAGATTTTGGCATGTATTGAAGCTTGTCATTAAATGCTTCATATTGATAAATTTAAGACTTGGACCAACAGATTTCCAGTAAAAAAAACAATAATACAATTAAAAAAGGAAAACAAGTAAACCTCAACAGGGCTCGAACCAATGACCCCTGGAGTCCTGGAGTAAACAGTCTCCCGCTTAGACCACTCGACCATCCGTGCGCATGCTATGAACGGATTAAGCAATCCTCGTAGTTTCCCAAAATATAACGACAACAACAGAACTTTCCATGCATATAATGGATATTTTAGAGCATGGTAAAAGTTCAGTATTACTATTTCCTCATAAATATCATAACTGAAACGAAAATTTGAAGATCTGAAACAACTTTTTTTCATTTTGACAATTTACCAAAACGTAAAAAGGCCCCTTTAATGAATGAATGCATATTAAATGTTAAGGCTAAATGACTAAAGTTGTACTGCTTTCGACATTTAGTTTCGTATAGATTTTGATAAGGATCTTACATTTAATGTATTTTCTTATCACTGAAACTGCAATCAGCAAATAACATTTTTTAAACACGTCTTTTCATTTTCAAGTGTCTGATAAAAATTACATTCTAAGTGGGAATATCAAATTGTTCCATGAACTAATTAGACCAATGGCATTAGCATTAGAGACACATTTGTACATCATATCACCCAAGACATATAAATGCCATTTTTGCTTTGATTACGGCGATCTGAATGAACGCTTCTACGTCCAATGTATGTATGTCAGGTTACCTTTATCAATTGCACTTGAATTGCGCATGCACTCGCATAAAAAGTAAAGTTTAAACGAAATACTTGTCTATGCACAAATGACTCCTGCACATCAGCACTTAAATAGCCAAGAAAGTGCGCATGTCTACGTACTTGGTTAAAATGCATCGAGTTAAAATCCAGCAAATAATTGTAAGAAAAATATGAATATAGTGAGTATAGACAGATGGACATGCGGAGAATGAAGCAAAGTGTTAAGAAAGAACGGGAAGTAAGACCTCTGATTATTGACAACAACATCGGAGGATGCGCCTACTCAATAATGGACTCTTTAGACAAAATTTTCTTAAAGTGCAATATTTGGTGCTGTATATTACAATAGAAAAAAACACTGTTCAAACAGTGTGGTTTGTGTACTTAAAGACCTAAAATTCTTGTGTTGTTATTATGGAAGCGCAACACGCCTTTCATAACGCGTCAATTTACATAAACATTGGTTATACTATAAAACGTTGGTTTACTTATCATAAATTTTAAAATCATGTCTGAAAGGTATCATTATCTGAAGGTAATTAAAATATTAAATTATATTTTACCAAATACATCATTTGTGCGTATGTAATTAAAATAAACCGTTATCGTAAAAACAGTTTTTTAAAGAAATAAAGGCATAACCAATACCAGCCTCTAATCCTCACAGACCAGACAGAATAGTTGGAATAGTACCAAGAAATATGGTTATATTCCAATTAGCGACAAAAGACAACATTTCTCTTTAGACTAAGCAGGTAAGAATCTGATATAAATTTGATGCGCCAGTTTGTTTCGTGTTGCGAGTACAGCCATTTTTTTAAAATTAATATATCATTTGAAAGAAAATAACGATACAACACCATGGCGTTAATTGGTAGTAGCAATCCTTTTCGAACCACCTTTCTAACTTGTTAGCAGCGTTAATAAACGTCACTATTTTTGATTGCTAGAGGTTAGTTATATAACATGTCCAATTGCAGCGTAGTTGTATTATACCAAACAAAAACATTTATATAATATCTCATACTACTAACGGGGTTATATACAGGTCAACATATTGTTTCATACAACAGATGACACGTTACAGCTGTACGTAGAAACGCTCTAGCAATTTCTTTAGGTAATCGATATTTTTTGTAATATTTTGTGTAATTTTTCTAACTCATAAATTCATGTAGAAACGACAAATACAAATCAGTTACAAGAGAACCTCATTATCTTAGGTGGATAATATCCGCAATTAAATTTGATGGAAAACTTTGTCAAAAAACTCATTTGATTAAATCGATTCATATTATTCCTGTAAACAAAACACTTTCGCGAGAAAAGTCGATCATCGCCCCAAGATTATTTGATTTTTTTTGTTCATTTGTGTGCCTATCATTTGGCAAAATGTGCAGATTTAAATCGTTGTATAAATGTATGTTGCGTGGGACACGTGTCTAATCTATGAAGCAAATCCTACTTAATTAACATAGCAATATATATTTTCATTCACATAAGTTCTCAATGTTATTAATATTTACATGAAATAATTTGTTGAGGAGTACTTTTTTATACTTAAGTATTATGATTCTATCTTTTTTGAGAACTTGTAGAACAGTTGCTGATAACTTAGTATTAAACAAAACACCCACAAACAACTTTTTTAATTTGCATATTTAGCCATGCGACTGTATGTATTAAACATGAATGTAATTCCTGTTATCAAATTAAGATCAACATGATACAAGAAATAAACGTCTTGGAAACAACGAAAGATTAATCACAAGTTAGCAAAATGTAACTTAACACTAAATAAACTGTTATTTAAAGTATATTATAATGTTAATGAATTTTATACATTTGTTAAATAAATAAAGTAACAGTGTAATTAAAAAATAAACAAAGCTTAACAATAAACCGTTACAAAATCTAATTCATAAGTACCGAATACTTTTTATAATACCTTAACGTCAATATATTTTTTACAATAAAGATTTGTGAGTGTTATCAAAATTCAATTATCGCTTAAGCAGAAGTGGCTTTTAAACGTTAATATAAAACATTTTGTCAATGTTGTAAAGAAATAAGCACAGTCTTGGTTAATAGCTTTTGTTTAACAAAATCATGACCACAAATACATCAACACACAATTAATTTGGTTCATCAATAATATGCATCTACATATATTTTATTGTTTGTTATGCTCAAATCTAACTAAAACATTATCATAGCTAGAATGTCCAGAGTACATATTGTGTTATAACATGGATTACACTTTGTCAATTTCAAAGATGTAATAATGTTATGTAAATTAACTTGAATTCAAAATACTGCAAACAAACAGTCAAAATTGGAAAATAAGGTCTTTTTTATTATCAAATTTGGGTTTAAGGTCGTCCCATTCGTCACGCCCATCCCAACTTTTTATTTGATAAGTGCTAATCCGGTCGCTTGCAGGACATTTATTACCACACTCCTTAACTATTTGTCTAATAATAATACTTAGATTTCTGTATGTTTTGATCTTAAACTGTGTGTCGGAATACAGTCTGAAAAATTAAGCACTCAAAATGATAGTTCAAACTTTTTTAACATTCCAAACAATGTTTTCAGCAATACATTTCTACAGTACCACTTTTTCAAAAAAAAAAAAAATGTTTCGGAAACAAACACCACATTTTTTCGTCAAACGTCGATTTGAAGATAATTCAACGAAAACGCTTTGATTTGTTTTGATTTTTACTCAATTTTTTTAATAATTTATGAAATCCACGCAAGATATTGATTGAATTCCAACATTTAGAACTCTTGAATATTGATTTCATAAACATATCACTATAGTACATATCAATTATAAAGAAGAACGGACACGAAACATCTTAATGGTTTCTAAAATAAACAATAAAAATAAAAACCTTCAATACAGCGAAAATTGGTTTTAGCATCGCTAGTGAAAATATGTCTCACTATCAAGATATCTTTCACTGTATTTCTCTAAAGCAAACAAATAATATCTATTTGTTAATGTTCCAATACTGACGGAAACCATAGATGATTTATCGAGAAAATATACAAAATATAACTGTTGCATTGTACGAAATCACACGGTAGACATAATTACGCAATTCAAACACACTCGATTGCATTATGCCCTATTCGTTATTATAAGAGATACATTTTATGTACTATACCTGTCAAGTATACTAATAGAATATGACACATTTTATGTTGATATTGTATTCATTGGAACGAGTTTGGCTTGTTCCTCATGATCTGTTAAGTTTAAAATGCTATTTTAAATATTTATGTTGTACTAAGCGATTATAAAACAACTCTTTCCATTTATGGTCCCTTGACATTTTCTCTCTCTTTTATTGAAATAATCTATTAAAAACATACATAATTCTTACGGGTCTGGAATTAAACATCATTTGTTGATAATAACGTACGAATTTATTAATATTACATTTACTTTCACAACATTAAAGCTATCGGTAGTTCCTTGAACTGCAATACATAATAGTTTTTTCGAAAGCTTGCATATCGATCGGACCGTGTAATATCAAATGCGTATTGAGTAACATGGTTATATTTCAGTTCGAAACAAAAAAAACAACATTTCATAAACGGCTGCCAATTGTCGTCGTTCAACAGAGATTTTGCCAAACAGTTAGTACAACTGATTTGTGATAACAGCTATGTGGTGTTTCCAAAAGTATCACAAAAGCCACTCTGATTACTCAACAGACCACCAATTCTCATCATGACGCGGTAGTTATTTGATTATAAAAAAGCAACACATCTGTAAGCGATGTATGTGCAAGATTTCACGGAACCTGTATATTGCGGTCAGAACTTTAATAACCAAATGTTGATAGCAAAATGCAGCATCTACGTGTGTAGTTCGATATTCAGAAGTGCAAGTTTTCCCTTTATTTTGTTTATAAATGTTATAAAGTGTATATGAAGTGTGAGATTTTAATGCATACTTTACCTCACAAATTCGAGTGAGAGGAATACTACACCGTAATATAAATTTATCAATATATTACTATATAAAACAATACTAGTCGGGCAATATGTTGCTGTAATGTACCATATAAACCATTGTTTCGGTCCTATACTGCATGTCTCTTTTTTTGCAACTGTCAAAGCATGAATAATTTTACTATGGTTAAATGCGTTATTGATATGTTTGATAAGATTAAGTTATTTTTTTACGACTTACTGTTTTAGACGGGTTTATGCAAGAAAGATTTCAATACATCAATAATTATTCTACCTTAATTGTTTAACGGAATTATATTCGTCACACTAGCATTATTATAGCAAGTTCGATTCCAAACATTTAAACTTGGTTTAATTGATTTTTAAAAAAAGAAATGTATGCGTTTTTGAATGGCATATCTGTGAATGCATGTTATCGTTTTTTTATAAAATTGTTGGTCACTGAGGCGGACGAATCTTATAATTATAACAGGTTCTGTTCATGTTATTCTATGAATATCAATCACAGTGCTAAGCCGCCGTGATGTTATAAATATGGTGTCCGCTTAGCGACCGGGAGGTCATGGATTCGATCCCCGCTGTGTGAGCGTTATTTAGATCTTCCCCAAAGACAACAAGTACTAGTTCTCGACCCAGGAAACGGAATCGATAACGTTTTAAATAAGTAGTAAGTACTTTCAATGCGATCGATTTAAAATAAATAGGCTAAAACCATTCACATTGACCATTCTGGAATACTTTTACGTGTAAGATATAGGAGATCCATATATGAAAAACAATGTGTCTTGTAATTGTTTCTCTTTTTCAAATATATACACAAAATTCAATCAAATACAGGATACCGATGTTTCAATTGATATTATTTGAAAAAAAAATTTTCAAAACTTATTCATAAAATACGTTATATTCGTTTTCACCAAAGTTATACAGTAGGGTTTAAACGGAATTAAACAGTCATTGACCCAAGCACCCTATTATTAACCGCCCATTATGTGCTCCTTCCTCATACACCTGTTATACAATCATATGTTTCAGCAGTAACAAGTTTCATTGCGCTCGAGAGTGGCTTTATCAATCAGATATTTCAGTTCGAAGAGGCAACATTTGAGTACAAAGCTGATGTTCGTAGTTCATGAAAACGAACACATATTATTGTTTGTGTACGTATGCTGGTCAATTAAAATTCATGTTGAGGTTAGTAAATGAAATTATTTATATTTTTATACACTTTTCATAACATCAATATGAGACAGAAAAACCGAAGAGCAATACAATGGAAAAACTCGTTTACGTCAACATGTTAATGAATATTTTTCAGATGCAAATATAAAAACAAAATACACAGCCATTGTTACCATTAACAATATATTTGTTGCGAGTATTTTATTGTTGTTTTTAAATTGTTTTAATCACACACTTTTATGTTCAGGGATTGCTTTTACATGTAGTCGAGATGTCGTAAAAAGTCAAAAGCTACATAATTATCATCCCTCCGTTAAATGTTAGTTGGCGTGTATTGAACACATTTCCAACTCAAGCAACCCTTGCTTTCAATGTCACTCGTTATACTTATACAAACTTACATAGACCGGAATATACATAATTGAGTTATTACATTCGATTTCCCTGTCTGCATATACAAGGACTAACAAATATTGTAGTATCATGATATATCATATCAAGCCGATTTCCATTTTTACGCCAAATAAAAAAACCCAGATTCAAACGCTTAATTGTCTTTCAAACATATTAATTTTCTCTAGAATTTGTAAGAGTTCGAATACTACAAACGAAGTTTTGAGTTCAATCCGGTGTCTACTTTATGCATACAAATAAAAATATTTTTAACAAAAGTAATTTGGCACTGACGACGTCAATCGGCAACACAATCGTCATTTTGATTTACTGATACATGTATTCCACTGTTGTATGGAATTTGTGTGGTAAATCCGGTATTTGTTCGTCTAATGTCAGCCGTTACATAGAAAGGACTTGTTAAAACCTTCTTTATATGATTGCCACTCTTGCGTATTATATTCATGTGTACTTGCAACCCTCTGTCGTTACAGTACATTGAACCATATGGGCGATGTTTAATACAGGGTTTCAGAGCAAAAAGTTAAAAATATAAGTGATAAATAAGTAGATGGACAATAAATATTCTTTAATAAATAATAGCAAGAGGAGACAGAGCTTTTTCAGTTAAGCTTTTACGCGAAATGCATGGTTTTCGCAAATGATATATAATCTCATAATGATTATCCTAAGCGCGTATTATTCTTGTTTTTAGTTCGAAAATCTATTCACGACATATATTATAGTACCAACATTGACATTAAATCACATATATTGGACTATATTATGCGTTAAATCGTAGAATATTGTGCCAGATATAATATTTGGAACAGTATCTACGATTTAACGCATAATATATTAAATATTGGCCCATGATATGACCAGAGTGATTTTGACGATGCATATAGAATTAGAAATTGGAGTTTTAAAAATTTAGAAGGCTCTTATTGTCACAACAGTTTACACACATGCGTTATGGTTGAAGTGTACAAACATGCGTTCTGGTTGAAGTGTACAAAATATAACATGATTGTCATGATTGTCATATAGTTTAGTTTCTTGATCTATATTTCAACATAGCAATTTTGAACCGTTTGCGGTATGATAAACTTTTATTATTATCCTAAATACAATTTTTATGTATTGCCATTTTTAAATGACAAATTTTATGGTGGGGGTGTGCCACTGAGACTTCCGAAATGTGACCCATTTTTATACCGGAACTCTGATAAAGTAGACCCATTTTAATAAAAGATTTTTGAAAAAGAAGACCCATTTGTATACGATACCATTGAGAAAGTGGACCCATTTAAGCATTCTATTGAGATATTTTGCGTTGAACATTCGCATTAGCATATACGTCATTGTTTTCGCGCTTTTTTAAACCATGATGCATGGGTGTCGAATTTACCCTACAATATACCGTTATAAACTAACCCAGAAAAAATATGAACGTTTTATTTTTCAAAATAGCATAGCTTTATTTCCAAAATCTAGAATTCGATTCAGCATTTTTAAACTTTTTGATACTGGTACTTTCAAATCTATATGCATCTATATACAAGCAAATTTCTGATTTCAATACCCATATCTATACTTAGATGCTCAAAACCATACCAATACATATAATTTTAGTCGAAAAATACACCTTATATTTTTGGCACACCCCTATATACCCGTATATAGGAAGTTATCCCCCCCGCCCACCTCGGGGTAAATACAGTCCTACGCAAATACCATCAGTTTTCAGGTTTGACAAGAGTCGTACTAAACGTTCAAACAAAAAATTATCCACACGACGATAAATAATCACGGTGTTTTACACGTAAATCATAATGATACACAATAATTATATTTTATTTGTAGCTGCCAACGTTTCGGTAATAATATAAGGGTAATGTGATGCAGTCAGACAATGTCCGCATCCGTTCATAATTTTCATTAATAATACAAAAAGTGTTATATATAAGTTTACAAAATCAGTGTTTTGTGTACAATGTTAATGAAACTGGATTTTTAATTTGGAACTGATGTAAGTATAGCTACGTGATATTTACTTCGAAAAATGAATTCCTAGCTATCGAAAAGAGCTACGTTTATTCTGGATCTCGACTTAATCCCAAATGACTTCTTTTTTTGTGTGAGATTTTTTTGCATACTTTACCTCACAAATTCGAGTGAGAGGAATTCTACACCGTAATATAAATTTATCAATATATTACTATATAATACAATACTAGTCGGGCAATATGTTGCTGTAATGTGCCATATAAACCATTGTTACGGTCCTATACTGCATGTCTCTTTTTTTCGCAACTGTCAAAGCATGAATAATTTTACTATGGTTGAATGCGTTATTGATATCTTTGATAAGCTTTAGTTATTTTTTACGACTAACTGTTTTTGACGGGTATATGCAAGAAAGATTTCAATACATCAATAATTATTCTACCTTAATTGTTTAACGGAATTATATTCGTCACACTAGCATTATTATAGCAAGTTCGATTCCAAACATTTAAACTTGGTTTAATTGATTTTTGTTAAAAAAATGTATGCGTTTTTGAATGGCATATCTGTGAATGTATGTTATCGTTTTTTTATAGAAAATTGTTGGTCACTGAGGCGGACGAATCTTATAATTATAACAGGTTCTGTTCATGTTATTCTATGAATATCAATCACAGTGCTAAGCCGCCGTGATGTTATAAATATGGTGTCCGCTTAGCGACCGGGAGGTCATGGGTTCGATCCCCGCTGTGTGAGCGTTATTAAGATTTCCCCCAAAGACAGCAAGTACTTGTTCTCGACCCAGGAAACGGAATCGATAGCGTTTTAAATAAGAAGTAAGTACTTTCAATGCGATCGATTTAAAATAAATAGGCTAAAACCATTCACATTGACCATTCTGGAATACTTTTACGTGTAAGATATAAAAGATCCATATATGAAAAACAATGTGTCTTGTAATTGTTTCTCTCTTTCAAATATATACACACAATTCAATCAAATACAGGATACCGATGTTTCAATTGATATGATTTGAAAAAAAATTGTTTCAAAACTTATTCATAAAATACGTTATATTCATTTTCACCAAAGTAATACAGTAGGGTTTAAAGGGAATTAAACAGTCATTGACTCAAGCACTCTATTATCAACCGCCCATTATGTGCTCCTACCTCATACACCGGTAATACAATCATATGATTCATGGAACAGCAGTAACAAGTTTCATTGCGCTCGAGAGTGGTTTTATCAATCAGATATTTCAGTTTGAAGAGGCAACATTTGAGTACAAAGCTGATGTTCGTAGTTCATGAAAACGAACACATATTATTGTTTTTGTACGTATGCTGGTCAATTAAAATTCAAGTAGAGGCTAGTAAATGAAATTATTTTTATTTTTATACACTTTTCATAACATCAATATGAGACAGAAAAACCGAAGAGCAATGAAATGGGAAAACTCCTTTACGTCAACATGTTAATGAATATTTTTCAGATGCAAATATAAAAACAAAATACACAGCCATTGTTACCATTAACAATATATTTGTTTCGAGTATTCTATTGTTGTTGTTAAATTGTTTTAATCACACACTTTTCTGTTCAGGGATTGCTTTTACATGTAGTCGAGATGTCGTAAAAAGTCAAAAGCTACATAATTATCATCCCTCCGTTAAATGTAAGTTGGCGTGTATTGAACACATTTCCAACTCAAGCAACCCTTGCTTTCAATGTCACTCACTATACTTATACAAACTTACATTGACCGGAATGTACATAATTGAGTTATTACATTCGATTTCCCTGTCTGCATATACAAGGACTAACAAATATTGTAGTATCATGATATATCATATCAAGCCGATTGCCATTTTTACGCCGAATAAAAAACCCCAGATTCAAATGCTTAATTGTCTTGTAAGAGTACAAATACTACTAACGAAGTTTTGAGTTCAATCCGGTGTCTACTTTAAGCACACAAATGAAAATATTTTTAACAAAAGTAATTTGGCACTGACGACGTCAATCGGCAACACAATCGTCATTTTTATTTACTGATACATGTAATCCACTGTTGTATGGAATTTGTGTGGTAAATCCGGTATTTGTTCGTCTAATGTCAGCCGTTACATAGAAAAGACTTGTTAAAACCTTCTTTATATGATTCCCACTCTTGCGTATTATATTCATGTGTACTTGCAACCACCTGTCGTTACAGTACATTGAACCATATGGGCGATGTTTAATACAAGGTTTCAGAGCAAAAAGTTAAGAATATAAGGGATAAATAAGTAGATGGACAATACATATTCTTTAATAAATAATAGCAAGAGGAGACAGAGCTTTTTCAGTTAAGCTTTTACGCGAAATGCGTGGTTTTCGCAAATGATATTTAATCTCAAAATGATTATCCAAAGCGCGTATTATTCTTGTTTTAAGTTCGAAAATCTATTCACGACAGATATTATAGTACCAACATTGACATTAAATTCAATATATTGAACTATATTATGTGTTAAACCGTAAAATATTGTGCCAGATATAATATTTGGAACAGTATCTACGATTTAACGCATAATATATTAAATATTGGCACATGATATGACCAAAGTGTTTTTGACGATGCATATAGAATTAGAAATCAGAGTTTTAAAATTAAGGAGGCTCTTTTTGTCACGAAAAGTTTACACACATGCGTTATGGTTGAAGTGTACAAACATGCGATCTGGTTGAAGTGTACAAAATATAACATGATTTTCATGATTGTCATATAGTTTAGTTTCTTGATCTATATTTCAACATAGCAATTTTAAACCGTTTGCGGTATGATAAACTTGTATAATTATCCTAAATACAAATTAAATGTATAGCCATTTTTAAATGACAAATTTTAGGGTGGGGGTGTGCCACTGAGACTTCCTAAATGTGACCCATTTTTATACCGGAACTCTGATAAAGTAGACCCATTTTGATACAAGATTTTTGAAAAAGCAGACCCATTTGTATACGATACCATTGAGAAAGTGGACCCATTTAAGCATTCTATTGAGATATTTTGCGTTAAAAATTCGCATCAGCATATACGCCATTGTTTTCGCGCTTTTTTAAACCATGATGTATGGGTGTCGAATTTACCCCTTCAATATACCGTTATTAACTAACCCAGAAAAAATATGAACGTTTTATTTTTCAAAATAGCATAGCTTTATTTCCAAAATCTAGAATTTGATTTAGCATTTTTAAACTTTTTGATACTGGTACTTTCAAATCTATATGCATCTATATACAAGCAAATTTCTGATTTCAATACCCATATCTATACTTAGATGCTCAAAACCATACCCATACATATAATTTTAGTCGAAAAACACACCTTATATTTTTGGCACACCCCTATATACCCGTATATAGGAAGTTATCCCCCCCGCCCACCTCGGGGTAAATACAGTCCTACGCAAATTCCCATCAGTTTTCAGGTTTGACAAGAGTCGTACTAAACGTTAAAACAAAATTTTATCCACACGAAGATAAATAATCACGGTGTTTTACACGTAAATCATAATGATACACAATAATTATATTGTATTTGTAGCTGCCAACGTTTCGGTAATAATATAAGGGTAATGTTTACACATGTGATGCAGTCAGACAATGTCCACATCCGTTCATAATTTTCATAAATAATACAAAAAAGTGTTATATATAAGTTTACAAAATCAGTGTTTTGTGTACAATGTTAATGAAACTGGATTTTTTATTTGGAACTGATGTAAGTATAGCTAAGTGATGTTTACTTCGAAAAATGAATTCCTTGCTATCGAAAAGAGCTACGTTTATTCTGGATCTCGACTTAATCCCAAATGACTTCTTTTTTTTTACTTATCTTTGAATATTATTTTCCCCAAACAGGTTCTATGAACCGGCATACCAAAATTATGGCCATTGCTGCCTATAATTCTGGGTAATAATGACCAAACCTATCCGATCACTTAACTAAGCAAATATTTTGTCACAATAATAACCAAGAAATGGGTCGTAACATGATGTGAGTTACCAAACGTCATAGCAATAAGACAAAATGGCGCCATATTTAGAAAACGATGAATTATACAAAGTGTTAAAAATGATTTACTTTGATGTGATATATTTTGCTGTGACAAAGCAGTTGAACTATCAAGATGGCTGTTAAGAAAAGAGATTTCCCAAAACGTAAAAACACGAAAATTATAAGGTGCCACTTGAATTAAAAATGTTGCTGGCAGAAACTGTAAGATATTTTAACGCACTACAACAAGAAATTTAATGGACTGGATGGCGAACTTCTAGATAAAAGTGGTATTTGAATTATATAAACTTAATTGTTACATATTGACAATTGTGGTATATAGACCAATAATGTCACCAGTATGGACAAGTTCAAAGGCAGTCGATGAAAAAAATTAAATGCTAATTCATATCCTACATGTATAAGTATCTGGATGTGAATTGAAATGTACTAGTGAAGTGAATATTACAATCAAAAGTAAAATCTTTCCAGTTTTAAATATCTTCGTTTTTGTTTCCTTTCATTCCACGCAACTTCAATGTCAAGTGCATAGATTTTCTGGTTGAACAACGTTGTTTATTGATACACGTTTAATGTGTCTCTTCAAAGTGTATTTTTCATATACAAAAAGAGTAATATTAAAAAATGTCATTCCGTGTAATTAATTTAATACATATATAAAATTGCCGTCTTATCAAACCAGTTTAACATATATAGTTGACATTATAAGTTCATTTAAAGTGATATTATGGGCATCTTACAGTTTGTAGGTGTCTATCGCAACCGTTGTTTATTTTAGGTGTTTTAACTTCATATACACTTATATTTGTTAATGCAGCATCAACATACTGAAACAATATCCCGGAAAGAGAAAAATAATTCATTTGAATATCAACCGTACTTTCGTTTTGACAACTGACGACAGAAATGATTTGATTTACGATGTGAGTCTAAATCTAGTTTTAGTGCAGATTCGTTTATACGACGCAAAGACATTATTTTGTTTTACGGATCATTTCGGTATAGAGGACTGTGTGAGTCATGTAAAATATCGAATATTTTATATTTTTTATAAACAACTGGTAGCAAGATGAGTTGCAGATAATTAGTCAGTAACCACATTTTAACTAACTCATTTTACCTGTTAATTCTTTTCAGCTCAATTCAACAGTGAAAAATGCCCATAATAACACTTAAACTTGTTATTCTACATAATCAACACTAAAGAAGCCACAACTAACACACAAACATCAACGAAACGTCATGCTCCACACGTTTTCCTTCCACATCAAGTAAGTCGTCGATTGCCTGTTGCCTGTTTGTTTGTGAACTTTAACAGGGAAGATGACGAGAGAAGTCCTTAATCGGAACTCAACTTAATCTAGGTACACACAATATTTTTCTGTTATGAACTTGTGTGACGTAAATATTCGCATATTTCCATAGGATATAATGTCATTTTGGATTAACAATAAACAAATCAGTGGATTATGTTCTTTTACATGCGTCTTTCGTGTAATCCGATGTTAGCAGTTTTGTCTGATTTCCGAGTAACAACTATGACGGTACTTAAGATAGCGCACCCATAATGGGCACCTTTCCAAATATAATCTAATGTATTAGTTTCTTAATCAGCATCGTTTCACTGAACTACATGCACATTTTAAGGTAGGCTTTCCGTGCTTTTTTATAAATATACTGATTTTTTTCAAAACCACCACCACGCTCGGCTTTTGTCCAGTTTATTTGCATCCCTGGGGTATATGAAAGTTCCGTAAATCATCCAGATTTACAAATATGGACATGCGGTTGGTGTGTACAGATGCAGTTAAGATGCTTAAACTTTTAACAAGATAAAATAAGTATTCCTTTACAGACATTTACTTTTTATAACTTGTGATCTATGGAATAGCGCTATGAAATGGAAGTGGTTTCAGCCTAGTAGAAATTGGATTTGTTAAGAACAAAGTGTTTAATAAAATTCAAAATAGTATCATTTAAGTAATATTTTGAACTTAGTTTGTATAGATACACTATATACAGCAAAAATACCAAGAAATAGACAAATTCAATGTTTACTTTTTGAAATAAAAATAAAAATGCAACATGCATGATTCGTATTTGCAGCAGTAAATCACCCAATTTAGCCAAAACGTTGTTTTAATTTTTTAAAATTGAAGAATGTGCATTAACATTGCAACATATTTAACAATAAACACAGCTCATATGCTATATGAAATCAAACTACGTTAGAATAGAAATAAAATGCGTCGCAAAAAGTTTGCGTTGTCGGCAGGATTCGAACCTGCGCGGTAAAATCCCAAAAGATTTTAAGTTTATCTCCTGGAGTGGAGTGTAACCGACACAAGCCAAGGCTGTGTAATTGTTGCGCTCCGTAAAAATCTAGTATTTAAATGCTTTAAAGCTAGGTTATCAAACATATATGAAAGCTTCTGAAAGCAAAGTATCAAAGATTTCGTATCGCGACGGAAACTTTGTAACAAAAAATATAAAAAGTGGGAAATTGATGTGAAAACTAAAATGGAAATATCTAGGTCAAGTGATAATGAAAACGTCAACAAAGATGGCGGCCCGCCATTAGTGTTTCTTCGGGAACGCGATCTGTTTGGTGAGCGAAAGCCACAAAAGGTAGAATGGTTGAGACATGAGGAGCTATACAACGCAATAGCCCAACGCATCGACCCAAGCCACATAACAGGACTTCAAAGGGTACGTACTATGTGGCGTATCTATGTTGACAATTTGAGTGACAAAGTTGTTTTGATGTCAGATGGTGTCCAGCTAAGAGGACGCATTATAGGTGTCTTAAATACCAATCCAGATAGACTAGATGGTGAAAACACTACACGCGTGTGTGTTAAAAACATTCCTCTCTCTGTCGACGATGGACTTATCACCAGAACATTAACGTTAAAGGGCCTTGACGCTATTTCAAACAGAAGGGATAAACTACGCATCAATGGTAAATTGACTAACTGTTGCACCGGTGACCGAATTTGTATAGTAAAAACATCGTCCCTCAAGGAACCTCTTCCAAAAACTATGCAGTTCGGACAGTTTATTGGACTTGTACTGCACAACGGACAACTAACTGTCTCGCCTATAAAACCAAAGTGCTCCAAGTGTCTTGAAGAAGGACACGTTTTCAATGCATGCCCAAATGACTGGGTGTGTAAGAAGTGTAATACAAAGGATCACAGGCAATCTGAATGTGATAATTACACAGATACCCTGTGTGATACAAACACTACTCATCCAAACACAGGCGACGAACACGAGGAACCCGTGAAACCAGTGGAAACCCCAATCAACAAACGCGCATCGAATACGCGTAGCCGATCCGCTAGCGCCACGAGATCCACGGTCAGTTGCAGCCAACCGACAATTATACGATTCACTGAGAACATTAACTCGTCCAATACCTCGACGCCGAACAAAGGCAGAGAAAAGAACGTTACTGCAAGCTCGCCGCCTACACCTGTAAATGAACTACAGAAGAAAACACAGTCTTCCGACAGGAAGACAAAGCACGCAAAGAAGAAATAACGCAATGTCCACATATTTCATGCCTACTAGGAACTGTTTACGGACAATGAACACGACTAATCACCACTTTACAAACACTATAGTTGGAATTGTTACCTTTATGAAGGTTCATACAATTATATCAAATACATTTGATATATTTTCGAATACGAATTCGAAAATCAATCATACAACTATAAAACCGATTCACCTTCAAAAATTTAACGCAAATATGTTGCTAGTTTATTTTGAGGTGTTACACGACCGCTATACGCACCGTTATCAAAACAATATCGTGACCACATTGTACTCTTGGCATTGTCTGATGTATACTATCATCATGGCGTTTTTCATACTCATGGAATGTACTTTTGTTTCAAATATGTATAGTCTGTTCCACATTTTGTTAAACTATCCAACCGTGTTACACGACAGCTATACGCACTGTAATCAACACAACATCGTGACCACATTGTACTCTTTGCATGGTCTATTGCTTTTTTACATGAACTTAAATCACATTGCTAATGGCTTGATAAATGACTTACCGATTTACTTTGTTATAGCAATAAATAGCGCTGTGCGTCTACATGACATATTAAAGGGATCTTTTCACGCTTTGGTAAATTGACAAAATTGAAAAAAGTTGTTTCGGATTCGCAAATTTTCGTTTTAGTTATGATAATTGTGAGGAAACAGTAATACTGAACATTTACCATGGTCTAATATAGCCATTATATGCATCTTTTGACGATTTTAAAACCTAAAATTTATAAAGCGTTGCAACGCGAAACGATTGAATAATTTGGAGAGTTCTGTTTTTGTCGTTAAATTTGGTGAAACTACGAAGATTGCTTATATAAGGTATAAAATACGTCAAGTATGTGTACTCGGCGGAATAGCTCAGTAGGCTAGAGCGTTTTTACTTCAGGGTTCTGGCAGGACTCCAGGGGTCACTGGTTCGAAACCTGTTCCGGGCAATGTTCTTTTCCTTGTTTTAATTTTATTCTTGATTTTTTACTGGAGCTTTTACGATCCAATGTTTACATTTATCGATATAAAGCATTTAATGAATAAGTTAAAAAATGCCAAAATCTGTGAAAAGGCACCTTTAACGCTCATTGAATGTATAGTTTTATCCAGATTAGACAATTTTAATCATTTAACATGCCTTCAATTATGTATTATACACTTAATGTGTACAAATATGTTAAATTTTTCATTAATGCTTCCTTTGTATATGATGGTTTATACTTGTTATCCTGTAGTGCCACACTTGTATGTGGTGGCTTATACATGTTGGTTATGTAGTGGCATACCGTTGTTTTATATAACAACGGGATGTACCTTTACAATATTTTTGTTAATGACACCCTTAAATAAGCATTTACACAGTCTTTCCATTAATGTAATGGATGTAACAACATATTGCAACTTTATCATATTTTTGTAAATGACAACCTTAAATGAATATGTACACATTATTTCCATTAATGTACAAGGACTAAGAGATAAATTAAAACGCGCAAGAGTAAAACAATCTATTTTACATCAACGAGCACATATCGTCTTTTTACAAGAGACACACTTTTCTGAAGATTTAAAAGTACTTTTAGGGGATGAATTTTCTGAATGGGATCTTTATCACTCACACGGAGATAGTAAAAGCAAAGGTGTGTCAATCATAATTAAAAAGTCCCTTCAATACACAGTCATTGATACATATATAGACACAAATGGAAGATATATATTAATGAATATTGAAACACAAAACAATAGCATATCACTACTCAATATTTATGCACCAAATGACAAAAAACAACGAAACGTTTTTTTCGATTTAATTTCAAAAATATTAAATGAACATTCCCAGGGCATTAAATTAATTGGTGGAGATTTTAATGAAATAAACGACATACGTGATAGAGTATCATCATCAAAAAGTGAAGTAAAAATTAATGGTAAACCAACAAATCTTAAACGAATAAATAATCTTACGGATATTTGGCGATATTTAAATCCTACAAAAAAACAGTTTACATGGAGGAGGAAAAATTATACTAATAAAAGTCGTAAGCTTTCTGGCTTTTAGACAAAAATAGTATTCCTCTTGTACATGCAAGCGATATTAGACCTGCAATAATTCAATCGACTGATCATATGGCAATATCTATCAAACTTAAAACCCCATCGAAACGGGGTCAAGGATTTTGGAAATTAAATAACTCAATTTTGAGTGAACATGAATACTGTACTAAAGTAAAAAACATAATCGACGAATGCTCACAATTACAAATAGATAGTAAACAAATTATATGGGAAGTACTTAAATGGGAAGTTAAACAAATGTCAATAGAATACTCAAAGAAAAAATCACGTGAACGCCAAACTTTGTTGCATCTTCTCGAAACCGAGTTAAATAATTTACTAAAAAAAGATTCTGCCACAGAAACTGATAAAGTAAGAATAATCCAAGTGGAAAATGATATTAAAGAAATTTACAACTTTAAAGCAAATGGGGCTTTTGTTAGATCAAGACTTCAATTTATGGACGAAGGCGAGAGAAATTCTAAATTCTTTCTTAGTCAAGAAAAATCAAGACAAAATAGAAAAAATATAACTTCTCTAAATGTTGATGGCAAACACTTTAATAACAGCGTTGAAATATTAAATCAAGAAGCAATTTTCTATGAATCATTATACAAATCAAATGCATGTACAAACTCCGATTTAGAGTTTTACCTTAATTCAATTACTATCGAAAAAACGGTCACAGAAAACGATGCTAATCTATGTGAAGATCATATTTCCTTACAAGAACTGTCGAATGCTTTAGCGTCAATGAAACATAATAAAAGTCCGGGCCTAGACGGTTTAACTGTCGAATTCTACCAAAAGTATTGGGATATTTTATCGCCTTTACTACTAAATTGTTTTACAGAATGTACTCAAAAGGGAGAACTGACGCATACTCAAAAACAATGTATTTTTTCATTGCTGTATAAAAAAGGTGATCCTGAGAATTTAGAAAACTGGAGACCAATATCACTTTTAAATACAGATTACAAAATTTTAGCGAAAGTTTTAGCTCAGCGTCTACAAACTGTGTTACCATATATAATCAGTCTCGATCAGCAGGGATTTATTAAAAACAGATTTATTGGTTGCAATATTCGACAAATACAAGATATAATCGATTATTCTTAGTCGCTTAACATAGACGGAGCCCCTTTATTTGTTGATGTTAAGAAGGCATTCGATACAGTTGAATGGAACATGATGTTTAACGTCTTAACAAAATTCGGTTTCAAGAGTAACTTTATTAATATGGTAAAAACATTATATAATGACATCTGCTCATCTGTAATGAATAACGGTTGGCAATCAAAATTCTTCAAAATACAAAGAGGAATACGGCAAGGATGTCCTCTTTCATCTCTTCTTTTTATTTTAATAGCTGAAATATTAGCAACAAAGCTTCGATCGTGTAATCAATTTGAAGGTATAATGATAAAATGCAACCAACATGTTCGAAATATTAAAATCACACAACTTGCAGATGATACTACAATTTTCTTAAAAAATACAAATGAGATACCGGTTGTGATTAATATAATCGATGAATTCGGGATAATATCAGGTTTGAAATTAAATAAACAAAAAACCGAAGGTATATTACTTGGTAAGTCAAAAAACGAAAACGAATGTGTTATTCACGACATAAAATTTAGTGCAGTGGATAAAGCCTTAGGCACTTACGTTGGGATAAATTCTGCTAAATGTGAAGAACTTAATTGGAATGACAAAATTGTATCTTGTCAAAAAGTAATTAATTCCTGGAACAACAGGAACCTGACATTTTATGGAAGGGTAACAGTAATTAAAACGTTATTGATACCAAAATTTACATATCTTTTACAGTCAACATTTGTTTCAAAGAATATCCTAAATGCACTTAATACTATGTGTTTTAAGTTCTTATGGAATAACAAAACCGAAAAAATTAAAAGATCTATTTTAATAGGTAATAAACAAGATGGAGGAATTGAAATGCCTGACATGAGCATTTTTGCAAAAACCCTCAAAATGAAATTGATAAAAATGTTATGTATCGATGACAATGCAAATTGGAAAGTTATTCCTAACTTTTTCTTAAATCAGTACGGCAAAAAGCTGTTAATATTTAAAATGAACATCGATTCTTTTAAGTCATTACCAAAAGTAACATGGAAAATACCTGCCTTTTATGAAGACATTATATGCAATTTCATCGAAATGAACAACGTCAATACACCAAAAAAAAAACAAAGATATTTTGATATCAGAACTGAAGTAATATGGCGAAACCGATATATAAAACATAATGGCAAATGCCTTATTTTCGAAAACTGGATAAATTCGAATATAATTTTCATTAATGATTTACTTTCGAACACTGGCCTAGCTAAGGAAACTGATATTATTTCAAAATTAGAAAACAAATCTAACTGGATTGCCGAGTTAAATAAACTAAAAATATCAATTCCGAAAGACTGGACACTTACTTTGCAATCAACTGAATCATTTAATTCCATGGTAAAAACAGACAAGCAGGGTATATTTGTCAAAAATACAATCATCTATAACTTGAATAATAAACAACAAAAACAGATATTTACTAAGCATAAATGCACTAAACCATACGTCCATGACTACTGGACGAGAGTATTTAAAGAAAGAATAATCTGGAAATCAGTATACGATTTTATTAATAATGTTATTCAGAATACTAAGGTTAGACAAATGAGATATAAACTTATTCATAAAATTATCCCAACTAATGAAAACTTGTTTACTTGGAAAGTAAAAAATTCGCCTCTATGCCTTTGCTGTGGGGAATTAGAAACAATAGAACACTTACTATTAGACTGCCATTATATACGTCCATTCTGGTACATTGTCCAAATAACTTTCCAGAAAATAGGTTTTTGTTCCCCCATTATTTCCCTTCGTAATATAATTGTCGGCTATAAAATAGAAAGTAGTACATACGATGATGTCAATATCATAATGAGCTATGCTTGTTTCTCCATATATAAATGTTACATTATCAGTGAGAGAAGATCAAAAACTATTGATATGAAAAATATGCTTATAAGAGATCTTCACACTGTTACCCAATATTACCAAAAACGAAATATATGTCACAATATATTATCAAAATTTGTTAAACACTTGACTTTATAGCCTTCACAATTTGTTGAAAAGATTTTTGTTAAGAATGTGTAATAAATGAAGCATTCTTTGTTATTTATGCAAAAAGGGTATTAACATAGTTGTGAATAACCAATATATAACTTAATTATATTAGATATTGATACACACAACAGCTGTGACTGTATGTAACTGTATGTAACTGTATGTAACTGTACTTTATAACTGACCTATACTCTGTTATATGTACTTATTTCTTTGTGAATAAAAAGTTTGAAACCAAAAAAAAAAAAAAAAAAAAAGTTTATCTCCTTAACCACTAGGCCATGGCAAGTTTACACAGGCTCTTCAATCTTCCAAGAAATCGCGGGAAATCATTATGGGTGCAACTCATAATTATACTCGTACCATTACAAGTACAGTTTGCAAATTCACGTTTTTAAAGTGCCTGCAAAGAGACTGTTCAGGCATACTGCTAGCAGTGCAGAATATTTCAAAATTACACTTACAAATATCTACAAAAAGCTATACAAGCGTATTACGGGCAATTTTGTTTCGATGGGGGTCACATATAAATCTACATGAAGCTATCCAAGTGTATTACCGGCAATTTTGTTTCGAAGGGAGTCAATAATAAATCTATACAAGAAGCTATACAAGTGTATTACCGGCAATTTGGTTTCGATGGAGGTCAATTATAAATATATAAAAGAAGCTATACAAGTGTATTACCGGCAATTTGGTTTCGATGGGAGTCACTAATAAATCTATACATGAAGCAATCCAAGTGTTTTACCCTTAATTTGGTTTCGATGGGAGTCAATTATAAATCTATACAAGAAGCTATACATGCGTATTACCGGCAATTTGGTTTCGATGCGAGTCACTTATAAATCCATACAAGAATCTATACAAGAGTATTACCGGCAATTTTGTTTCGATGGGAGTCACTTATAAATCTATACATGAAGCTATACAAGTGTATTACCGGTAATTTGGTTTCGATGGGAGTCACTTATAAATCTATACAAGAAGCTATACAAGTGTATTACCGGCAATTTGGTTTCGATGTGAGTCATTTATAAATCTATACAAGAAGCTATACAAGTGTATTACCGGTAAATTGCTTTCGATGCAAGTCACTTATAAATCTATACAAGAAGATATACAAGTGTATTACCGGCAATTAGGTTTCGATGCGAGTCACGTATAAATCTATACAAGAAGCTACACAAGTGCATTATCGGCAATTTGGTTTCAATGCGAGCCACTTATAAATCTATACAAAAAGCTATACAAGTGTATTACCAGTAATTTGGTTTCGATGCGAGTCACTTTAAAATCTATACGAGAAGCTATACACGTGTAATAGCGTTAATTTGGTTACGATGTGAGTCACGTTTACTCGTCAATTTGGGTCTGTTTATCTGGCATCGTATAGTTTTTAACACAGCTGTTCGAAATGAAGGTGATAAAAAGACATACAGTATTGGATTGGCAAAGTTATTCACGAAGGACAGTTTCGTCAGAATGGAAGTCACTGTCGATCTTACTCCGAGAGCTGACATAACTATTCCTGCTGACATTGGCAGTAATGAAGACAACACAAAAACTAATGCTACGCTCAACATTAAAAGTGTAGTCCTCGTTGAGTTTGTTCGATTACGCCTCATTGCGGTAACGACCGTAAGTCCATTCGGTGTTACCCTTCGCCATCGACGAAAAAAGATTGCTACTCGAGAATAAAACACACATGTTACAATACAAGAAGTGACGGACAGTCCAACTGAAAAAGCGTACGTTATAATCAGAAGACTTTTGTGCGAAGAGTTGATTACACAATATCCATTGGCGTTGTTTTGTACAGTAAAAAGTCGCAGGATTGCTGATAACAAACAAAGAATTATAATGCATAACCCCATGTATTTCCCTTTTGTTGAAGCGTCTTTTTCCGCAAATCGTTCAACTGAAGTTGCTTTGAAACGATAAACAGCTAAACACGATATAATTACAGCCGCTGCATGGAACGTAGTAAACAAAACAAAAAAGTAAAATCTACATAGCCAGTCTGGGGCGAATAGTGGCCAAACGTCTAGTTCAATTAACATGGCACATGGGGCGCGGACGACAAGAGAAATCACGTCACACGCAGCGAGATAGAATACCATCCAATCAGTCAAGGTCTTCTTTTTTAGCCTCACGTGCAGCAAGATGACAAAATAATTTCCAGGAATACCTATCACAAAGGCGATCCCGATGAATGCTGTAAGCGCTATTTTTATCCACACCGGGACAAGAATGCCCTCGTTTACATTGGCGACAACATTATCCTGGGAGCTATTGCCTTCCATTATCTGCTCAAGACTGAAAGCGTAATCCTACAACCCAAAATATGCACATTAAAATAAACATAAGTACGTCCAGATTTTTGTTTCACTTGAATCTATTTTTGAAACAAATGATGTCGTAGATAATGTTTTTGTAAACAACCAGTTTAACACAACTTCATACACTCAGATTTATTACTTAATTTTTTGTTCATAAATTAATACATAAATTCTGTTTTTAATATTTCTGTTTGCAAACCTTTTTTTCCAATTTAAAATCGGTAAAAGCCAAAGCGAACGTGTATGCTATATTTGTTATGAAGCATGCTATATGAAACACTGTTTATATTTAAAATATAAGATCATGCAATCCATCGAATTTTCCAATGCCCAATAGAATTCTAGATTAAAAGTTTACCTTAATTCGATGAAATATCTTATTCTCACGTTTTCCAGTATAACGTCCATGCATGTGCTTAATGAAAATGTTCAATTATACTACATTGAACAGCCTTTTTCCGTCGACCATTACTTTCAGTATGAAATAAGGCATTAATTAACGTGTCGCATGTGTTTTTCTGCGTTATACATGATTAGCAAACCTTTTAACATATTAATCAGAACAGTTTCTCGGCAATATAGTATCCGAAAGGTAATCACATGATTATCTAAAGGAAGTCAAGATGGCGACGTCCGTGCCGAGACAGGTACTTTTCGCCGTTTTATACCCTTTATTACTTTTATTTAATTTCCACTTTCCAGCCATAGCAGCGAGTAAGTGATATGCTTTTATTTTGTAGTAATATTCTCTCTATATCTGGACTTTACGCAAAATTTCTAAGCGCGAGCTGTTCGCCATGTAATTTGTGATCTTTGCTGGGTTTAAGCCTTTTGAGTCAAATAATCTAAGGACTCTTTTTGTTGCATCTTCAAGGTCAAAAACATCTGGGGATCCAAATGAAGCTTTTTTTTAATCCAAACGTATTGGTTAGTGAAGACAGATTATGTCACATTTTTGATACTACTCGAACTAAAGCAAGGTCAAATGGAATTAAGCGATTATCCAAACTTGCCAAATAAACAGCTAGCAAATTTGCTATAATTGATTAATGATGATGTTTTTCAAAACTACGATACAATAGTTCAAAAAAGTACTTCACAGAAATACAAGGTTCAGAGGAATTAATGTTTGCAATACGTTTAAGTAGGTTTGGTATGTGACATGTCAGCTATTAACCAATTTACTGAGAATTCGATTTCATGTTTGCTGTTGAACATGTAAATACTAAACTGTAAATTCAATAATTGAATAAACGTATGACATTTCTGTAATTTCTTACCCTATGAATACACTGAAAATTGCTTTTAATTTACTTTTAGCTCAATTTGATGAAATTATTAAGTATTTAAAACTTTTTTTTTTCAAATTATAAAACCAAAAAAGATTAGGGACCAACTGTCTATCATTCTCTCATACACCACGAATTATGTTTCTTTGTTGGCATTATTGATTTCCTGCAAACAAAGTTAATATGCTGGTGTAGTGAAACAGATATTTTTTCATAACAACTAAAAAACTAAACTTTTTTAAACTTTCGACGCTCACGTTCTGGTTGTGTTAACACAAAGGCATTATGTCTGTGTAACAATGAGTGTTGACAAAACTTATTCTATTTTCTTTTATAAATACAGAAAACATCGATCACATTATATGTGCATATATTCTAGAGGAGCAAAAATTAAACAATGTTAGATGTGCAACACACCATTTACTTTAAACACTGTTCATTCAATTGTACTTCCGGGGGGAGGGCGGCATAATTATGAACATCAACACAAGCTTTTGACCTCCAAAGTTAGAAAATTTTCTTATCATTAACAGCAGTTCACCATGTTTTTGTCACTGTCGCTACCCCGGGGGGGAGGGGGGGGGGAACTTCCCAAATTTTAGGGTAGGGGTGTCCCACTGAGACTTCCGAAATGTGACACATTTTTATGACGGAACCCTGATAAAGTAGACCCATTTTGATACAAGATTTTTTTAAAAAGCAGACCCATTTGTATACGATACAATTACGATACAATTAAAAAAGAGGACCCATTTCAAATCAATAATTTTGATAAACTGGACCCATTTCAATACTAGAATTTGATAAAGTGGACACATTTCATACTAGAATAATCTCTATCATATCAATACAGTTTACTTATTGAATTTGCTTTTATATGTTTATTTGTAAATTTCTATACAAGAACGAAATTTATCATACCCATTTTGATACTGATACTTTCAAATCTATATGCATATACAAGCAAATTTCTGATTTCAATACCCATATCTATACTAAGATGCTCAAAACTTTACCCATATCTATAATTTTAGTCGAAAAACACACCTCATATTTTTGGCACACCCCTATATACCCGTATATAGGAAGTTACACCCCCTCCCCCGGAAAATTTGCCTTACTCAAATTAAGGTAGAAGATAATCAGGAATATTTTAAGATGGAATTATCAACCATGTGATGTAGTGTATGAACATTGATAAAAACACGCGGTTAATTAATAGAAATCGGAAGCTATAATATTCTACTCAACAGCATGAATCAATAAGAAATAATTAAATTTCCTTCTGTTTAATCGATCTAGATTTTCGTACGTTATTAATACGATAATAAATGTGTTTTTCCATGAATAATTCATTTTGACACATTAGTCCCTAGTTCTATACGTGTAAACTTATCAAATTAAGAATTATGATAACAATTAATGCACTTCAATGCTCCCCGATGTTTAAACAAATGTGTTATACGTTATTTGCTTTTTTTAGGAACTTTAAAGTCTCTACTCTGAGCATTTTGGTAGAACGCCGGTTTCCACCCCGTACGCGTCACAGACTCTTAGTGACTCAGACCATGAAAGAGACACCCGGTGCTCTGAGATCACAAAGTCCTTTGTTTCCCGTGCCCGATCAGCTCTGATACAAGTCAGCCATGAAGATGACAGCAGTGACAGTGAGCCCGAGCAAGTGATACAAGATTGTGACGAACTTGCCTCTCTTCACAAGTTCATGCAAGGATGAGGATGCACTGTGATAAAAACTTTTCTCTTGGCCAAATTCAAGAACATGTTTTTACTATGCGAGAACTAAGTAAAGAAGAAAAGGAACGTTTCCTTATGGGTGTTTTAACTGACGCTAAATCTGAAACAACAAAAAGAGGGAAGAAGAGATAACGGGACAGGACGCAATTCTATTTTAAAGAATAAACCCTCTGCAAAAAAACGTTCATGATTTACTACGACATAAAGAAGACTGCTTTGTCAAATTTAATTCATCACATGTCTGAACATGGACCGACGCCTCGAGTGCATGGAAACAAGGGTCGACGTCCAAAACGTTCCCTTAACCTGGCAGATGTTCAGCGCGCTGTGTACTTCCTGCTGAACATGGCTGAGTCAATAGGGATTTCTATCCAACAGCCCCTAGAGACAATGACAACGTCCCTGTTGTGTTTTTGCCATCACACTTCATAAAAATAGGCATGTACAAAGAATATGAACAGCTGTGCATCTCAAACACACGCAAGGTTTATGAAGCTGTCTGCCTTCAAAATAATTTGGGCCAGCTGTACGCCCAACATCAAAATTGCACACCCAAGGGATGATGTGTGTGCAAAATGCGAGTCCTTGCGAAAAGACGTCGCTTCATCCGTGTCAGAGGAGGAGAAAATGCTTTCTACAACCACCTTACAGAACCACATCGTCGACGCAATAAATGTGCGTTTTCAGTGTATTTTATATTATTCGTCTCATAGACAATACGTTGACAAAAATACTTTTAAAAAGTTATAGAGAATTTTGAAACGCACTTCATATTTTAATGACATTCGGTTAGTTGTAAGTCAGTTTTGGTATAGCCATATGATTAAATATGAAATAAATTTAGCTATTTCTGTTTTAGACTAAGTGACGAACACTTGCATTCGAAATTTCAAACATGTAAATAATTTCAAAAAAGTCTTTTAGACCTTACATAGCTATAGTATGAGTTAAATAAGGCCTTACAAATTTTATATTCGTGACCTTTTAAATCATTTTTGTTATTTAGTTAGCGTTGCGTTTACCTGACGAAGATGGTCTCCCCTACGTGTCCGCTGTGCATCGTGAGGCGTTAGTGCATCAGGAAGATTAAATAAATTGTGTATGTGATGTTTGATTAACACACGCTTCAATATATTCAACTTTAAGTATTGAGAAATAGATGTCTCAAACAATAAATGTGGATGTGGATATTGTGTTTCACCACCTCAAGGATTTATTTACTTTTATGAACATAATCATTTTTGTATTTAAACGTTATAGTTATATATCTCAATGTTACTGATAGTTACTAACAAACAGTGGAAATGCTTTAATATTAAACAGAAAACACGAAAATATTAACTTGTGAAACAATGTTATGAACGCCGAAAATACGCGACGTCAATGACGACGTATTAAAGAAACTATTTCGGTAGTGTGGTATTAAAGATTTAAGTTCCGCATAGTATTTGTTCCTTCACCGTCAAAAGAGTTGCAGATTTGAAACCAGGTGGAAAATAATCTGTAGGTTAATTTTGTCATTAAGTCAGGTCTTCACATGACGCGATACATATATATATATATATATATATATATATATATATATATATATATATATATATATATATATATATATATATATATATATATATTGAAGCTCATACTCGTGCCAGAAACGCATAACTTCCCGACTTGAATCACACATTTGGAATTAGAGGTCGTAGAAATACTTTCACGATCAACACCAATGCAGGTTATAAGGCTTGGAGGGGATTAGAACTCAACTCGATTGAAAGCCAAGCGATCTACCAACTGAGCCATAGAGACCCTGCATTATGAAACCTCATTACTAAAAGGAAGTGATTTTAATGAAATGCAACAGTTGCAAATCGGCAAATAAATGTCATCTAACCCAAAAAAAACAACTTACGCAACGTATACAGCTGATTGTATTGTCATTAATCACATGATTATCTAAAGGAAGTCAAGATGGCGACGTCCGTGCCGAGACAGGTACTTTTCGCCGTTTTATACCCTTTATTACTTTTATTTAATTTCCACTTTCCAGCCATAGCAGCGAGTAAGTGATATGCTTTTATTTTGTAGTAATATTCTCTCTATATCTGGACTTTACGCAAAATTTCTAAGCGCGAGCTGTTCGCCATGTAATTTGTGATCTTTGCTGGGTTTAAGCCTTTTGAGTCAAATAATCTAAGGACTCTTTTTGTTGCATCTTCAAGGTCAAAAACATCTGGGGATCCAAATGAAGCTTTTTTTAATCCAAACGTATTGGTTAGTGAAGACAGATTATGTCACATTTTTGATACTACTCGAACTAAAGCAAGGTCAAATGGAATTAAGCGATTATCCAAACTTGCCAAATAAACAGCTAGCAAATTTGCTATAATTGATTAATGATGATGTTTTTCAAAACTACGATACAATAGTTCAAAAAAGTACTTCACAGAAATACAAGGTTCAGAGGAATTAATGTTTGCAATACGTTTAAGTAGGTTTGGTATGTGACATGTCAGCTATTAACCAATTTACTGAGAATTCGATTTCATGTTTGCTGTTGAACATGTAAATACTAAACTGTAAATTCAATAATTGAATAAACGTATGACATTTCTGTAATTTCTTACCCTATGAATACACTGAAAATTGCTTTTAATTTACTTTTAGCTCAATTTGATGAAATTATTAAGTATTTAAAACTTTTTTTTTTCAAATTATAAAACCAAAAAAGATTAGGGACCAACTGTCTATCATTCTCTCATACACCACGAATTATGTTTCTTTGTTGGCATTATTGATTTCCTGCAAACAAAGTTAATATGCTGGTGTAGTGAAACAGATATTTTTTCATAACAACTAAAAAACTAAACTTTTTTAAACTTTCGACGCTCACGTTCTGGTTGTGTTAACACAAAGGCATTATGTCTGTGTAACAATGAGTGTTGACAAAACTTATTCTATTTTCTTTTATAAATACAGAAAACATCGATCACATTATATGTGCATATATTCTAGAGGAGCAAAAATTAAACAATGTTAGATGTGCAACACACCATTTACTTTAAACACTGTTCATTCAATTGTACTTCCGGGGGGAGGGCGGCATAATTATGAACATCAACACAAGCTTTTGACCTCCAAAGTTAGAAAATTTTCTTATCATTAACAGCAGTTCACCATGTTTTTGTCACTGTCGCTACCCCGGGGGGGAGGGGGGGGGGAACTTCCCAAATTTTAGGGTAGGGGTGTCCCACTGAGACTTCCGAAATGTGACACATTTTTATGACGGAACCCTGATAAAGTAGACCCATTTTGATACAAGATTTTTTTAAAAAGCAGACCCATTTGTATACGATACAATTACGATACAATTAAAAAAGAGGACCCATTTCAAATCAATAATTTTGATAAACTGGACCCATTATGCAGGTTATAAGGCTTGGAGGGGATTAGAACTCAACTCGATTGAAAGCCAAGCGATCTACCAACTGAGCCATAGAGACCCTGCATTATGAAACCTCATTACTAAAAGGAAGTGATTTTAATGAAATGCAACAGTTGCAAATCGGCAAATAAATGTCATCTAACCCAAAAAAAACAACTTACGCAACGTATACAGCTGATTGTATTGTCATTAAGCGGTCACAACTATTCCTTAGGGTTTCACACCGGTTGAAACGGACCCGATCCTCATAACTGGACCAGATTTATGCCAATATTAGTTGAAGCCGATGAGAATAATAAAAGTGTATTGCTGATGCGATAGAACATATAAATGTAGGGCAGGAAGTACTACTATTAAGATTTATTCTTTGTAAACACTTTCATTGTGCAAATAAAACCAAACAAAGCTGTTATTTATTGTTTAATGAAGAAGCTGCTCTTGACCTGATAAGAGCTGACCGAACGCAATGTCCACATCCCCGTTTAGCCTACGGGAATATTTTTCATATTATCGTTATCAAGTTGAAATATGTTTAAACGTCTTAAAGCGACCGTTTTACAGTTGAATTAGGAAATAAGCTGTTACCAGACAAGATTGTTTTATTAAAGAAATGGTTATCACGTTTATTCACGTTTGCTCATCAATAATATATTATCCTCCTATTTATTTGAATCGTGCACTACCGAAGTATTGTCTGAGACGGACATGTATGTAGCATAGATTGTATTTACAGTACATTGTATTTACATTTTAGCTTCCGATGTTTGTTTTTCGTTCCACTCAATTGCATAGTGAGTAGAACAATAAATCTTTTATTAATACCGGTGCCATTGATTCCCAAGTGTAATATTGTATGTTAATGCTCGCAGGAAGTATAAAACATACAAACACAAACAATGTGCCGATAGCAAACGGAAATATCGGTGCGTACGATGCACCTGTACTTTCGTAAAAAAATGTTCAAAGTAGAAAGAGTCAACATATACCTCTTGGCCTGGTTCTTTTGTATTTGTGGTCACACGAGATTGTTGTTCTCTCATATTGGGTTACTTGTATGATGTTAAATAACAAAATATTTTATCGTATTTATATGAGGAGCATCCTGTTAATCCTTCGTTATTTTGTATCAAGACTTCTTAATATTGTGTATATTGCTGTATTTTGGAAAAACGTGCCGAAGTAAGTTAAAGCCAACAGGTTGCTACTGCGCATGACATGTCTTTCATTTTCGTCGCACTTCATTGATTTATATACACATATATATGCATGAACCTTCGTTTTAACTTATGCCAAGTAAAATATATTTAAATACATTATATGGATTCAAATAAAAATAAGTTTACATAATCATCCGTCGAATTACATTTTGTGGTATTGAGCATAATATTGGTAAACAATAATGGACATTTCACAATATTTACCAGAAAAGGTAACGATAAACTTAGCACTTATTTTTTTTCGAAAGCTCTCAAACAAAATAAGTTTACCCTTTCCATATTGTGTTGTAAAAGTAAATTAACCGTAAAATATGTTTAACATGTTATTGTAAAACAAATGCTCCTTTGCCCAGTTATCTTTGAAGTAAATTTCATTGTAATTATAAATCAGCCAGCAATTTAAATTAATATGTGATAATTATGCGCCACCCTGAAGTTCGGCGGTCTATATGGAAGTTTGTGGCCCTGGTGTAAGAGTGTGTATTACACGAAAAGTATGCTTATGTTATGTTTGTACCTTAATAATTGTTTATATCGAAATAATTTCAATGAAAAATGGTGAGTTTTATGCTGTTGCGTTTTCTTTTATTTGCATTGATTCTTTAACGTACACTTTTACGTACACATATACAAAGGGCAACAACTAAAAATTGACGACAATAGTTATGGCTCATTTTCACTATACATATGAGATATTATGTAAATATTACATGTCTGACAGGGTGACAGTGAATTTGTCAACTAGAGGAATTACTGTCAACGGAGGCGAAGCCAAGGTTGACAGTATTTTTCCGAAAGTTTACAAATTTACTGTCATCCTGTCAGACATGTCATATTTATTTTATTATACCGAACAAACTATTCAAACAGGAACAATTTATATGAACCATGAACAATTGTAATATTCAATAATTGTATTTAATTTCAGCAATGAACAACCATTAACATGTTGAGTGGTTCAGCCGAACCAGCTTTCCGTATTTTATTGTCATCACTTGATTACGCAATTTATGACGTACTCGTGTGACGTCATTTCGGTGACGAAACATTTTGGGACAACAATATCGACGTGGTGGTTTTTGAACAGTAAAATATTTGTTTAAAGCAGCGAACGAATCCAAAACGTATTTCGGATTGTGTTTTTGTCATGTATTACACCTTAAGAACAGACACTGGAATTGTATATCGTTGTAACTTTATTGTTATTTGCATTGGATTAAAGTTGCCATTGCGGTAAGCGTGTCGTTTATACTAATTTGATTGTTTATGACTTCTGTCAAAGCTTAAATAATGGCATCAATCTATTCTACAGAACAGTTTCAGCTGCAATCGATATTTTAATCATCCAAATACAACGGAAACGCAAAACTGCGCATGCGCGAATGTGGCAGTATAATTGTTTACCTGGTACATTCCGCACGTGATTGCTTAGGAAGCGGGCGACAGTATTTCTATGTCACGATGGCCTATGGGAGTTTAGCATTGTGTATAAAAGTGAGGTATAATAAACGTGTCTATCAATTTTCATGTTGATACCTCTTATTGTTTTCAAGAAACGATTTTGACAAAATTTCAAGAAATATACTGAGGGCAAAACTTCTAGAAGAACAAGAGATATGATGCTTGTCCACTTCACATCTCCGTAATCATACATATTTTCATAAGTTCCTAAGTTCCAGATTGCTACCTTTTTTAATGTTCAATCTGTGCCCTAGACAAAAGTTTAGTACACAAGTTTTCAGTCCCTAAAAAAAATATTGGAGCAAGAGTAAACGTTCATGTTAACTGCACTTTTCTCCCAAAGAGATTACCGTACCTTTACAGTTTCAAGTTTATCCCTCGTTAAGTTTTATAGCTAAGTTACTTAAGTTCTAGACAAAATAAAATCTTAAAGTCAACAAAAATGCATTAAGCGATAGAATTATTTTAACAAAATAAACGTGTACAACTTCATATCATGAGGAACAATTCCTGCAAGTTTGAATATCGAACATTAACAACGCAAAGAATGCCTCCGGACAAGTTTTGGTCTACAAACAGACAGACAGCCATATATCCGTTAAGTTTGCAGTATTACCCCAATTACATCTTAATAGAGAGGGTGGTGCGGTGGTCGAGTGGTAACACTCTGGTCTACCATTCCAGAGGTCCCCGGTTCAAATCCCGGCCGGGGCACTGGAAATTTCAGAAATGCTTCAAGTGTTTCCCACACAACTAGAGATGTACTGGTTTGAAACCCAGGTAATTCTCGCGTGTATCGGTGCTATACACTGAGCACGTAAAAGAACCAAGGTATCTTTTCGCAAAGAGCTAGGGTATCGCACCCGGATTCCTTGTATCCTAATACTGTCTCTTCTGCTTGCTGTCTCTTCAGCAAAACCAAAGGACTCCATTGGAAATAAGTGCTTGCACTTTCATGGGTTATCCTTGACCGCAAGGTCAAAATAAATACAGGGATCTATCAATTAATTAAGGCATGTAGTGCCTAATGTTCAGAAAGTGTTAATCACAATTTAAAGTCTTCCCAAGGGACGTTTGAGTGGGTATGAACGATATTAATAATGAATAGTTTACCTATTGAATATCATTTTACCTGCCCCTGTGAACATTCCCTTTGACCTGTTGACCTGGAATGTTTAAACACTTTTCAACTCCTCACAAGCAGCCCTTAAAACAGTTCGCATGGTATTCAGGGAACTTTTTCTCTAGATATTGTTCTCAAATAAATGGTCTACGGTCGACCGTAATTCAGACGGGGGAACAGTCACCTGAAACACGTCTACGCAATATCAACCCACTTTATATATTAATAATCATACAATTTCGAATATTTCCATTTATTGTAGATTTTATTAAATCTTTAAGCAATCTTAATGTACTTATGTATTACGACTGATTTAAAAAATACAGATTATTTTACCTCAACAGATGTTCGTATATCGCATGAATAGCTTATATGGTAATATACTTCGTTTTGTTACTTGATTATTTATTACTTACATTACCTCATATAGTTTGTCGAGGTATCGTTTTTCCTAATAAAGAAACTTTAGTGCAATGAATCATTTCTCGAATTTATCATAATCAAGAAAGAAACATTCGGCATTCCAAAACTTCAAGATTGGTCCATGCAAATGAAGAACCACTTTCATTCAGTTTATTATTGCGGATTTTTGAAATGTTTACCATTACATATATTACCAATTATAAGTTGCATGTAATTTGCTTTTGCACACATCAGGACAAAGTCGTTTCATAAATAATTATCATGGAAAATATCGCAACATAAATAATTTCATATTGCCACAGAACGCTTCTACGGGTTTTGAACCCGATGATGTTTTCATCGTCCTAAAACCTATTAGAATGTATAACGCCTGAACAATACTCTTGGAGACAATAGAACGAAAATCTTATTGGGAAGAGTTTAGTCGTATTTGACCTAGCCGTATAAATCCATAACATATTCAGAACCTAGTAATAAAATGTAAACCCTTTTTAAAAATACACATCACGCTTTAAATCAAGAAGAAAAACTATTGTGTGACGGATTACTAAATGAATATGAATGTGGATTAGCACTAAAAGAAATGCAAAATAACAAAAGTCCAGGATCTGATGGCATCACCATTGAGTTTTATAAAATATTTTGAAATGATATCAAAACGCATTTAATTAATTCACTAAACTATTCATATAATAATGAAAACCTTACTACGCTTCCAAAACAAGGTATAATATCACTCATTCCAAAACCTGGAAATAACTTAGAATCCTTATCGAACTTGCGCGGAATTAGCTACTAAACAATGATTATAAAATTGCAACTAAAAGTATAGCAAACAGAATAAAAAAAATATTACCATCAATCATTTCAAAATCTCAATCTGGTTTCATAAAAGGACGTTACATTGGTGAAAACGTTCGTCTTATCCAAGAATGCATAAACTATTTCAACAATTCAAATAATCCTGGTCTAATATTCTTTGCAGACTTTGAAAAGGTATTCGATTCGCTTGATCATTCATTTATGTTATCTTGCTTAGAAAATATGAACTTCGGTGAAAGTCCCATTCAAAGGGTCAAACTATTCTATACCGATATTAACAGTATAATCATTAACAGTGGCTTCTTTTCAAACAGTTTTAACATCGAACGAGGGGTTCGACAAGGATGTCCACTCTCATCATCGCTATTTATTATTTGCATCGAGTATCTATCACATCACATCCAATAAAAAAAAACATAAAAGGCATATCACTAGAACCTGACGAAGAAATCAAACAGTCCCTATTTGCTGACGATGCAACTTATTTTTTAAACGACAGTTACGATTCTTTCCATAACCTAATAAAGTCGCTAACCCTTTACGGAATGACATCGGGTCTTAAACTAAACAAAAGTAAATGTACTGTGCTACGAGTAGGTAAATTAAAACAAAGTAATGTCCAATACAAAAAAGAAATGAAATTTAATTGGACATCCGATGAAGCCACAACGTTAGGAATTACTTTCACAAATAATGAAAAGGATAAAGTTCTTAAAAACATACTACCTAAATTACAGAATTTTAAAAACTGCTTAAAATCATGGCATTACCGTAAACTTACACTAATCGGAAAAAAACACAGTATTGAAAACGTTTGCACTTCCTAAATTAATTTATGTATTAACAGTTCTCCCAAATCAACTAAATGATGTTATTAACGATATAAAATCAGCAATATTTAATTTCATATGGAACGGTAAGCCTGATAAAATAAAACGAACTCAGTTAATTCAATCTGTAGAAAATGGAGGTATCCAATTAACGAACATTGACTCATTCTTGAATGCAATCAAATGCAGCTGGGTTAAAAGATACCTAGATAACACCAATAAGAGTAAATGAACATTATTCTACCAGAAAATCCCAAAAAAATATGGTGACTCCTTACTCTTTGAATGTAACATCAGCAATTCTATCTTACATGAAATTGAAAACGAAAACATATTTCTGTCTGATGTTCTATCAGCATGGAGTGATGTCACTCATAACCTAGAAACCCAAACCAGCAGTAAAACTTTTTTATGGAACAATAAAGACATAACTTTAAACAATAAGACGTTTTTCTATGAAGATTGGTTTGAACGAAGCATTAAATATGTCGACCAATTATATTACTACAGAATTAAGGATTTCTACTCTTTTGATGATATATGCTACATATACGGAATACCTTCAAATAATTTTCTAAAGTACTACACACTAATCAAAAGCATACCCATACATATTAAATCTGAAATCAATACAAATAATACACCATGTACTCAAACAACATTCGTAGAAAACATACTTGGAAGAAAAAACAAAACGAATACAATATTTTACACACTACAAATTAAGAACCCTACAGAAAACTCCGAAACCCAAAATAAATGGCAAGTCCTTTTCGGAGAACATGAACTTAATTGGAAACACATATTTATCATGCCATATAAAGCAACTATTGAAAGCACACTGAGAATTTTTCAATATAAATACATCCATAGAATTATAGCTACAAATAAATATCTCTTTAAATGCAAATTATCTAACTCAAATCTTTGTGACTTCTGCGGTGAAAGCATCGAAACTATAGAACATCTTTTTTGGGAGTACAAACACATCCATCCTATTTGGAATCAATTAGTATCTTTTCTTGAACAACAGCAACTAAACGTTTAACTATCTTTCTTAAATGTAAGTTTAGGAATTTACTCATTGAAATCAATAAACTGTAATAATATTGTGAACTTCATTCTTATATTGATGAAATATTTTATCTTTTACATGAAGTACAAAAAACAAGTACCAAATTTCAATTGTTTTGTCCATAGTCTTACACTAAATTCCAGATTGAGAAAGAAATAGCCCTCAGTAATGACACATTACAAATCTTTGAACAAAAATGGAATCGGATTAAATTCTCATAATGTTTGTCCACTTATATACATTACACTTTAATGTTAGTTTATCTTTCTAAAATAATTTTGTATATTTTTATTTCAACCTTATAAGATCATTGTGAATATACAGCAAAACACACAAGTCCAGTATGCTTTCTTCCCACTTTATACAACTCATCATTTTTCATTTAACTATTCTTCTGTTGTTCTTTTCTTTTCTCACCTATCACAAACAACCAAAGAAAAAACATATTAACCCAGTTTTTTTTCTTGTTTTTTTTTTAATCTTAAGGAAACCAAAAAAGTATATATATTAGCATATCTTGTATAACATGTCTGAACTTTATTGCTTTGTACAATCACTTTGTTGTATGATCATATACATGTATACATTGTATGTATTATATTGAATAAAAAATAATTCAAATGTAAATCCTTTTACTTCGAATATACAAGTAGCCGAAAATATTTACCAAGTGACAATAAATGTATATTGATAATTTCATGTTAAAAAGTCAATACTTTTTCAATACAAATTGGCACTCAGACTACGATTAACCCTTGTGCACAAGTGTTTAAAATACAAATTCGATTGACACTTTTGTCTCAAGATTTGACCTCACTAACGCTTAGGATTTATCAATCAGGCTTATGATAAATCTTTTGATACATTCGTTGCAATTGAAGACACATTTCTTCAAAAACATTAGGCATTGAGTATGCAGCTAAACAATGGTAAATAAAGAAAACACATACAGATATTTAAATTCCACACACATTTTTAGAAGATTTTTCTGTTAATGTTGCACATCTATATTTGAGTGTAACTTTAAACGCAGAATTGTTGAAATACATCATTATAAAAGTACGTGTTTGCAAAAATCATTGTGCTTAATTATAATAATGAACAGGTTTCACTGTATAGTGCGGTAATACAGATTTTTGAGGGCTGTTTGATGATAGATTGGGGTAAAGTGAACCATTGTACTGACATCATTGTGGAATACTGACTTAGTTTAGACTGTTTGAATCGTTTACCAAAGTTGAACCGGTTTTAATTGAATTAATACTATCGATAAACTATATAAAATACTAGATTAGACTATACTAAACTAAAGTAATTCGCTCCCCCAACCATTAGCATTTATGATATAAATGACAGTAAGTAACCTTTCTCTCGGGACTTTAAGTTTGCGCATGTCTTACTTTAAATGAACGGACTTTTCTTAAACTGTGTTCTACTTCCTCCGACTCCCCCAAGCGCGGGATATATTATAAATAATAGCCTGGTCATAATGCATTCCAAACTAATGGCAAATTATAATTATGCAATAATGGGAAACATTAAGTGTGTTAAATGTTTACATTTTGTTTCACCATTTATTTTAAAAACACACTGTATGAATGTTTGGGAATAATTACGAACTTAATCAATTGCATATGATGTTTCATATAAAGACCATTGGAGTTCTTTTTATTATGTTTTCTGATAATGACTGGTTAATTTACATTGTACTATGTTGCCGACGAAAATAGATTTAACTGATACTTGTCTTCACTATATTTTATCATCCCTCATAAAAAGCAATAATGTTGCTCTGGTTCATAAAAAACCCGTTGAGTAATTTAATCGAATTGATTTTCTTGCTTTATTGCTGTTCAATTTGAAGTGTAATGCTGTTAAGCAATAAACTGGCATAAACGCAAAATGTTTTGCACTGACTGATATAAGGCGATGTATATAGTTTATTCTTATAGTTTAGTTTGTGTATTATGTTATCTAACGTATGTCCTCTCGGGAATAGATCATTGGTCACTTGCCTATAATACAAGACTTTCGTATGCTGACATTTTCCCTTTGGTGAGTTTTTTTTATAGTTTAAAGGCAAATTAAGTTATAGAAGGTCGGATTTTTTATTGAGCGATAGCAAACCTTACTCTAAACAGATAAACTTTTCATTTGAAGTTCGTTTAAGGAAGGTAAGCGTTTACTTTCTTATATATTTATTTGCATATTAGCGTTTGTTTTGTCCTATCAGGTAACGAGTATATCAAAATAATATTTAGCTATTGCTGCATATGAAACTAAATCCTATCGACAATATCTATCTGCAATATCCAAAGTCAACCATCAGTTTGCGCACATTTCAACGTGCATTGGCTGTGAACGTTTTAGTTTTAATTGATACTATTCCATTGTGTATATTGCGTTGAAAAAATTGTTGACAACTTCATAATGAAGCTGCTGAATACTTTGAGTATTGATACTTTTCAGACTCTAACGTGTCAATATAGCGAAGAATGTACAGCCGGAATATAATCACTAAAACAGAGATAATACCACATTTAAAGTAATATCTTCTCGCAAATGGTAATGTCGGCCGCAAGCATCGGAAACAGAAAAATAAGCAACGTGTAACTACAAGGAGTCAATAACCTCGGTCATCAACATGATCTACTGGACACTTATTAATGTCCATAAGTTAACTACGACATCGGTTGTGTTATAAAATTTTCGATATTTACAACTAGTTGTTTGCGTTGTCAACGAACACATGAACGGGCTTTGTTGAAATTGTTACCATTTAATTCAATTCGCAATACATACACGCAGACCGGAACATATTCACTTGTACAAATGCATATATAATAATAGACTACATTTCACTAAATGTGTAGTTTACGGGAGATTGTTTAAGTAAACATGGTCTTACGAAAACTGGCAAATAACTGTCATGAAAATAACTGATTTTGCAAATTTTAAATGCATTGACATAATGTTATTTCTATATTTGATTAATTACATTAGTTATAAAACAAAAAAATCGCTTACAGTGGACAGATAATTTATATACATGTATGCTTGCGGGTATTCAAAACAAAAACGAAAACATCTTAACATAAATGTTGTGTATATAAAATATTCTAATTATAATAGCCACTTATCTTTCTATGGAGGATGCATATACGTAACGTTGTAAAATAACTCACTGATAACGCGTACGGAAATATCACAACTGAGCTCAGCTTTATTCTAAGTCCGATCTAGCAAATGCATAGCGATTTATGTACGAATCGAAATAGTGTTCGTTTGTACAGATGTTGTTATATCAGCAAATATTCAACTCATTTTCGTTCTGATAAATACCATATAGCGCCCTGAACAGTGAATTCCTACGCATAAAATCTCCAAATTATTGCGCTTTGACCGATTAGTAATTATAAATTAAACTTTATTTCTAAAATACCTGTATATATGCAGAAACATGGTAGAAATACGTATACATAACCGTATAACATTTATAGTATTCAATTCTTACGTTTGTAAATAATATCTTTTCAGCATCCGTGCTCTTTTATCATATTGAAGATTACGTTATTGTATTTACGTAAGTCTTCCTTCAGGACCAACACCTTGATCTAATCTGCTTTACCATATTGATGATCTGTGTATGCTTATTTATTGGAGATGAGTTTGATTTTAAGAAACTAAATCTTTCGTTTGCTTTTTGTTGTAATTTGTATGGAACACCTGATGTATTTATTCCACGAAAGTGTGTGACTTTCATGTTAATGCGGTTTCGTGTTCTATACTTTTGATATCTGTTTGCATGTCGCAAGAGTTGTAAACATACATTTTGAAACATACTTTCCAGCATTTAAAAATATATATAACGTATGTTTGGCAAGTCTGCTATTGGAAGGAAAAGATAATAACCATCTAATTAAAGTGCACGTTTAATTTTCATAAGAAAATGCCGCAACTTTATATCAATTAAAGTTCGTTGTTTTTCTTAGCTTAAATGTCGTGGTTATCAAAACCAAACGCGAGTAAATTCGTGAGGAATAATAATTATTCGCTGTGTTGATCATTCGTTGCGAAAATTATTCAGAGTCCAATAGCGGCGACGAAGTAATTACTGCACGCACACTCAGGCTAGTATACCTTTTGGCCTCGTTGTACCGATGAAGTTGAAGATATTTACACTATATCGTGTACCGATTCAAGTACGAAGTGATCAGCAAGTTCGTTCAGACCCATGAAATGAATTTGTACTCACATTCGTGGCTACAGGCCGGATTATTAGATTCAAAAGTTTAATCAAATAGGAAACATGTCTATACATTTTGTTTATGTTGGGCTACTTACCAAGAATGATAAACAATTCTAAACATGAACACACACAGTGATACTTAATTTTCGTCATCAGGATAGAAATCTTATTTTAAGTAAGAGGTCATTAAAGTCGATCAGGTCATCGCTATACTTCCTTAATAAAACTGAAACTAAGACAGTTCTATGGTTAAGTATCATACGTTGTATTTCATTCAAACAAACGTCCGTTTCACAGATTTTGTCATTTTCAAACATGAGACTTTCCATATCCAGGAGACTCCAGATCGTCTCCTGCCGCCTTCGGAAATTATGGAGTGGACAAAGCAAAACTTTTTTTATAAGATTATTTTTCAGTCATCACTTGGTCATTGCGGGATGGTGAAAGAATGCGCGTTTATGCCCGAAATATGATCCCTATTTGCCAACCTTCTCTTGAATTTGTTGTATTATGTCACATATAGTGAATGTCATAAATCCATTGTCGACGATGTTCAACTTTTTTTAATAAGATATATAATCGATTTCAGGGAGCCGAAGATACACCAACGTTAATACACTCTTGCACGATCACTCTCTGAAAAGTGAACCACATCTGTCTGTATTTATTTACGTTCACTTCTTAGAAAGAGTGTGGGATATAGCATTTGATTTTATGATGGTATTTAGTATTTTATATTATTTATTTATGATTTGAATAATTTACATTTGTCCACTTGTCTTTTTTGTAATATAAAGCTATACAAAATTGTCCAGCTTGTAAAATTTTGTTACTTATTTAAGTTTAGTAAAGCCTTCGCACGCATATATTTTATCGACGATTTCAAAACCAAACAGAAGAAAATTTATAAGCTTTTAGATTCCGACATATAATTGATATTTTCACTCGGTTCTGCGCCACACTTGAACATAATTATTTATTTAGACAATACCTGATCACGTGTTGAGAATTAAAATCGACAGTCTACCTAAACCAAAAGATATCCTCTATTTTTCCAGTAAGTGTTTCATGTAAAACAATGAACAAATATCCATGCAATGCAAATAATATATACAATACGATATTGAATTTAAAATAATGAGTAAAGCTGTTGTCACCGTATTGGTTTGGTTGGGCTGTTAATACATATAAACGCTTAGCCAGGAAGTATACTAGTAATAATATGCTAAAATGTTCAGCTTGTATTGGTACACTTACAGGAAATATAACGCAACACTGGTCATATATAAGATGTCAAAACGCCTATATATATATAGAGAGAAAATTGAAATTGTTGGCTGAGAACATTTTCTCCATTGCTACACTACAATTATTCTTCAATGACGCTCTGATATCGTGTGAGCTTTCTTCCTCGTGCAGTGCTTTACTATATGCATAACTTATATTAGATTGCATATTATTCTTCACTCTTAGCGTTTGATTGAAAAAATAGTGTGTATACTACTTGATAAGAAGTGTATGTGTGCTATTCTACGATTGTAGAGTGGTCGGAACAGGAGCCACATAGACAAAAGCTGGTATCGCACTTATTACATAGGTATTAAAGCTGGTACCGCACTTATTACATAGGTATTAAAGCTGGTATCACACTCATTACATGAGTATTAAAGCTGGTATCGCACTTATTGCATAGGTATTAAAGCTGGTATCGCACTTATTACATAGGTATTAAAGCTGGTATCGCACTTATTGCATAGGTATTAAAGCTGGTATCGCACTTACTACATAGGTATTAAAGCTGGTATCGCACTTATTACATAGGTATTAAAGCTGGTATCGCACTCATTACATAGGTATTTTAGTCTCATTATGAACGTTTACAATGCCAACAAAATAACCCCATATAAATACTTTAATCAATTGTCGAGGGTTAAATATGTGTGAGCGTCTAACATTTGGTCATTTTAGTATACGTACCATAACTAGTGGCGCATCATGGTTAAAATATCAATTTGAAACTTTGTATATGCATTGGGAAGGGTGTTTACTGATGAATCTTGTTTGTTTAATTATTCGTATATTGGTATGCAATACCTTGATAACAGCGACGGTTGTATAGCGTTTTAAACTGCTCGACCTCATGAATCAACTGTTACACGTGCGTAAGTTTGTAAACCCAGACAATCCCCAAGAATCAGCTGAAGGTAAGGGTTCTCGATGAATTCCGTTTGTCAATATGTCATCAGAGTAATAAGTTGTGGTACGTAGCAACCAATATACTTATTTATTGCATTCTCGATTTAGATTTACTATTAGCTGTTTTTTTTACGAAAAAAAGAATGATTTAAGATTGTGTTATGTAAGATAATTTTATTTTAGATAAATATTGCTTTTTCAAGGATAATTCATCTAATCGTGGATCGCTTCGAATACAATGTTTATGATTGTTTGGTGTTAAAATCTATTTTGAGCGAAATTTTAATGAAATGTTGATATGCATGAAAAGTATAGATAATAAGAATTATATCAGGTGTTTAAAGTACTTTTACGTGTATACATTAAACACAACGAGTTACGTCATAGTTACATGGGTTACACATTTGCTACTCGTTTGCATTACGTCATAGTATTTATATTTTTCACAGCAGTATCACCGTTACAATACTTGATGATGTGAACTGTGATATTTTTATGTTGTTGTTTTTTCAATTAAAAGTACAAATGTTATGGTGTGAAAAAAGAATGCACTGCTTCTTTAATTGCGTGCATCGTTAAGGACCTACAATTTATGTAAGGCACTGATAAGCACTTCCTTTGAATCTGCAACATACTATTTCAAGTTAAACACGTCTATTAAGTAAAAAAAGAAATCCGAGTATGATGTATTAGTCACATTTGAACGTATCCTTGATGCATATTATTGTATGTTTGTTTGTGTCTTAGACGCAATTTGATAATATTGCGGGTACTAAGTAAAATAATAAATAAACACCTAAACAAGTATGTGTCACAAAATTTGTTTGCTTGTTTTTAGTTTGATTTTTCACGGCGATCACTTTATCCAATTACAATTATGCATAACACACTATGTATCTGATATTTATCAGGACATGCAGATAATCAAAATACAAATATTTACCTTCAAACCTTCACAATACTATTCATTTTGAGAAAATCAAGTAAGCAGGTAACCAGTATATCCTGTTATCAATTCCGATCCGACAGAACCATGTAAAAGGCTTTCCGAGTAACATTAAGATACGATTGTCGGGCAATATATTTGGTTTTCAGACTGCAGAATTCCGGATTTCAATCAAAATCTAAGCGCACTAGCATTTAAATGCGCTCTTTGTTTGCAGATGAATGTTTCATGTATAAAAGTGCTGGTTGTAAAAAACAGGTGATTGAATCAAAAGTAAAATATGATTGACATTTATCATCAAAAGAAAAGACCGGATTGCACATAAAAGGCTAAGTTTTATAAATGTCTGGCATCCTCAAGGGGTTTACTAATACCGTGTGTTGGTTTACCAAACCACAACTCCTATCATGCACTGTCTGTAAGTATTGTCTGCGCTGACAAAGCGAGATATATTGTGCAATACAGCATTATAGGGACTTTTGGCTGAACACGGACACAAGTGAAACAAGTGATTTAATTATAGTGACTTATTTAGCTAAGTCTCAAAACATATGAGACATATTAGTTAATAATAGTTCCGAATATCGCTGTATTGCCCTGCTTTCAATGAATCTGTAGTAACTATTATATGTGCAATGATCATCATGATCCAGTAATAGGCATGACTATGCATTGTAACTTTTCGCATGTTCTATAAGTAAACTAGAACATATTAAGATAAAAACAAAGAATATACATGACTGAGAAGGTACTCAATCCGCTTATTCTAACGTAACGTAATTACAACAACAAAACGATTTATGCAACGATCCATTTCTTTATAAATGGTTTAATCAACTGGCTAATTAACACACATACAGACTTAGGAATAACAAAAAAACTGTTTTATAATTCACGGGTGTTACTGGCAACTTATGATTGAGAACAATCTGGGTCACGGTATTCATTGTGTTCAATTTATTTAATCATTCGTTCAAACCAATGCACATGAATTTAAGCGTTGTCAATTAACTGTCAAATATAGACTATAAGTATACTTGTGTTCGTACTAAAAATGCTATCTTAATAATTAAACACCATAGACAAACTGAGTTTCGCTCGAGAGCTATTCAGTGTTGTGTATTCATAATATTAATGCCATATAGGTTATAATAAAAAAAGAAGTATCCTATGAATATTTGACCTTTTTTAATTGCAAATCAAGCTTTTGAAATACAATAAAATATAAGTATGTACATAAGGCGCAACCTTACGTTAGTTTAAAAAAACAAACAAAATTAATAATGACACATGAAAATAAAATCTTTTTATAGCGTAGTAATCGACTTAAGACAGAAAGCCGGTAGTGATAAACGAATGCCAAAAGGAAAAACAAAACACGACGGAAATAGACGGATACGTAATAAATATTAACGAGCTTATCTTAATATTCATTTTTTTTAATAGAAACAAAGGATAGAATTTCTGCAAAAGCCACAACACGGGCAATCATGTAAATTATTGTTGTGTTCCCAAGAGTATATGAAAACGCTCTGATTACATAACAGTTCACCCGTTCTCAGCATGACGCAGTAATAATTCTGGTTTGATCAAGAAACAACACAAGTGTTTGCCAACAATTTATGCGAAAGATTTCAAGGTATCTGTATATTGCTGTAACACATAGAGTGTAACGGTGACAGCAATTTTCAGCATCTATTTGCGCAGTTCATGGCCCAGAAGTTTTTTATACGTCACTTATAGAATGAAACAAGTAACATACCATGTGACTTATTCTCGTAAGTTTATCATGCAATTCATTAGCGAGAGAAGAAAAGCGATTATGGTGTGATTCATCCCCGCGGAATAAAAGAGTAAAAATAACACATTTGTTTGTCAACAATGTATTAGAAAGAACATGAGCTTTTAGTTCCCACTTTACCGGAGGATAATATATACAGTGTGGGGTTTGAATAAGTAATGTGTAACCTTAGTTATTTCTTGTGGACGTACTTCAGTTATCGGGGATGCAAGCAGTGTTTTAGATACATCAATATTTACTACCATGATAGTTAGTGGTATTCACTTACCTGGATGTCGGAAGTTCGATTCCAATTATTTTAACTTTGTTAAATTGATATTTTATAATATATTTTTTATTTATTATCTGTTAATATATGTAATGTTGTTTTTCCATCGTCTATGTTAACGTTTAACAATTATAAAAAAAGCAAGCAAGCAAACAAACAATTTATCGCTACAAATGCAAATGTTCTTTAATTTACATGTACGTAATAGAATAATCATTTGGGTGTTATAATCGAGAAAGTACAAACGGTTAAAACAATAGAATGTTGTTCTTGTATACGAATCCAAACCATTCGTTTCCGTCTGTGTATTCAAACAACTCAGTAACTGCAAAAGATGCATCTGGCAAAAGGTAATTTACATGTTATTCATTGCTTAACAGTTACCGTAACCACTGGGGAATTATAAACATAAACACATCAAAGTAAGTGATATTTAAAATGTGTTCAGGAAAAAATTGACTATATTGAAGTTTTACATATGTCAAAACGTTTTATTGTGTCTCACTTACAAACAGATACACAATAAAAACTTAATTATAAGATATCAATGTTTGAAATAGTATGGAATTTACATAGGAACATTTAAGAAAAACGCATTTCATACAAAAACACATAATGTAGTTTATTAACAGAGAAATGCATTAGGGATTGTACAGGATTTATCAGTGATTGACGCAAACACCCTATTATTACCCGCCACTCGCGCACTCCGTTCTCATATGAAACGATCTTGTGTATTACTGACTAGCATTACTACTCTGCCTTTCCTTCTAGCATTTCTCTTCTACCCTTTGTTAGGTCAGACAAATTTAAGTTCGAAAAGGCAAAACTTAAATACAAGCTGGTGTTCGTAGTCCTTTAAAACGTTGTTTGGTGTTGTTGTTTGTTCTTATTCAGGTAAAGCAAATCGCATGTGTTGAAAAGTAAATTAAAGCATAAATAAATTGTTTAACAATTGCCATTAGTCAATATGAGACATTAAACACCGAAGGTTAATACAAATTGAAAACATTTGCAATGGTCGTATTTAAACTCACTTAAATGTTCACGTAAATGAGTTTTCTTTAATTTGGAAAACAATTCCTTGTAACGCTTAACAATATATATGTTTAAAAGTGTGTTGTCTTCATTAAATGTGTGATTGCACAATCGTTTCTGTTCATAAGCGGAGATCTGGTACAAAGTTGAAAAAAAGACATTGATCGAGTAGCTTTATATGATTAATCCCGTGTATTTAACATACTTCCAGTCAAGCCAAGTCAACCTAGCTTAGGTGCTACGCACCATGATTAGCATAACAAACTTACGCACTTGAAAATGTCACAATGTTGATGAAACAAATAGAAGGATTTTTTTCGATTTGTTGTTTGCATGTACAATGGCCAATACATACTATCTTATCGTTGATTTTGATGTCAAATGGATTATTATTGTTACGTTGAGTACAATAAAATCAACTAACACTTATATTGCATTTGTCATACAGAACTGTGCATGATAATAATGAGGACACGAGTTGTCTATCCACTTAAACATTGCATTTTATGATAAATTGTTTATTTGACCCCCAAACTCGCGTAGTATAGTCGTGTGTATCGATAACCCCGCATTGGTTACAGGGCATTTAACCATATCGGCGGTTATATATCACATGTGTACAACGAATAGTGCGGGTATGTGTATGTGTATTTCTTTTGACCTTGCAGTCAAGGATAACCCATCAAAGTGCAAGCACTTATTTCCAATGGCGTCCTTTGGTTTTACTGAAGAGACAGCAAGCAGAAGAGACAGTATTGGGATATAAGGAATCCGGGTGCAATACCCTAGCTCTTTGTGAATAGATAACTTGGTTCCTTTACGTACTCAGTGTATAGCACCGATACACGCGAGAATGACTTGGGTTTCATACCAGTACATCTCTAGTTGGGTGGAAAACACTTAAAGCATTTCTGAAATTTCCAGTGCCCCGGCCGAGAACCGGGGACCTCTGCAATGGTATACCAGAGTGTTACCACTCGACCACCGCACCACCTAACATCAAGAAATTTAGCGAAAATAATGTTTAATATGTATCACATATTGTATGATATCTAGAGGAGCCAGAATGTTCAAACAAAGCATTTAAACAAAACTCCTGGTTTGAGCACTCAATATATCGTTTCATAATGTGTATAAGGAATGCTATAATAGTCATTTATGAAAAATATTTACTTTAGTCGTGTACGCAGAGGCAAAGATGTTATTGGAAAAGTATCAAGGCATTAAATGAACAATTTGAATCTAATATTTGACGCACAAATGGTGTGTTTAAAAATCATTAATGCGTGGGCAAGAGTGTTACACATTCATGCTATGGTTGGCATAAATCATATGCGTATATGACTTTAAATAAAAGAGTTTTAGACAAATACTAGCGCGCATTATTGCTCGAAGAAAAGTATAAACCTGCTAGTGCGCCAAAAATGTTTCATTCTGTAAGTCTTCCTCGGGCGATAACATTTTCATTATAAGACGTGATCGTATTAATGGGTCTTAATAAATGAATGCATATAAAATGTTCAGACTAAATGACTAGAATTGTACTGCTTTCGGCATTTAGTGTCGTATAGATTTTAATAAGGATCTTACATTTAATGTATTTTCTTATCACTGAAAATGCAATTACAAAATAAGAGTTTATTGTTGAAATACGTCTTTTAATTGTCAGTGTCTTATTTAAAATTACATACTCTATGGAAGTATTAAATTGTTGTATGAACTCATAAGAGCCATTGCAGTAGCATTAAAGACCAATTTTGAAGCATCATATCACCCCAGACATATAAATACCAGTCTTGCTTTGATTTCGGCGGTCTAAATAAACGCTTCCAGGTCGAATGTAACTTCCAGGGTATGTATGTAAGGTTACCTTTATAAATAGACCTTGAATTGTGCATGCACTCGCATAGAAAGTAAAGTTTGAACGAAAGACATGTCTATGCACAAACGAGTCCTGCACATCGGCACTTACAGAGCCAAGAAAGTGCACATGTCTTCGTACTTGGTTAAAATGCATCGAGCGAAAATCCTGGAAATAATTGCTATGAAATAGTGAATGCAGTGATTATAAAGAGATGGACATGCGTAGAATGAAACACAGTCTTAAGAAAGAAGGGGAAACAAGACCTCTGATTATTGACAACATAATCTTAGGATGCGCCTTATCAAAAATGGACTCTTTATTTAAATTGCAACATTTATATTCTGTATATTACAATAGAAAAATTAAACTGGTTAACAAGTGGGGTTTTTGTACTAAACACATAGATTTATAATTATTTTGTTGTTATTATGGAATCGCAATAAGCCTTACACAACGCGTCAATTTACATAAATATTGGTTATATTGGTTGGTTTACTTATCTTAAATTTTAAAACCATGTCTTAAAGGTATCATTATCTGAAGGTTATTAAAATACTTAATAATATTTTAACAAATGTATCATGTCATCTGTATGTAATAAAAGTAAACCGTTATTGTAAAAACATTTTTAAATAATAAAGGTATAGCCAATACCAGCCTCTAATCCACATCTTATCAAACAGAATAATTGGAATAGTGACGAGAAATATGGTTATATTCCAATTAGCAACACAACACAGCATTTCTCTACGGAATCAGCAGGTGAAAATATGATATAAATTGGATGCGCCAGCTTGTTTAGTGTTGCGAATACAGCCATTTTTTAAAATTTATATATCATTTGAAATAATAACGATAGAATACAATGCCGTTAATTTGTAGTAGCAATCCGCTTCTTGTCACCTTTAGACATTTCTAGCAGCATTAATAAAAGACATAATTTTTTATTGCTAGAGGTTAATTATATAACGTGTCCAATGGTCGCGTTGTTGTTTTATACCAAACAAAAACTTGTATATAATATCTCATACAACTAACGGGGTTATGTACAGATCAACATATGGTTACCTACAACAGATTACACGTTACAGTTGTTCGTAGTAACGCTCTAGTAATTTGTTTGAGCAATCGATCTTTTTGTCAATATTTTGCGTAATTTTGCTAAGGTGGGTTCCCACTGCCGATCCAATCAACTCGATCATCCCGATCACCAAAATTTCCCGACCAAACCCGACCAAGCTCGACTAGAAAGGGTATACACGACTTCTTCTCGACCTCTTGTCGACCCCCACACGACTCATTCACGTCCACTCAACCATCTTTCCGATTACCGCTCGATCATCTCGACCTATACGCGAGCTCTATACGATCTCAGCTCGACCAAGTGGACCTCAGCTCGATTGCCACCAGATCTTCAAACGACCAGATCATGATGGTTATACTACAGTCGTACAAAGCGATCTAAAATAAATCGGGTAGAGGGCGAGCGGATCGGGTTCAGAGCTCGTGTATGGTCGAATAGCAATCGGGAAGTGATCGTGTACGGTCGAGTAGCCGTCGGGTAGCAGTCTAGTAAATTTGTACATCAAATCGAATAGAGGTCGAGTGGATCGTGTTGCGATCTAAAATTATTCGGGTAGAGGTCGAGCGAATCGGGTACAGATCGTAAAAGATGTAAATCCGATCGCCACACAATTGCTTCACGATCAACTCGATCTTCTACTGGACTAATACACGACCACTTCCCGAGCGCTTCTCGATCCATTTCCTACTCGACCGCTACTCGATATTTTTGGACATGTAAAAAAATATCGGGTAGGAAGCCCGACCAATGCCGACCCCGATCACTCAAGCCGACCGAGCCAGACCAGTGCCCGACCGCTTGGTCGGGCTTGATCGAGTTGATCTGATCGACAGTGGGAACCCAGCTTAAGTCATAAATACAAGTAGTAACGACAAAAACAAACCAATTACAATAGATCATCAGAAACTTAGGTGGATACTATACGCAATTATATAGAGAATACTAGGTTAGCGTTGAATACAGAGATGTTTATGTTGCGAGACTTAGAACGCCGGGAGCGCGAGCCTTGGCTTTCGGTGTTCGAGCCGAGCAACATAAACGTCTCTGTATTCAACGCTCATCCTAGTATTCTATTTATCCCATTTGATTTTTTTTTCAACGTGACATTTAACGTAACTAGATCTAATAACCTTAGCCTATCAATTATTTTAATTAATTCTTAAAACTCGCTTAAAATCTAACGAATGTAACCATGCGTAGTGATATAAATGTATTTGTTCTGGTACGCAAAATAGTCTTTAAAAAATTCACACACAAACTGTAAAACTAGTAAAAATATCACCATATGTCTCGATTCAATTTTACGCAGCATGCGAATTGTAACACATTACGACCGCGAAAAGAAGATTTTACGTGAATATAATTCATTTTATTTTCGAAAGAAAATGATCAAATTCCAATATGGCGGCGATTGCTCCTGACAAAATGATGTCGATGTCAACATAGATTCTACATGTACACTATTGACGAGTAAACAGATTATTGCAGCGACTGACACTTAATTTGACTTAATATGCAGGGCAATACGTTTTCCGAGTTCGGACGACGAATTTAAGGACGCGCAGAACGTGTTTTTTTATATAATGTTATGGGTATGCCGTGTGTGATCCAATGCATCAATGGCCCCCATGTTAAAATCATTTCCCCGAGAACAGGGAACGACAAAAGTACAAACAAAAACCAAAACACGTTCGAACTAGTATCTTACCTTTAATTATCCTTTAAAATCGATCTAATAATCCATTTAACTCAATAATTGGCGATTTTGCATCTAGGGTCTTTACTAATTAGTTTAGCATAGTTAAATAAAGACCCTTATGCCATCCTATCACTATTTTCAAATAAATTTATGAACTCGTTAAACTTTCTTATTCGTCACACGCTACGTCATGTACTCTATGAACATAACTGCTGTTAAAATGAACCGGAGCAGTTTATCGAATAATAGCCGTTGGTAAACTCGGATGCATTTGCAGATTTCTGCATACAAACATAATTATTTTTAAACTTGCACAATGTTATTTGTCTATGATAAATGCCCTTATTGTGTACAAGAAAATAATTTAATATATAAATACACAAAGAATGGAAAACATTCCATTACACAACAGATAAATCAGTGGATAATACCCGTACAAAATTGGACGTTCCTAGTTCCAGTGTGTTGCTATTTTTACCATCTTATAACTTTACACAGCTCTATGCTTCACGTGAATTAAACCGGATAGCAAATATTGCAGATTATTTATGAATTGTGTGATATTTGTATGGCTTGTTGTACATTCTTAAATTTCAAAAGTATATGCATGGATTATAAACAATGCACATTACACGAAATAAGGAAAATGTGATTCATTGACAATTCAAATACCGTAATTCGATATATAGTACATGTACATGTGAAATAAGTCGCGTTTATAATAAATCGTCAATTTTCGGGGGGAAAATGACGCAATAAGTGTCATTTTAAAACGCCATCAATCAGCTGATTCATTATACGGATGGCGAAAAATTATGTCATATGACTAGATTTAAAGGTTGAAGGTCGTATAATAAATTTGAAGCTAAAGTTTTCTCAACTTTATTAATTATGAAACATCATTCAGTGGTAAAGAAAAAAGTAGTCAGTGCACGTGACACGTGAAAATGGGATAAACTTGATGGACAACTTTGTCAAGAAACTCATTTGATTGAATCGATTTATATTATTGCTGTAAACAAAACACTTTCATGAAAATAGTCGATCATTGTCCCAAGATCATTTACATTTTAATGTTCATTTGTGTGGCTTTCACTTGGCAAAATGTGCAGATTTAAATAATTGCGTAAGTGTATGTTGCGTGAGACACGTGCCGCTTATTTGAAGACAATCCTACATAATCAACATAACAATATCTAGTTTCATTCACCGAAGTTCGAACTATTATTAATATTAACATGAAATAATATGTTGAGGAGTACTTTTTCATATTTTAATATTCTGATTCTATCTTTTTTGAGAACTTGTAAAACAGTTGCTGATTACTTATAATTGAACAAAACACACACAAACAACAAATTGAAGTTGCATATTTATCCATGCGATTTTATGTATGAAACATAAATGTATGTCCTGTTCTAATAAATAAAATCAACATGATACAAAATCAACTTCTTTGAAATAACGAAACATTAATAAAAAGTAGGCAAATTGTAACTTTATAATAAATAACTGTTATAAAATGTATATTCTAATTCAAGTGAATTATGTACATTTGATAAATGAATAAAGTAATATTGTAATTATAAATAAAAAATGGTTAATAATAAACCAAAATCTAATTGTAATCACCGAAGGCTAAATTTTATAATATCTTAACGTAAATATAATTTTTGCAATTACTATTTGTGAGTTTTATCAAAATTCAATTACCGCTTAAGCAGTTTTTACACGTGAATTTCAAATATTTTGTTAATGTTTCAAACAATTAAATACAGTCTTGGTTAATAGCTGTCTTTAGACAAATTCATGACCCCAAATACATCGATATTAAAATAAATCGGTTCATCAATTTTATGCATCTGCATATGTTTTATTGTTTTTTGTTTTTATTTTCACATCTAACTAATTCATTACCTTTGCTAGAATGTCCAGAGTACAAATTGTGTAATAGGTTGAATTATACTTTGCCATTTTTTTTTAATAGGCCTTTTTTATTATCAAATTTGGGGTTAAGGTTGTCCCATTCTTCACGCCCATCGCAATTTTGTATTTGATTAGTGCTAATCCGGTCGCTTCCATGACATTTATTACCACACTCCTGAGCCATTTGTCTAAGGATAATACTTAGATATGTGTTTTAGATCTTTGACTATGTATCGGAATACAGTGTGTAAAATTAAGCACTAAAAATGATAGTTCAAACTTTTTAACATTCCAAACAATGTATCCAGCAAGACATTCCTACAGTACCACTTGTTCAGATAACAAATAGTTTCAGAAGCAAGCACCACATTTTTTTGTCAAACGACTATTGTAAGATAACTCAACGAAGAGGCTTTGATTTGTTTTTATTTGAATTTTAAATGTTTAAGTATTTATGAAATCCACGGCAGATATTGATGAATTCCAACATTGAACACACTGGAATATTGATTATCTTACCATATTACTTAAGTACATATCCATGATAACAAAGAACGGGCGTGAATCAAGTTAAAGGTTACTAAAAAATCGCTTAATAAAGCGAAAATTTGTTTGAGCATCGCTATTGAAAATATGTACTGTCTCCAAATCAAGGTATCTTTCACTGTATTTCTCGAAAGAAAACAAATATTATCTATTAGTTCATGTTCCGATTCTGACGGAAACCATCGATAATTTATCGAGAAATTATACTAAGTGGTTGTGTTAGAATTGTCAACGAGTGAATATTTGTACGAAATCACATGGTAGACATAATTAGGCATTTCAAACACATTGGATTGCATAATACCGTATTCGTAATTATTAGAGATACTATACATGAAAAGTAATAGAATAATATGACATAATTTATATTGAGATTGTTTTCATGAGGACGAATTTGGCTGCTGCCTCATTATCTGTTAAGCTTTAAATGCTATTATTATTATCATTTATTTTCTAATAACAAGAGATTATAGAAAAACTCTTTGCATTCATTTTCCCTTGACTCTCTTTCATTGACATTTATAGAAAACATATATAATGCTTATGGGTCTGGAATTAATCATCATTTGTTGATAATAAAGTACGAATGTAGTAATATTACATGTACATGTACTATCGCACTATCACAGCAATCGATTGCATTCTTTAAACTGCAAAACATATTTGTTTAAGAAAAGATTTCAATCAATATCGATCTGACAGTGTGATATCAAGTGCGTATAGAGTAACATGGTTTTATTTCAATTCAATACAAAAAAAAAACACATTTCATAAACGGCTTTTCGGGAAATATTCAATTAGCAGACTGTGAAAATCATGACTTCAATCAGAATGGGAAGTATATCAGAATTTAAATGAATGCTGCAATTGACTGCATACATTTAAAATCAGTAATTATGATAAAATAACACCACGTTTGGTGGATGTTACGTACGGTAATTACATAGCTCTATTACGAAATATAAACACGACATGATATAAACAATACTTATAATACAAATCATGCTTGCTCAATTTTAATTATTATATTGCCGCAACAAATGAAGACGTATTCATACAATTTATACACAACGCCACACCTTTGGAAAGGTCTGACATTTGGTTCATCGGTGTGTGCCCTGGTACTTATTTTACGTTAGTTCATCATGTAATTCATTCGCAGAGAATAACAGCAATTATGGTGTTATTCATCCCGGCGGCATTGAAGTCAAAGTCAATTTGACATCGTTCGATTGCAAATGACAACATTTATCCAAGATGTTGCCTAACAGCCAGTACAACTGATTTGTGAAAACAGATATGTGGTGTTCCCAAAAGTATCATAAAAGCCACTCTGATTACTCAACAGACCACACATTCTCATCATGACGACGTAGTAATTTTGATTTGATGATAGAAAGCAACACATTTGTAACCGATGCATTTATAAGATTTCACGGAACCATTTTTAAGATTTCACGGAACCTGTATATTGCGGTCAAAACTATAATAGCCTAATGGTGATAGCAAAACGCAGCATGTTCGTGTGTAGATCGATAATCAGAAGTCCAATTATTCCCTTTATTTTGTTTATTATAAATGTTATTAAGTGTATATGGAGTGCGAGATTTTAATGGCTAATTAACCTTTAAAATTCGAGTTGGAGAAATTATACATCATAATGTCAGTTTATCAATATATGACTATATAGTGCAATTCTAGTCGGGTAATATAAAGCTGTAAAGTACCATAGAAACAATGGTTTTAGTCCTATACTGGATATCTTGTTTGTTTTTGCAATTGTCAAAGCATGAATAATTTTACTATGGTTGAATGCATTATTGATATATTTAAGCATTAGTTATTTGATACGACGTACTTCTTTTATCGGGTATATGCAAGACAGATTTGAAAACACCAATAATTATTGTACCTCAATTGTTTAGCGTCATACTATTCGTCACACTAGCATAAATATAGAAAGTTATATTCTAAAAATTACAACAAGGTTTAATTCAGATGTTTTTGTTTTATATGATTTTGAATTACATATCTGTGAATAACGTTATCTTTTTTATAAAATACTCGGTCACTGAAGCGGACGAATCTCATAACAGGTTATTTTTATGTTATTCTATGTTTATCAATCACAGTGATAAGCCGCCATGATGTTATGCTATGATGTCCGCCTAGCGAGCGGATTCGACCCCCGTTGTGTGAGCGATATTTAGATCTCCCCAAAGACACCGAGTACTATTTCTCGACCCAGCAAACGGACTCGATAGCTTTTTAAATAAGTAGTAAGTACTTTCAATGCAATCGAGTTAAAAATAAATAGGCTTAAACTATTCGCAATCGCCATTCTGGAATACTTGTACGTGTACGATTGGAATAAAAATTACACTGTGAAATTAATCATGCTTTGACAATTATGTAAATATGAAGTATATAGAAGATTCACATATAAACAAAATGTTTTTTTGTTATTGTTTCTCTCTTTCTATATATACACAAATCAAATCAAAAACATGATACAAATGTTTTAATTGATATGATATTTGAAAAAAACAACATGTTTTAAAAACTTATTCATAAAAAACGTCATATTTATTTTCTCCAAAGTAATACAGTAGGTTTTTAACGAATTAAACAGTTATGACTCAAACATCCTCTTATTATCCGCCCCTTATGTTCTCCTTCATCATACACCGGTAATACAATCTGATGTTTCAAAGAACAGCGGCAACAAGTTGCATTTCGCTCGAGAATGGTTTTATCAGTCTCTGTTATTTTAGAGATATTCCAATTCGAAAAGGCTACATTTAAGAACCAGCTGGTATTCGCAGTTCATGAAAACGATAACATATTGTTTTTCTTTTACGTATGCTGATCGATTAGAACGCATGTATAGGATTGTAAATGAAATTATGTTTAAATTGATATACACTTCTTTTAAGCACAATATGAGATAGAAAATCCACAGTGCAATAAAAAGGGAAAATACGCAAAGACTCGTAAAATAATGTGCGTAAAGGTGATACTATCTTACGTCTACATGTTAATGAGTATTTTTCAATTTCAAATATAGGACCAAATACAAAACCATTGTAACGATTAACAATATATTTATTTCGAGTACTCCATTGCTTTTTTTAAATTGTTTTAAGCAAAACCTTTTTCTGTTTATGGATTGCTGTTACATGTAGTCAAGATGTCGTAAAACGAGAATTGCTACCTATCATCACTCCGTTAAAGTTTAGTTGGCGTGTAATGAATATATTTCTAACACAAACCAACCTTGCTTTCAATGTCACTATGATTATACAAACTTACACAGACCGTATTATACATAATTGTATTGTTATCTTCGATTTATATTCTGCATATACAAGGACTCACAAATGATGTAGTATCATGATATATCAGGTCAGGCCAATTGCCATTTTAAGCCGAATACATAAAATCTATTTACATTTTTATAGCATTGTCAAGAATCAAATGGCTTAATTGTCTTTAAAACATATTCCTTCTTTTCTAGAATTTGTCAGAATACAAAATATTACTAACGAGTTTCGATTTTAATAAGGTATATACACAATGCATACGAATGAAAATATATTTAACAAAAGTCATTTGACACTTACGACGTCAATTGGCAACACAAGCGTCGTGTTGATTTACTGATATATGTATTCCATTTATTGAATAGTGTGTGGTAAATCCGGTGTTTTGTTCGACTAATGTCAGCCGAAACATAGAAAGGGCTATTTAAAACCTTCTTTTATATGATCCCCACTTTTGCGAATTAAATTCATATGCAATTGCAACCCTATACCGGTAAAGTGCATTGAACCATGTAAACGAAGTTTAATACAAAGCTGTAGAGCAAAAATGTTCAGTACATTAGTGTTTAATCAGTTGATGGACAAAACATATTCTTTACTAAATGATAGCTAGAAGAGACAGACTTTTCCAGTAAAGTTTTAACGCAAATGCATGGTTGTCGAAAAATGATATATAATCTCATAACGATTATCCTTAACGCATATTATTTTACTTTAGTACTACTCTACTACTACTCTAGTTCGCAAATCAATTCACAACAGACAGCATGATAGCAACATAGACATTTATGCAAATATCCTCTTGAGCCGTGTGCGCCGAAACTGATTTTGATATTGGAAAATATGAATGTGTTAATGTATATTTTTAATGTATAATTTTTGAAATCTTAAATAGCCTTGTAAGCAAGAAATTGCAAACAATCTGTTGGAGACATGTGTACTGTTTACTCATACTTTAATTGGCATTATTTCATTTACCTATATAATTTATAATCAAAGACTTGTGACACAACAAAGTGCGCAATATTGAATAAGGATATGTTTAAGAGGGCAATTACGCGCAAAACGTTTTATTGTGTAACATTTCCACTCGCAACAATCCTTCCTATATCGGTCGTAATTGTATTAATCGGTCTTAATGAAAGGGTTCAAATGCATCAGCGTGCAGACATAATGGCTAGGATTTTACTCCTTTTTACATTTAGCGTACGATAGATTGTGAAAAGGATTTTACTGATATAGTATGTTCAGATTAATTTTGCATTAAACTGTAATAAAAAAGAATAGTTTATTGTTTAAATACGTCTATCAAAACAATGGATAGATGTTTAAACATTCGAACGATAACAATTTAGTTTTATACTTTTTTGACTTACCAACACAGCCGATATGTATGCATGAGGCATTTATTTCCAGTTGTATCATTATTCCATTTAATCGTAGTACACTATGTGAATACAAGTCTACTGACAACGAATAATTATAGAAGATAACGACAGCACAGTATGAACACTGATAGAAGCTGTGTTATGAAAGCATACGTGTTAATCTTGTATAATCAGCTTCTTCATCTCTTAACCCATTTATGCCTAATGGACTCTTCCATCCTTGTAAATTGGATCAATTTATTTCTAAAATTAGGGACTTATTTCAATATTTAGAATATTTCTTACAGAAATTCCTTTAAGCAAACAGCGTAGACCCTGATGAGGCGTCTCATCTTGGTCTACGCTGTCTGTCAATGCTTTTTTTCTAGACGCTAGGCATAAATGGGTTAATTAAATTCGTTTGAGATAGACACCTGAGCAAACATATCGGTTCCTTTATTGGGATTATCTAATAACATATACATGTTGTTAATAATGTCTCCATAAGAACTTATATGTGCGACACTGTATTATTGTAGTAAAGCTGCAGTGATACGCTATAATGTTTTAATATAGTATTACAAGGCGATGACACAGTGTATTCCTTGGTGTGTGTTTGCCTTTTATGGCATGTATTTAATTGTTACGCAATTGGTCATTTGCCTTAAATGAAGGCCCTCGTTTTAATTATAACATTTATCAACGGCTGATGAAAGTTTAGTTAAAGTCTACCGCTAAAGCAACTGGCGTTTAGTGAGTTTATATTCGATGTTGTCATAAGGAAAGTGTAAGCGGCTTTCGTCTGTAAAGGCACTTTAAAATCAAAGTGCTGAAGGCACTGACGTTGTTCGCTGTTGTATAATCTTAGACGCAAATCAGTTTTCAAACTTATGTTATAGCTTTTTATATCGCAAGTTTGAACACACCCCGTTCAAATTTATAAAGAGTGTTTCTTAAAGCACAGATTGAGATGTGTTTTTTTTTTTTTCAAATCATTTATTAATAAAAAAGATACTTTAAGCTTCATTTCTGTAAAACAGTGCTTAATGCATATGCATTTATTGTCATCCCAGTACCAGATACTGTCTTTAAACGAAAAACACCATAAAATCATGTGCCGTGCTTGATTAGCTTGTGCGAATTGCACAGGCTATTCAGTGTGCACAGACTAGACTGACCAATATCGTCGTACAAGCTGTTAAACACTATTGATTTAATACACACACTGCAGTAGAAGAGCAGACGCTCCTAGCATTTGTCGTTTGCATAATTTTACTGCGGGTAGTGAAGACAGGCAATGGTTATCGTTCCTATCGTAAATTACAGCAGACTGACTTGCGGTTATCGTTCATAGCGTAGCTAAAGCAGACTGACTTGCAAAACTGCCCCTCTACATTAGTTGTGATCTAACGCTCACAACTAACAACGCAATATCCACTTAACTGAATCAACGCACAATTTAAGACTTTCCTATGCACATGCGAGTCGTGCGTGTACGTAGGTATGTTAAACGCCATAATAATGCGCACATCACTGTAAGGGTAGGTTTTATTGCATGAAGTAAAATGACAGCTAACAATTTCAATGAAACCATATCTACATTAAATACGAATGTATGTGCTTAGGGAGAATGAAACATAGTCTTAAGAATGAGCGCTAAGCAAGACCTCGGAAGATTGACATTTTAAGCTGAGGATGCACTTTATCAAAGTGTGATTCTTAAGACAAAGGTGTCGTCAATTACAGTTCCTTTTAAACCGGAACAAAAAACAAAAACTAAAAACATAATTTAGTTATTTGTATATTTTTTTGGTGTACTAATAACAAAACAAAACACAAATCTTATTTTTCTATTCATATTTCGTTTCCATTTTAAGTATACAAAAATCAATACATGAAAATTGAAACACAGTGCGTGTTTCCATTTACCGTTCTTGAATTGATAAAACTGTATACGAAAAACGAGGGGCGCTGCGCTGTTTTGGAGAGATAAGTCGTGAGTGATCTTTTTGCGCAGTTTTCTCCCTTAGAACTTTTTTTTTTAATACATAAATGTAGACAACTATGAAAGAAGAATAGTCGAGTCTTGGTACAGCTATTGTTGGCTACTCTATTAAATGATAAACATTTTATAGTAGGATAGTTAAAAGATTTAATAAGTGGTGTTTTTTTCTAAAAATGTATAACTTTGTTGTTGTTATTATTGATAAAGCGCAGCAAGCAATTACAGAATGTGTCAATGTATATACAAATCAGTTGTACCATAAAACGTTAGTTAACAAACCCGCAATTGTAAAACTATGTGTCAAACGTTTCAATATCTGAAGCTTATTTAAATACTATATATGATATTTTATCTTTTTTTCTATATATTATGTAAAACATAAGTATAATAAAACGAAATGAACAGAGAGAGATAAAAGTACAACCAATATCGGCCTGTAACCCATATTGATCTTGCCATAAATAGACATACCAAGTTAAATGATTATTGTCAACAATCAAAAAAGTTATAAGAGTTCCACGAGGGGCTTGTTTGGTAATACATTGAAATATCCGACTGCGAGAGTTTCTGAAGTAACCCGGATTGGAAGTGTGTCATATTTTCCACATTTATATCAGACGGTTACAATCTGTTCATAATTTGATGCAACTGATCCGAATGGAAAAAAACGTGATTTTATAAACTAATAGTATTATAAAAAATATATTTACGATACAAAACTGTAGCGTGAATCGGTAGTGGCAATCCGCTTAGAGCATCCTTTAGAAATTGTTAGCAGCATTTCTATCCGCCAATACATCGCATCGCTAGCGGTTATTTACATAAAATGTTCAGTAACTGTGTATGCGTATTATACCAAACAAAACCATGTATTTAACATTAAATACACAAGACGGGATTATTTATAGGTCAACAGATGGTTACATACTACTTATTAAGTATCATAACAGATTGAAATAATTCACCGGTGTTGTTGTTTATTTGAAGCTTATTAATTGCTTTCCCCATATCGATCATGTTAGTGTTAGGCCCTTTTAAACATAAGAAAATAAAGCTTTGAAAGTATGTGTCAATCTTTTGCACAAGTCATATGGTTTGTTGAATACGGTTCGTAAGTTTTACTGAATACATGTAGCTTTACGGGCAGCACGTTAAATTTGTACATTAGAAATAACGTCCAAGTAATTTTGTCAATGTTTTCGTAATGTTGATAACTTACGAACAAATCAACAGCGAACAAACATAAATCAATTACCATATAACCTGTTTCCTTTTGGCGGATATAATACGCAATTAAACTTTAAGGAAAACTTTGCACATAAAACCACGTGGTTAAATCGATGTGTGCTATTTCCAGAGATAAGTTGATCAACTCCTCACCAACGTTTTAATGTTCATGATCATGTGTGCTCCCATCAATCAGAAAAAATATGAAAAATTAAACTGTGATATACATGTCCGTGGCTCGCGATGAAGTGACACATCTATATAAACGGTATATTCTACAAAACCGGTATTATAACAGCAATACACATTTTAATGCGCAATTTCAGAAAATAACAATTGATTGTCATATTATCAAAACAGTTTCCAACAAGACATTTCTACTGTACCACGTTTTCATATAGCAAATTGTTTCAGAAACAAAACAACACATTTCTTCGTCTAACATTGTTTTTTTGAGATTTGCTTTGGTTCTTTTTTTAATATCGATCGGTGAAAAGTTTTTAAAATATGTTTGGTAAGTAAATATATAACATCAAACGATGTGGTTGTGTTAAGTCGTATAGCATGATGTCACTTATAAAAACCAAGGACACTTACACAATTCTGAGAACACAACATGTGTTCTTGTTATAAATTTTCGGCAAATTATCCTTCAATTACGTCTAGACTATTTCCGAGGAATTCAGATGATTGACGAATCCGAATAATCATTAATTTTTTCTCAATAAGGCGACTTGTGTGATACGGCAAACGAAGCTCTAGAAGAGAATACGGTTTGCAGAATCAGAAAGTTTCATACATGACGTATCGGTTGCACTAAAAAGATATGGATGTAACAAATCAAAGTTAGACCTATATTTGGTAACTAAATGGCAAGCATATCGTAAAAAAAGAAAAACGCACCGAGTAGATTTTGTAATTTATCTTTATCAGGGTTTGAATTTGATCAGCTTGAATGAACTTACTAAAGAAAACAATATATATAAACAAAAACATGAATTGGCATTGGTACGTTTAACAAATGTATTCATGTCTGTGCAATCAAACACTTTTAATTGTATCATGCGGCATTACTGAACACTTTTATAAAGGCTGCTTCGCTCCGATAAAACTAATCCAAACATCCTCATTCGGTAAAATTCGAAATAGTGGGTACAACTCGTTAAAAAATTGAAGCTACATTAACTGTGCAAAGCATCATCTAATCGTAGCAGTTACAGTTGCCTCGGTGTTGACTAAGGCTAAAGAATGATGTGTGAACAGCGTCTGATGTATGATGACTGATCGGTCTGGTAGTGGAATTGGTTTTTTCTTTGACCGGTCAGGCAGTGGTGGAATTAGATTTGCTTCGTCTCAAACTGGAACACAGGGAAAAACATATATCCCATTAAATGACAAAATAGTTGTGTGCAAAAATGTAACCAATGATTATAATTAAATAACATCTTAAATGATTTTGTATCGATATGCTGCTGAGTTGAACCTTTCCGATATATTCGACGTTTTTATTTCTTAATGAACATGTTGAAAATCAGGCGGAATGTGTCCGAGTTTAAACGCAATATAAACGCCACACGATTCGCCTAAAAAAACGTATATGTAAAAATGAATTCAAAGCTTAAAGCGAACAAACATATTTTAACTACTGAACGAGTGATAAGTTTATAAACAGATAGAGCTTGGGACAAAGTACAAATATTAGAACCTATCAAATGATGTTCACTAACTATTCATGGGTAAGTTGTTGAAATGATTGATAACTGCTTTATCTATGTCATTAGCATATTAAGTTGTAGAAGTATGCTTTCATATACATATAAATACACGTTGTTTTTATAAATCAATAGTTATACCTTTCGTGAAGCGTTTTTCTACGTCCATTAGAAGAACATTCGTCATTCTTAACCTGCAGAAATGAATCCGTACGTTTACGATTCTTTCCAGGCAATCTTAATGAATTAATTCTCTGGGGCATTAATAGCGACTCCGTTTTAGCCACTTTCATGATCGCCGATAAATTAATTGGTGTAAAATTGTGACAAACTGTCGAGCGCGAGTTGTCCTTTTCACAGCCACAAGGTTGCCCGTTATCCCCATCGTTATTACATTGATTTCCATGGAGATATAGAACTTTTACATAAACATCATTGTTCATTGAGGCGAACTGATTTGTGTTTAAGTAGACTTGACACACACAACCTAAGTCTCGCAGTTTCCCGATAGGCAACACATCCGGCATTGCGGAATGAGTAAGACTATTATCTGCAAGCATTACATCCGGTTGGCTTTCATTTACCATGTCCTTCTTCTGTGCACAATCCAAGAGGAGGCGATTACCATTTTCCAAAAGTAATGGTATGTCAGGCTTGTTGACATCGCTTGGTTCGGAATCGCGAGAATGTGTATTGTTTTGCTTGTAAAAACAACGGACCACATTGGACAATGCAATAACCTTCTTCTTTAGAGCGACAAACAAAGAACGTCTTAGCAATATATAGAGCCAAGGATCCAGGGTCTGGTTCAAACTGGCTAGTCGTACTGCAGCAAGGTCGAGAAGAAGGTTTTGTTTTCCAGTAATAAGTGTGGACATGATGTGCACCTAAAATTAAATACACTTAATGTCTGTAAAATGATTATGAATATCATATCAATACGCTTATGAAAATAACAAGAGAAGAGTTTACGTATACAATCTAAGGCACACTATCACAATATTTTCTTTGTCCTAAGGCGGCTGTTTTAAAATATGGTTACTTAATATAAATATGTTTCTTAACATGAAAAGAGAGACCATTAAGTGTAGATGGCGAAGCGCATTCTCACAATATTGTGTTTGCCTTAAGGCGGCTGTTTTAAATATGTTTACTTTAATGAAATAATACTCTAATTTCATGGCGTGCGAGTACATGTTTAACCTACGACAACATATGTCGAGAATGACACTTAATAGGGTTTCAATGGTGGCAACGAATGAACAAACCACAGTTGAACAAAGCTCTTGTGTATGTTAAGTACAACACAAACTTCTTCCCCTTATTTTTGCCAAGTGGTACATTATTCTTAACCATCAACTCTAAAGGGTACCGGATATTCGTTATTGTTATTTTGTGAGTTCCAGATAAAAGTACGATATGATATAAAAAAGAAAGTATTTACATTGGAATGTCATTATCATAAATAACTGCATTTTTCAATAAACACAGTAAGTAATATATTTTCCTTACTTGAGCGAATTGAATTAATTGAAAATTATTTTCCATTGCATAAGAATGTATCAGATAAGGTTCGCTCCTTTTATTGTATTGGCGGCTGAAATATTGACACGTTTTCTCATGGAATTTATATCTGAAAGAATAAAGTCTGTTTCTATGTATACTATATGAACGTTAGTTCAGGTCATGTTTTATGAAATCTGTATCAAAATGTGAATTGTTCCTATATTTTGTGCACTTTGTTATACTTGTTTCATCTTGCCGTACGCATAGACACCAAAACACAAGCTTAATTCGGTGTTTGATGTTTATAGAGTAGAGATGTAAGATCAATGGAAAATAGTTTTCATGTAGTTTTCTTGTTCCTCCAAATGGCGTTTAAGGAAGATAAATTGTTGACCAGTACCCCTTATACAATTTTCTTAAGACACTATTACTTACTACTTTTAATTGTGAGATCATATTTGCACAAGTTTAATAGGTATTTACTTAAAGTATCTGGAGATCTAATTAAAAATGAAAACGTTGGACAAGCTTTACAATTTGAACAAGCTTAATAGTTTAAGATATTGCTATTATTGTGTCACGATCAGCACATCAAGGTACATGTACGATTATTGTATACAAATAAAGAAATGATATTGATGCTTTTTACATTTTTCTTTTGACAATGTTCAACCACTTTTAAAACATTAGATAATAACACAGCTCTCTCTTTTAAAATTTTATCACCGCAGGAATGTCCAAACAATAATACAGTCCAACCCCTACTTCCGGTCTTCCCTGATCGCCGGTCGCCCCGTGTAGGCGGCCGGTCTGTGCCGCGACCGTCGATAAACACTATATAATGCACCCCTCTTTAGCGGTAACCCCGTTTCTCCGGCCAGCGGCCAGCATTTTTGCATCCCAAATGTTTAATTCCACCATATGAGTGGTCACGCGCGAGTAAGTCAGTCATGTACACTGGCAAAATTACACCGACGCAACGGCGAAAAAATCGATACGTACTTCCAGTCTGCGGTTTAGGCTCTGCAGTACTGAAGCGTGATGTGTTAATAAACTTTTTGACAGCCAGTTTGCAAATTGCAATTAATTAGCGGCAGATTATCGGGTTATCGGGTTAAAAGCAATATGCGACCGTTTGATCTTCTTGTTTTCACACATGCGAATATAATCTATTAGTACTGGAAAAGGCCATCCCGCTTAAGCAGCCAGTTTGGCCGTTTCCCTTGACTGGCTGCTTAAGAGGGGTTGGACTGTATATTAAACCCGTTTATCCTTATTACTTTGTTAACAACGTTTTCTATCATTTTCTATCACGCGTCTGACACACTATACACATAAAACATGTTTCTTATCAACGTATTGTCAATATACAAAAGAAGCAGTAGTGGATTAAATTATTGAGATGAAGACTTTAAGTGTGCGCTCATTTTAATATATCTGATACAATAGACTTGCGTTTAAAGCGAGATTATACGATTTTGTGAATGTGTTAAATTGTAATATATTGATAAAATATGTTACAATAACACAAAATAGGCAAGAAAATTATACATTGAAGACGAATTTCATAAAACGCAGCAAAGACAAATTAGTGCCCCGAGCCGATTGTGACGAAGATATTTCGTACATATTTTCCTACAATAACCGAAGCATTCGTCTTTGTAGTTAGTGTTCGTGTGTCGAATGAATAGAGATCGTTGCAGGAATTTAAAATGAACCGTTAAACTAAATTTAGATTCACAACGTACATGCATGATTTACATGCTGGCGAATTCGACTGTAAAGCCTTTTTCGATTTCAGAATTAAATATCTGGCTTATTTCGCATTTTTCGACACATGTTCTTCTTAACTTTTATTTCAATTTATATTAAAATATATGTTTAAAAAGTTTTTTTTACACATTTTATATAACTTAATCAATAGTTGACAAAATCGTATAATCTCGCTTTGAAATGAACTTAAATTCGGCAGTGTAAATATATGAGAAATACAATTGAAGTAGACTCGATATGTTTGCTTTTCACTGTTCTAAAAGATTATCATGTGGGTAGTTTCATTTGTATTCGTTCAAAGAGCCGAGTTATTATAAGATCATTCTTAACAACCATTGTGCAATGCTCCATAAACTGTATTTATACGTAAAGTTAATAACTTAGATTACATACATGTACCTCATATAATGTGCGTCGTAAAATATATAGATACAATCAAATTATTTATAATGCTCATTGAAAGGAAATACTTATATCCATTTTAACTGATATGATATGGGCTAAGCGATAAATATAACTAATGGTGAGAAGAGAATCGATAAGATTAAAGGTCGACAAGGGTAGTAAATAATTGTTGTGGAACTTAGGCGTTGCAAGCATGGCACATTAATCAACACTAGTGAATAGTTTTCGCTTGTTTGAAACACATACCATGAACGGTGCCCAGCATATGGTGAATACAGACGTCAGTGCACACAGAAACACTATCATGTGGATTTCCAGGTCCCGTGATGGCTTCCTCAGTATGTCGCGAGACAGATACCAGAACCTCTTGTTCGGTTAATGCCATGTGTGACATCACAGCACTTTCCCTTCTGTTCGGCGTATATCTTCGTTTAAATCGCGTCCTCGCTAAGGTATAGACCACGTGGGCATTGCAGGTTATCATGAGGAGTATTAGAAGCAGGTTGATACTTGCGTAGATGTATCCATACACCTTTTCATCGATCTTTGATGAATGAAAATCAAAAAAGCACCAGGTACCTGGATATTGTTTTTCAAATTTTCCGAAACCTATAAACGGTAGTATACAGTATGCGAAGACAAAGATCCAGACTGCTAAAATGCATCCCTTTGCGATTCCCGATGTACAGCGGCTTGAATAAAAGAACACACATTTTAATGCTAGAAATCTTTCAAAAGCCATTGCACATATAATGAAAGGTGTAGCCATTCCGAAGCACGCCATAACTAGGCCATGCAGGCGACAATGAACATCGCCGCCGACCCATTGTCGATGGTTAAAATACGAAGCCAACACGGAAGGCGTGGTGAACAATATGCCAAGTAAATCTGTCCACACGAGTCCTTTGATTAGATGGTAAAATTTGATTGTTCTCACGTCGTTGCGTCGTCTGTAAAGAATGACGAGAGCCAAGATGTTTCCACCCACGCCCGCAAGGAACATCAATACTGGTGAAACAATCGTTGCACCGGCAGCGTCCAATTAGGTGTCGTTGATGTTCATCAGGAAACTGTCATTATACTCCATCTCGTACTCGTTAAGCAACATTTTCCTGCAAATACAAAAATGAACATCAACGACATTTAATACGTGTTCTGAAAAGTATTTTGTAAAAAGACTAATAAGTGTTTACGATCAGAAAACATTAACAGGTCCTGATATAGTTACTATAATGCGTACCGACGCTGTTATTGTCGCTCTTTTAATTATGTTTCACTCAAAGTACTAAATTAATTGCCAGATCATTTCATATGCGGACTCAACAGTTTAGTCAATCGGAAGTAAAAAAACAACAACAATAGTATAAATTTAAGCTAACATTATAATTGATGTACATCAACATTAATTCATGAATTAACATTAAAGTTCTCAAACGCATTAATACAATTGCAGATCGGCTCTGTACATCAAAACTACACAACATATTGCCTAAATACTCTTAATTTCTGCAACAAGATAAGTCTATAATTAAATACTATTTACAGTAATCTTTCTTAATACCCATTTAATTAGTTGAAACAGCTTATTTCTTTATACATGTTATGTCACCCTAATGATATTATTTGTTGTACACGGTGTTAACAATAAAATTAATAACTCTCAAATAACGGTTGGAATAAAGAACATTATTTTCTTTAGACGACGATGCAATTTGTAACATATCAGTTTGTAATGCTTCGTTTCTACTATCAAGGTTGTAGCCATTATTGAAATCGTAGTCTTAATCGTGGTCTATATTGTGAACGGAGCGTGGTGATCTGAACTGTATCGGCTATTGTCCTATTTTGTAGTCAATATATCCAGTCTTGTTAAACGTGGATTTTTTTAAATAGTCAAAAAGTTACAACTTACTTGATTCATTGCGATTGATCGTATTAAATCGTACTGTATCGTGGCAAACCTATACAAATCTTACTATCTCATATTTATTATCGCAGTCGATCTTAGGCAATTAAAAACAACTTGACGTTCGTGTACACTCTTTTACAAGAACGAATAGAATAAGTTAAGTCGATAGTCAAATAATATTTTTATATCATTCTGGTCCAGTCGTTGCTACAATTCATTAGAATCGCTTAGATCATGAAGTATACCTCATTATTGCATAAACACTATCTATAATACCCTCTGGCGGGGTGCAGAAACTTGGCAAAAGGAGGGCTTGAACGGGAGAAATCGTGTATTAACAAGGCGATTCACATGCCTTTCAAGCCCTGTTATGTGTTTTTCGTATCCATAATCTGGTCCACGCGCAGTTACTTCACTTCTCTAGCCTTCGACGACTTTCCTAGTATAAATGGGGACCTGAATAAGCACCAGTTTCCTCATGCATGCAGGGATAATGACTATTTCAATCCACTTTTCAAATTATACCATCTGCACTCTCTTGACAAGAGCTTTATTTTATTGTCAACGTCAATGAAGTTAAGGTTATTTACTCAACCCTTTCAAAAGACTATGCTGTAAATGTAAGTGTTTATGTACCTTCAACGTTCCTGCTGTAAAATCCAAAATAATTCCTCATTTCTTACTTTGCGCGGCTGCATTTCAACTTTGCATTAATCTGCTGTTTAAACACATTTTTAATCGAAAACTGCCTATCCGAAGGTAAAGCCTCGTCATTTCGGATGATGACCGAGTGAGGCATATGTAAAACACAACATTGAACTGTATAGAAATAATCGAATTATTTTGCCGATGTCGAATGAACAAAACATATTTTTTTCAATGTTATTTTAGTTTATTCTAGTATGTGTGATTTGTTTATGCAATAATAGCGAAAATACACATTTTCTCGGACATAATCATCTGCGGGCGCTCTCAAAATCCGTTCCTGCCCTCGTGCCGCGCACTCGGGCACCAATGGATTTTTCGAGCGCCCGCAGATGATCATGCCCTCGAAAAGGCATATTTTCCCTTTAATCAAAGTCAAATTGTATAGTTAAGGGGCGCAAAGTTTCTTGATAAGCGTAGGGTTACATTTCCCCTTTTACAAGAATTTCATACTTCGGGGAACCTGAAATAGGTCGGGGAACCTGATATAGGTTATCGTATCGAATCGAGAACCGATCGCGGAACAATTCAAATTCGCACAGACTGATCACGGACGACACTTTCCGCTTTTATGACATTTTTCGTTTAAATGAAGTATCTCCTTAGCAAAAATCCAATTTAGGCGGAAAGTTTCGTCCCTGATTAGCCTGTGCGGACTGCACAGGCTAATCTGGGACGACACTTCACGCACATGCATTTTGCACAGTTTTCACAAAACAAGACACATATCATAACGTACGGACACGCATACTCTCGTTTCAAAGCATGACGTATACTAAAACACAATAGCATACGTGCTGCCACTCGTAGCGCTCATGTTTGATCGCACCATATTGGGAACGTAGCATGATATAATATAATTATATACAATATCATATCGAATGTATGATGCTATTTAGGATGCAACGATTGTAAGCCATCAACACTGGAAACATATTGTATGCCCCTAATGACATATCATTAAACATATATTTTTAATATCATGATCATCAATCAATGCGTTATACCACACAACCACATATTATAACGTGAAACACACACTTTCAATCTTCTCCATAAATATATCAAGACCCATTTACATGTATATGCGTTTTATCTTTGTTCGAAATTATAGATAATAATGATTATTGTAAAAACGATAATAATAATTTAATAATTATAATAATAATAATAATAATAATTATAATAATTATAATTATAATAATAATAATATATTATATATTATTATTATTATTATTATTATTATTATTATTATTATTATTATTATTATCATTAATAATTATAATATTAATAATAATAATAATAATAATAATAACTATAACAATAATAATAATAATAATAATAATAATAATAATAATTACAAACACATAAATAAAAAGTTGATTAAATAAAACATCAAAAATGTATAATCAAATGTTTCATCTTACACAATTTTGGTAAATCACGAATGCGCCAAATTTCCAGTGAAATGTGTTGGTTATCCAAGCGCAGCAACGATCTGGCATTATCCGATGGCACTTATTGCCAGATCCAAATAATGCTAGCTGACGATAGTCCGTAACTAGCCACATTTGCAATTGGACGTTTTGCTTTCACACTTTTCCGATACGACTGACTCGATGATTTCCTTTCTTCTTGAATACTCCAACAGTGTGCTGTTCACGCACGTATCGCTTTGCTTTGCTTACATGCTATCGGAGTGTCTCTTGCTTATCTAATATAACGGTTATACTATTCTATACGATGATTGACACGTCATTAACAATTCAAATATTACATTCAGGTAATCGTAAAAAAGTATATGAAGTACATAATGAACTAGCTAATAAAATGAAAAATTAAACTCACCTTTTAACATCGATCACGGTGAACTTTAAACAGGACATTAATTACCAAATTTATTGAAGCGTTATGTAAAAAGACATTTGAAACCCCATTTTTAAAGGTTCTTGTTCACAGATTTCGGCAATTTTAAAAGTTTGTCATTGAATGCTTTAAATGTTCACATCCGTACAATATAGAATTATAAAACAAAAAAAGCATTTGAGAAAGAACAGCTTACCGTGACCTTCATTGACTCGCATATCTTATGCTATAACTTTCTAACGAAAAACGTGTTATCAGTATGATGCCACGTCATTTGCGTTATCTTGCCCTGTTATGTACATTGTTAATTGGTTAATATTGAAGTATGACAAACAGTTGGAAATATTTATTTTTTACAATATTTGAATGAGTCTCTTTAAATTTGACTATGGATTTCACTGTTATTCTCTCGATGTTTTGATTAAGTCAAAGTAATGGAAATATGAGTTTCTCGACCGAAAAGAAAAACAACATTTTTCCTTCTTGATTTCCGATGTCGTAATATTTGGTTGATTAATATGTTTTGTTGGTTCCGAAAATAGCAGAATCGTCCCGTACATCTTTAGCATTTAGAAAACTTATATTGTACTGTACGGATTAGATGTAATAAATAAGCATTACACGTATTAGAGTACTTAAATGTGTGTGTTATCGATTATTAAATTGATATCTGTATACAACACAGATATCTATTTATTTTTATGGTAATAAAAGGCAAATTCTGGCAGCGCAAATTCTAATTTGTGTTTTACACATACTTTTAATTTCAAATAGTAAGTGCGTAATGGGTGTCAGTTGTGTAGGAATTAACAATTAAGCATTCAATAAAAACTGACATTTCAATGAAAACAAAAACTTCTATGTAATAAGAAGTAAACTTTCTAGTGATGCAGCGCATAATTGTTCATTGTAAATCAGAATGTTAATTTTTGATATTGCTTGCATTATATTGCGTTGTATATTCTTGAAACCGAGCTCGTCGTTTTATAAAATGAATGGCTGTGAGGACGAGCGGCACAAACCAAACATCACCATTAGACTTGAACATAATTAACAAATGTCATCTTCAGATAATATTTCATCCTACATGCACTAAATCAAACGGAATATCGTTCTCGCTCGCATGATATACAAACCAAAGTCTAGCGATTATATAGCATTTTTTGTTGTTGTCTATAGTATACCTGTAGTAATTGGTGAACTCGTGTTCAACGTTTTATTAATTCACAACTTAGAATGTAAACAAACTTAACCTTCTTCTATTGCGTTGTTAGCACCCGTGAATACAAAAGATCGCCGCTATCTGTTGAGAACAAAAGAATATTTTCCTGGCATATCACATTTAACCCCGCTGTAGTAGCATGCGCTATGAAATAGGTTACACAAATCCTACTATACTTGTTTATCAGCATCTATAAATAGCCTCAGATTATGAATAGCGGCGTTTGTCGTTCTTATCGTAGTTAAGAGCTGACCGACTTTCAACGCGTAGTACTAACCTTAGTTGTCCGCGAGCGACAAACTAAAAATAACGATGTTAGTTGTTTCGCAATCTACCACGCATTGAACATTGGATCGATTTTGTCTATAGTTACACGTTGTTTCTAAATGCGTAATAGTCTCTGTCAATGTCCGTTTAATATTTTCCACCGTTGATCCTTTTTATAAAAATAAAACTAACACGATTTTAATGCTTTGATAAGTCTGTGTTATACAACACACGAATTCTAATAACTACAGCTAGTAAACAGCAATGCGGTTTAATAAAAAAGTGTAGGTCGCAAATGTATCTTTCAAATAAAATGATTGATGAATGTCAAGCAATAAAACGAACATGTACACAATTATTAGGTTTGCGCAACAGTGAACAGATTGTTGTGCTATTATGTGATTCCGTTAGCAATAGAAAAGATTGCTCAATGTTTATAGGGATAGTTTATTTATTGAAAGTTTGGATTAAGTACACATATCAACTTCTTACGCAATACGGCAATTATAAGGATACAGAGATGTAAGTCCGTTGAATATAGATGTACATTGTACACCGATCTCACGAAATAAACCAGAAAGGAGCTACATAAACAGTTTAAGTGTTTTATTGCAGTAAACATCCATGACTATTTTTTGCGGTGCCAGATTACTAAACAGGCAGTGCATAATTAAAATATAACCTTATTTTCAGGTCCATAAATTGTTTTACAGATCATGGTATAGCAATGATTTGATCTCATTCACAGTTGATCTGAATAAAAAATAAGATATTGTTGATTTATATTGAACTGGACGGTGGTTGGGGATGACATCCGAAATAGTTTCCCTTTTTTTAATTTCCACACATATGCACGTGCAACTCTTCACGCGTGCATGTGCAACTCTTCTCCTGCGACCGTGCGAGACTTTACATGTTCAGGGATGTTTATAAATGACACTGCGTGTAAACCTTAATTACCCAACCGTAAATATATAAAAGCAACTGCGCATAAAACGGTGAGTAATCACCCATCACATTACGGTCCACGATACATACCAATCATTAAAATCAGTAAAATAATAACTTTCTTTATACATTTTAATCCGTACACTGTCCATGTCGCCTTCGAGGCATCTGGTGATGCCTCAGTAGTAAGTGCTTATGTACACAGTATGTACATTGCGTTCGTCCCAAAATGTGTTTTTTTTTGGGATCGACTTAGTAAGTCGACCGGATGACATAAAGTCGTGTTTAAGTCGTGCATAAACATTTCGAACTAGTCGACTTATTATACGTGTGACTGCCTAATTAATTAGTGGGAACTACTTGAAGAGCATTAGACGACATGATGTATTCTTAGAAATGACGTATAAAACGTTAGATCAACTCTATACGTAGCGGGAGCGACTAAGCATGCCGTGCAAAATGTATGAACTCAGTGTTCTTCAAGTACCTTGATACTTACTAGGGCAAAATTCTGACCGTTAGTAAAACAATCAACTAAATTGTGTAGTTAAACTTAACAGAAATTGAAGAACAGTATAATCATTAACTACACACGTGTTTCATATACTAACTACTTGATACACTGTTTGGAAGTTATTCAATCATTGTGAGAAATTGTTATTGAAGTAAAACTCCACGTTTTATGCATACGATGTCATCAACCGTATTTCATTAATTGATATTTGTTCATGTCGTACCCGATGGAGATTTTGAAGCGTTCTTAAAATCTTACCATAAGACACCAAGTACTGGTTTACCTAGGAAATGGTCTCGACAGCCTTCGGCTGTCAATGCAATCAAGTTTTAAAAAATGGGTTTAAAAAATAATAACTTTATAATGTTCCTTGTATTTGTAAATTTAACATTGATTGCATAGCGCCGTGTATTTATTGGCATAGCATATCAAATAGTGGCAGATTTGACATAATAATGATAGCAAACATATCGCGTCTGTATGAATTAAAATATGTAATACAAATGTATTATTATCATTATTTAGTTTCAGCATTTAATTATCATTTTAATTACGTTGGTAAATACAACTGTTTGCTTACAGTGATATTATGGGCATCTAACAGTTTATAGATGTCTATCGCAACCGTTGTTTATTTTTGGTGTTTTCACTTCATATACACTTATATTTGTTAATGCAGCATCAACATACTAAAACAATATCCCGGCAAGAGAAAAATAATGCATTTGAATATCAACCGTACTTTCGTTTGAACAACTGATCATGCATGTACATGTGAACCTAAAATTAGTTTTAGTGCAGATTCGTTCATACGACACAAATACACAATTTTGTTTTACGTATCATTTCGGCTTAGAGGACTGGGTGAGTCACGTAAGAATATCGAATATAAAATATATTTTTATAAACAACTGGTAGCAAGATGAGTTGCAGATAATTGGTCATTAACCACATTTTAAATAACTCTTTTGACGTGTTAATTCTTTTCAGCTCAATTCAACATTAAAAAAATGCCCATAATATCACTTTAAACATGCAGACAAATATACACGGTACACATATTGTGTTGATTAGACATGTAATAAAAACGCAACAAACTATACGTTGCTAAAGGTCATATTTTATTAAATATTTTTCTGATATAATTCAATGTAAAATCGAACATTTTAATCACACACAAAAATGCAACATTTTGTGCACACAGACCTCCATAAAGATAGCTTTTCAGAAAAACATGTTTAACTGAATCGATTTAAACAATAAAAAGGTATATCATATTCAACCCAAGAAAGAAATTTGTACAAAGCCAAATCGACTGGTGTGTCACCCTTTCTACCGGCTTCTCTCCACAAAAGAGGTATCCGCCAAACCGTGTTTTTCATCCTGCAGTCTCAAATCTAAAACATGACATTGATTAAAGAGAACGTACCAATTCCTTACCTTTCCTTATAAGAAGAAAAGTAATTAGGCGAAATAACACAACAACAAATGCTTTAACCATAACAACTTATCTTCCATCGATGCAATTTGATTTTGTTTAGAGAGTACAGCCCTACATGTACATTTTATTCAGTTTTATGTAACCTAAACTAGTAGTGTGTCCGTGTATTTGATATACCAATATGTATTAATACTAATAATGAACAGTTTCATCAGTATAATTAGGAAAGAGATTTTTTTAACAGTATATATAAAATTTGCGTCTGATTTCCAAAGATAACGACTATACCGCTAGGTTTTGTATAACTGTTTCGTGGATCATTTACATCGTACAAGATTTATATATTGGGGCTATTTTTTAATGTGTTTATACATAACCACACACATGTAACAAACTTTTATAATTTTCAACAATATCAAATAAATTTGAAAGATAATTGCTAATGGCATTATTATTAGTATTCGATCTTTCATGTATACCTTAATTGCTAGTGCCATGTAGAATATCAGAAATGCATTATGCGCATACAACTTTTTCAAATTGTGTCAAAAAACAAATTGATTAGTAATAAATACGAGTTAACAGACAATTAAAGCTGGTCGTCATTAGGTTTGGTAATTATAAGTTTGGTTATTATAAAGATGTGCTGAACACACGGCAAAATACGCAATCAGGTTTCAAACATTTAGATTACTTCTAAAAGTTATAAATGTTTTATAATTAAATAAACACTTCATTTTCAAAAGTCATAAATTACAGAAACTATCTACATCATAACACAACTCGTTGTAAACAAATTCGTTTAAATTGTGAAAATGTTATTTAAAATAATATGTTTTGTATTTAAACAAATAACTGACGTGCGCGTTTGGTAAAACTCTGATTGAAAACGACAGTTTAACAGTTTACGATGATTATTTACGATATGTTAATAATACTTGCATATGTCAACAATTAGTCATCTGAGTCGAACATGTAAATATAACTTACAAAGTAACCTTAATATTATGTTTCTTTTTCGAATTTGCAAACAAATTATTGTTTCATTATATATTTTTGATTTCATTTCCACCACACGGGAAATCTTTATATTTATTTTATTGTCAGCAACAATAACGAGCAAATAATTGAGACGGATTCTAACCAAACAAAACGTATTTACTAATGCTGATATTAAAAAAAATATGTTAATGGATAAAAACATACGAATCGTGCAAGCGGAAATTCATATAGTCGAAATGGAAGAAAATAATTTGCTAATGATTGTTTACGAAACATTTAGGAACTTAACGTCAAAGAAACTGTACACTGTATAATGGCCGGTGGTAAGATAACGTTCATACAGACCAACGAACCCGATTATCTATGAACGAGTGGTTGTACCATATAAACATTTTCAATTGAATTAATCCATCAAATAACGCCAAGAAATACTCCTGAGTCTTTTAAAACATTAATCTCAAGTGCAATATACCTTTGGAATGTGTAGCCTTTATATTTTTTGCATGCAATTTGAGATATCGATTTCATTGAACACTTAAATATCGAAGCTGTTATACGTACTATGATAGACATTTGATTTTAATGACCTCTTAACATTTTCAAATGCTAATTAAACAACACTTGTAGGGGGGGGGGGGTTTCCATTTAACAAACTCAAACTTTGAGATTCAAGCCTAGCACGAATTTTCATTTAACAGATGTAAAGAAAGCAAAGGTTAAGTATTTACCACTATCTGTATGTAACAAGAATCACGGTATATTATTCAAAAAGTCGACGCTCGTTCTTTTTAAAGCCGTTTAATAACCATTTTGCATTGAATCTTAGTAAATGGTCTTGGCTTTCTGATTCGTATTCAGTGACCTAGTGCATAATTACGTTTACTATGATTATCTGATTACATATGTAGCTAAAATAATCGACAGTGTAAATCCTTCCATTTAAGATGCGTTAAATGAAGTGTTTTGCTTAACAAACATGCTTCACATAATAACAATTGTTCATAAATCTACAAAAATGAAAGTTTTTGTTTACATTAGGCCATAAATAACATCGTAAACATACAAAATAATTATGCTTACACTATTTTTAATTGCGATACAGCTCATCACAAACACCACAGCCACGAATACTGCCTTCTCACATTAAACAAAATTCTATTACAAATCACCGACGCATCAAATGACGCATACATTCCAAACATAAAAATAACAATATACTTAAATACGCGGATATTTTGATGTCATTATCACGTCATTATCATGTGTCCATCATTCGTATTCAAGTCCGCTTATTTCGGCTGTTGAATACTGAAACGAATTTCCTACTATGAAGCTTAAATTTGATTGATGAAATCCTTATCATTTTGGTTAGATTATCTTTAAGTATGTAATACATTTAATTCAGCCATCTCTATTGTGTCTTATTGTTAATCAATATCAATAATAAAAAGAATAATGGTCCGCAAAAGCACCACCTTCATAAAGACAATAACGCAATGCATGTATATAAAATACAATATTACTAACGTTTTATGTTCTAATGAACGCTGTTTCGCACGAATAAGACATAATGGCGAATAGTGTGATGTAAGAATATAGGGCAGGATGGAAAAAAACATATTGCTCGCCATTTGGGACTTACATTGTTACTGAGATAATGCATTTACAAACAAAATATATCATTATCGTTTTCACCACCCAACACGTAATCAAGTAATTTCGCTGGACATTAAGCTTCATAAACAAAACTCTAATTTATAACATGCCTGTTACATCATGATCCTGAAGAATAAGCAACGGATCAGTAATTAAGAAGAGATGACAAATATATAGAATAAATATGCAATTAGGTTTCCATGCAAATGAATCCCCCCCCCCGTTCCTTTCTGAGTACATACAGCGGATCACATGGACTTACATCGATTTATTTTGCTGATAATCAGATTCGCCATTTACGAATTGTATCAACATCATATAATGAAGCAATAACAAGAAACCAGGGTTTCACAGTTTTATTTTACTTGAATTTAATGCATAGAGCAAACCCCAAGCCAAGACTTAAAGGAAGCAATCCTACAAACAATAAAGCGAAATACCTGTATCTTAAGTCAGAATAAACAGAGCTTCTGCTTAAGCATCGGTCACTGCACATTTATTATGCTAGTTTTGACATCCCTATATTCGACTCCGCCGCCTCCCGAACGCCCGCCCATCATATCCTAATCTAATGACGTAAGTAATCTCCTCTCAACTTACATTACAAAGTAACATATGCATTGACTTTATTTTAGCTCGATACATGTATTGACCTTAACCCAGTATGTTTGCCAATTACAAATTGCCTCAGACAACGGAATGCTTATTGATGACCTATACCTCATAGGAACAGATTTTGGTGTGGAATCTTGGATAATACATGTACGTGTTATGACAGGCTGTGACTGTGTTTTAATTTAACACAGTATCCACTGGCAACTAATTTAATATGACAAATCGATTCTGTTATTAAATAAACTACTACAATCTTCTTTAAAAGCATTTGTAAATATGATCATGTTTATTCATAATTAACAAGATTCAACGGTTCCGGTCGACGCACGATTTGATATCAGGATCATGTTAAAAAATAGAGGATATTTGTTCATGTCAGTGACTGACATGAACAAATGTTCTGATTCTTTAAGCCCCTTTTTCAAGAAAATAATAAACAGCTGTTTCCCTTTCGTTGAAAATTTACCCTTGCTCCCGTGGCGTGCCTCACTACATTTCAATACACAAAATGACGTCATAAGTGTTTGCATCATCCTACGCCGAAAGAAAAAGTCCAATATTTGATGGTTGACGGGTAAACAAAGCTGACCATGTTTTCGGGTGATTTCGAGTTGGATACCTTGTTATATATATGTATATATATATATATATTTGATGGTGAATTTTTTTTGAAAAGTTTATTTTTCGTTATTATATGATTATTTATCATTCAAAATGATGTTTTCACTAATTAATATCATAGCCACCCGCTAACCACATGTGTTTGTAACCTTTTCATGATGCCATATGCATTAGACGGCAACAGAGTTGGTATTTCTGTAGGTCGTATAGCCTTATAACTGTATTACCTCTATTTTACGTTATTGATTTCCGATGAATAAAAATGTGTTTTATAAGAAATATGAATATGGTTATATGGAATGACTAGTGAAACAAATAAATACTCTTAGCCGAAGTTAAATGTTAATAATACGGCCAAATAACGATTGGGCTGTAATCTAAATAAATATGTACATGGCCACATATTTAATGACGCTGTCCGGCTTAAAACGACTGCGTTAATATTAGGTAAATATTGCAAATACAAATACCACTTAATGAATAATATCAAAATAAAAAACAAAGTAGAAAACAGCGGATTTCTTTCAAAATAAACTGTGTTCCAATAAATAAAACACGTCAATATATACTTACATATCAACATAATGGAGAGAGAATGCATTGGTCTACTGGAATAATAATCAGTCACACGGCCTTAAAATTAATCATTGAAGCTAAGCACTTGACACACAGCACGGCAAATAAATATATGGTTAAAATTAGTTTTCTCTTGTAGTAAGGGTAAAGTGGCACTTATTATTCGGAAAGCGCTATTTTAGTTTTAGTCGATACTATTTGTGTCATGTATCACCAAAACATCGCTCCATATGTTATTTACTTACTTTTCTGCATTTTAAATTTTTTCAGTGATTTTATCTTTAAGTACAACGATTGGTTCTTTTTTGTTTCTAATACTAAGGTATAGGCGTATATATTGTCGACCTTGTAAAAAAGCTTTAACGTCTTCAAGATATAAACCCGAAGATGAACTTGCGTGTTATCAAACAAATAAGACGAGATCGTGCTTGCTAGAAGGTCTTCTTTATTGGCATTCTCAAACGCCAATTTGAATTTGTAAAGCTTCGCCAACGTCTTTTTTTGTTTGTGATGACTGTAAGTATGACACTGATCTGATCTACTTCAAGAACATTTCTAGCAACAACATTTGGTTCTGTCCATTAAATGAATTCGATAAATTTTACAGGAATTGTTAAGACACAAATATCCTGAGTCTCCTTAGTCTCGCTTAAACAATAATTAATCATTTCGAGAAACGCATTATATTATATTTGTTGAGCCCATAGCGTCCTAGCCGTTGGTTCATATTCGTGAGATTGAATCCCATATTATGTCAAAGTAGTGCTTATTTGAATGTGTTTTCATATACATTTCACGAATCGCTTCTGTTAAGATAACCCATTTATGTTTGCTTTATTATTTCTCATGTAATGACACCGCATCGCATTATTTGCAAATAAGCCAACTGTATTGATGCTAAAACCAAAATCATCACACCAAAAACGCATAAATCTTTTAAAAAGATTTATTCTGAAGAGAGTATCACAATTGAAACGCTTAAATAGCTCTACTGTACACGTGGGTATTTCGTTCCAGCATATGTTTGAACGAATGCATAGTTTTACGATTGTAAAAATGATGCTTTTAAACCATTGCACTCAAACCAATTTTTGCGAAGACACTTAACCTTCTGTTGACACTCATTGAGTGATCGTTCATTTTTGTTTAATTTGCTACATAGATATACAACGTGTAGCTAGTGTTTGAGGCATTCGATAATATCCTCTAAATTAACTTTAAATTAAAAAAATAACTAAAAAATGAATGTTAAGAAGAGACTTGAACGATTTATACATATTATTGCATACTTGTATATGAATAGAAATCGTTAAAGGCTAACGACAAAATGCATAGCCGATCACATACCGTTTGTTTTTACGAAATAATTGGAAAAATGGGTGTACATAAATTCTTAATTTATCAAAGTGCGAAAATTCCTTCGTAGCACATTCTTATAAGAATCGTATACTATTGTAGGTTTAAAAACATTACACATGTCCAATATGTTACTTGGACCTTACCATTCTTGATTGATAACATGATCACATCAAGTTATCAATCCGTAAAAACTTTGTTTTTAACAATGACGGAGTAGTTAAAACTATTTAAACTGCCTGGTGGATGCTTACTCGAAACTAAATCAACCTTAAAGTCAAATGATGCATAATGATGGCAGAAACCAACATGTATGTTATGTCATGATTTCGCGACCGATTTTGAAATTTCAAGTTCAGACACATAGGCAGACTCGATTTCACAAATACGTTTTACATGTGTATTAAAACTATCGGTATGAATTGTAAGATTGGTAAAAAATATAATACCAATTCAAATACTAGTAATTATTTTGTTTAGGTGTAAATTCCAATTTACATAAGTAGGAAACAAAAAAGATGTATATATGTTCAAGCGTCGGTTTACGAAACACTAAGCATACCTTAAATACGGATCTTAAGTGCAGCACTCCACAATTAAGTTTCCTAAATATATTTTACACCAACTAGACTACTTCAAGGCTGATAAATATCTGAGAAAAGTTCTCAATCAAAATACTAACAAAATACTAAATCGAAACGGGAATCGCGAAAGTATTTGCTAATTTGTTCTTTCTTTTTCAATGTGTAATTGTTTAAAATTAAAATAAACCCACAAACAACTCAAAAAGCTTGTACTTTGAGTAGTTTTTGATCGGAAAACGTAATGCTGTAATATCGTGTAGGTCATGATTAAGTAATGCCTTGTCTAGAACAATTTGAAAGTGCCATCAATTGTTATTAAGTACAATAGCAGCTTGTTGCTAGCGGCCATATTTTTCAATCGTAGTAATCTCGATGAATTAATATTTAATCACACATCGTTTATGCCAGATGTGGAGTTCTTTTAATTATCGTTTACCATTGATCTATATTGTCATTCATGGATCTTAATTTTCCTACCAAATGTCGAAACAGTGCATTAAAAATATTGATCATGCCTTGAAAAACCCAGAGTCTCTGGTTCGTTGCCTACTCCGGGAACGTTTTTAATATGTGCCGTTAAAGAGTACATACGGCTGTCGATAAAATCGAGCTCATGACAATAATTATACAGAAACTACAGTGTTAACAAATTGGCATAATGGGTAACGCATGTAGAATAAACAATCAAATAAGCAAACTATAAATGTATAACTCTTCTTATGATGCAAATTTGTATCTTGGCTTGAGGACTGCTCAATATCAGTTATAGAAATGATATGTCTGTCATAGCTTACATATATTTTTTATGCTCAAACCTCGTATTATTGCAGTACTCTCGTTATTATGTTTAAATTATGTGTCAATCTGTTACAAAACAGCAGCGTCAGGCAACGCCCAGTTGTCGATCGTGCACATATAACCATCTTATTTTTTTCATTCTGACTGAAGTGTTATTGTATATTATTAATAACAGTATTAACATGTGTATGAAGGTTTTTTAAACAAACATATTAAATCTGCTTCATGATGTATTAATGATCAGCTTCATTTAGATATTCACATATAAGGCTATAAAATGGTATTGTACGTAGCCTCTGTTTTATTGCATCTTGGATTGTCAATATTGTATTAACTGTTGAGAATACGGGATACATGACACACTATTATTCATATGCACAATTGCCTCCAGCAAGAATTGTTTACATTTTACTGTTTATTAATTCAATGAACTCGCTTCACTTTGCTGTTCAAGACTGACTTAATACATCATAGGTACTAAACTAGTCCGTTTACAAGCTATTTGATCTCAAAATTTATACTTATACTTATGATCCCATTCTACCGTTAGACATAACCATTTACAGTTTTAAGAGTAAACATCTTATCGAGGAAATAGTCATGATCTATAAGAGTTTGTATGGATATTTCTATTGCCCTTGTCTACAGTAATCATTAAAGTTTACTAGGTAGCAAAGCCTTGGCAGAAATAATAATAGTTAACACCACCTACAGGTTTGACGCATCTATTTGACATTGATATAATTGTATTAAATTTTAACACGAAGGAAATACATGTTTTTAAATCGCTAGAAAATCTCATGAAATATATTGTCACACTAAAAAACTTCAGCATTTGTATCTCGTTAAATTTTAATTTATACCACATATTGCGTTGAAATATTAGCTATTGTAATCAGAAAAACTGATTTTGTTATGGGCTAACTAAATATGTTACGAATATTCGTTGATTATGAGTATTTATGTGGCATTAAGTATATTTCCATGCTCGAAGACAATATTGTCTTTCCATTCAGACAGTTATGTAAATCGGACACTTTAGATCTAAGGTTAATCTTGAGGTTCATCAAGTATACTTTTATGATAAAAATATATTCAAGTTATTCCAGTAACTAACTTACTAATTATAAGCGAGAAAGGATCATGTTTGCTCTTTGCTTGATTGAACTGGTTTGTTTATACTATTCGATGAACAAATTTGTTTTGATCTGGATATTAATCAAAGAGGTTTAATACACGAAAGACTGACTTAACGACGAAACGGTGGATGAAACGGTTTTTATTACGCAAATTGTATAATGTATCTAGACAATGTGATTGTTTAGTATTATTACCATCGCATATCTACATACGTTTGTGTGTAGATAGATTAACATGACTTCGTGTATACACTGTTGCCAATACAATTTAATTGTTGGAGACATCTGCATTTATCGTGTGTATGTATAGTATGTATTTTACTTTTGATGAAACATGTGCAAGATCGACATAAACGTAAAGACATGTTTCATCCTAACCACATATAAATTTGCCGCGATATATATTTCTGAACGTGATTAATAACACGATCAATTTGACATCACCCTATATGTCCATGGTTGATTAATTGACAAATTAGGATGAGCCTGCAGCATAATTGATTGTCTTTGAATCACAGTCGGACTTGAGGCAGACTTATCCGGTGATAATAAAAAGAAATTGCCGCAGTAAATGGCGACCCAAGACGCAAGATTCAAATTTTGCTTAATATATCATGTCGTTGATAAGCATGATCTCCAAAAGCACATACTAAACATTGTGTTTAGATAGCGGCTATAAATAATAATACTAATCAAGAAATAAAACGTATGCGTACATATGGTTATATAAAGTTAAAAATGTGTTTAGCACGCTTAATATGCATCCCCCTGAAATTATTACATAAGTTTCAAAAACACTTAAAAGTAAACGTGCATTTATTGTCAATATAAAAAAGACATACCATCTTCTAAAGAATTGTTTCTTTAGTTGTTATTGTACTTTTTAATTATCTTCGCAATAGTGATTAAGTTATCAAGTTGAATAAAGACAATTAAGATTTACCAAGCATATAATGTTTTTCATTTATATTTGTTCTGACCTTTCAAGATTTATAAATGCAAACGCGTGTAATGTTTTATCTCTCTGTCAGTCAGTTCTGAAAAAGCAACAGTTGCGTATTCTTACTTCCAGACTAACCAACCTTTAAATTACAATATGAATACACTAATTAAAAATTATACTTTAATATACAAATGCGGGATTACGAAATTAATGTGGTCAAACGAAAAATTCATTTAAAAAATACTTAATTATAAACATGGTACTTATGTTGTATTAAAACGTTCATAATTGGATTAAATTGCATGTGTTGTTGTTCATTCTTACACTGCATAAATTGTATTACAAACACAACTTAACGGCCATTTCAAAATGATACATACCTAAATAATGAGTAAACGACAATGCTCTTCATGCAACTCGGAAATTTCTACTTACATTGCAATTATAAGGTTATTAAGCTGCGATTAAATCTATTTCAATATTCAAAGCTTGTCGCTTATAATGTTTCTCTAATTAACTGATTTGATGCTGTATAGGTCAGTACAAAGTAATATTCTCTTAATAACTTTGAAAGTGACAAAGAATATGATGTATGCTCATTACCAGTTTATGGCTACTGACTTGATTGTTCGATCGTATAAGTAACTAGGCATTAATGTTTACTCAAGAACGATATGTATTACATTAGTCCGATCAATAACGTTAGTTGTAGTTAATTTATAAAGGATGTCTGGGGTTTCAATTGTTCTCCATTTGCAATCATTCCTCTAGTATCTTGGATGATCTGATTTTCTGCATGTACATAATTGCATTGCATTGCATTGCATAAGGGTAATGTCACCATTCGATCCTTATCGATGGAAATCTTAGCAAGAATTTTCATGGTAGACGTTTTTTGCATGAATGCTGTGGTAAGGGTTTACACAACTTAATATTTATCAAATAAATCTTAATTACACGCATTTATCGTATCTGCCTATGTTTAGAAAACAGCCGGGCAAATATAACACAAATATTCTCCTCACGTCTCCTCATGAGTCGCGCAGGAAACATAAACAAATCAACAAATAATGTAGCATCCAATATATGATGCAGCATAAACACATGATGCATGATTGCAGGGCATCCCCAGTTATACAATGATTACCTTTCGTCTGGTACAAATTGGCAACACATCTTTTGAAGTACTCAATATCAGTAAGAGAAATAACATGTCTGTCATTGATATCATTTTTACCAACCCTTATTTTTACATCACGCGGGTTCGTATATATAGGATCTTGCACGTGTTGTCATATCATACCATTTTTTATTAAACGAGTTCAGGAATTTTGTTAGTAAGCTAGCCTTTGGCGAGCTTACTAAGAATTTCCTGGGCGAGTTCAATAAAATATGGTATGATATGACAACGAGTGTAAGATATTTTTATCGCATGCTTTTAAATGAGGGAATCAAATAAATATTTACGCAAACATAATGATAAATCCCGAATGTTGTTTACATGTTGTGACGTCATTTGACGTTGCAACGGCATTTCAGCAAAATAACAAATTGCGATTGGTCAATAAACGAAACGGATATAACAGCTTTTAATTAATAACAAAAACTATGAATATGAACGTAAATATCTGAATAAAAATAGGTTTTAACCATTAAACAAAAAATAATTTACCTCTTGCGTGTTTATATACTGTATCAATTCTGTTTTAATCTAGTATGTATATGCATTTTACTTATTGTTTGATAGCAGAACAATCATCACATATTGAATAAATTCAAAACATTACTCATAAGTTAATACAAACATAGCAATCGACTTTAAAGTTGTAATGGGACCGGTAAACAATTAAAACTGGGGCCATTGTTACACGTTTAAGGACTAACCCGTTAATTATCAATTGTGTTTATTTTTATAGCTTCAGGAAATGTTTCCTTTCATAGAAATCATTCTTTATGTCTAGTTCATTTTAAAAAAAGGCAATACCGAACTTTAGAAGTTTTAATCATTCCTTTACATTATATTAAAAAGAATGAATATTCATATAAGAAAAAAATCCTGCTTGAACATACCAATGATTCTGCATTTAAACTCACATACACATGCTAGAAAATTAGTTATATTCAAAGTTTGAAAATCCATATTTGTTTGATAAGTATTGAACATTTCCATCCCAATGTTTGCATCCTTTTTAAAAAAATCATCTTATGTTTGAATGCTAAGAGCTTGTACTATGGTTTTTTTTATATGTTATTACACTATTTAAAATAATCGTACATATATTTACATATAAAGGCTATCTGCCTAACTCTACATATTTTGCAGTATTACGTTTGTTTTACCAAAAGAGGAAACAATATTTTGCCAAAAATTGAACAAATGCGTTTGATATTTTGTAATTTATTAAAACTCCAATATTTTAGAGGCATAATATAAAACAGATTTAACAAAAGAATAAAACAACTGAATGAACTAATTTCGGCTTCAAATCATACTGTTGACATTTATAAAGTAAACTAAACATAGCCTTTAGGGCTTTCCTGAGCAGATGTTATTTGTTTAAAGTGAAAGATAATTTAACTTATGGACCATTTTGATGTTGTGACCATAATATTGATCGGATTTTACCGTATTTACGAAAAACATCATCTTTGTGTTCAAAGTGTTCACATTTAGCCCCCAATAATTATAATACAGGTAATGTTTATCTAATTGGTTCTGTTTCTGTGATGTCGATTTACCATCATGACCTTCTCATTCGAAAATAACAATAAAATTAGTATTGTGGAATCTCTATTTATTCCAGAAAGTGTTTTGTTCACAAAATTTAAAATTGTCTACAGACTGTGAGAAATGTAATCAATGGCATTACCATCCACTTTTAAGACCAATATCATGAGTTATAAATAGGGTGTACATGACTTAACACATGATTTACAATTATTATGCATATTATAATTATTCTAAATAATTTAATTTGTTAACCAAATTGTTCATGCTAAGCCATAATTCTTTACGACAATTACACCTAATATCAAAACATGTAAGCAGATTAACAAAAATAACACGAAACGTGTGTTTTCATTTAAATAATGTAGCATAATCGACATCAATATATATATATAAAATCAACACTTAAACATGTTTATCTTAATCTCAAAACCTTAAATACTATTACAGGCAGCAAAATCGACGAGTAAAATAGGAATAGTTTCAATAAAATATTCATATGAAAAGTCACTGCCTATCTTTATTACGTTGTGTTAAACGTTTCACTGAATCCATAACTTCATTTGCCGTTATCGGTTGATCTAGTTCAATGTAAAATTTTCATCGTTAACATTATTATAGGAACCGATTTCTTTAGCTTCAGCGTTAAAAAAAGTAGCAGTTACTCAAACTTTCAAAATATTCATGGATTGAATTATACAAATGTTATTGCCATTTTGTTTCTAAATTAAAATATTTCTGAAATTCATGTGGTCTTTTACTATTTACTTTTCAACGTTCCGTAATTTTTCGTTGAAATTTAATTTGTCTTCCTGTTATTTGTTGTTTATCGTGTCGACAAAACGCCATTGAAATCAGGCTTATTCAAATTAAAACACTGTTTAGCGTGAAGGTATTAATTTCGATCAATTATACACTCATGCTCGAACCAATCAACATGTTTGATCTAACTGTAAACATTGAACGATACTTTTGAAAACAACGGGTCCCTAAAGTTTTGGATTGTATTTAACTTTCTACAGCAAATTTTAATGACAGTTTAATCGAACATTCAAATTGATATTTAACATAAGTGAGAGTATCGTATCTCGGCTACTTAAAAATATAATATACATGTAATGTAAATTGCATTGGAAATGACCGCTCTTTAAATACATTCAGAATTATAACGGGTTTGCATAAAAAAGCGCCAAATCATGTAAAACTTTTGCGCGCCTGTGGTTCCATACCGCTCGCTTTTCTTTTCAAATACATTCAAAATTATATCGGATTCGTAAAAAAAGCGCCAAATCGATTACGCTCCGATATGGAATCGCTTCTAATAAGTCACGCATAACTCGCAGGTGAATTACACGCTCATTATACCGACAACAATAAACAGCAATTTATTACCCCTAAGCGGATACATGCATAACAGGCACCAGGTGAAAACCAATAACTCACGCCCTTGCACCTGGACTTCGACCGACTTGACCTCAATTTGACTTGCTCCTAAAGGCTCCTAACAAATGGCGCTGAAATTCTTCATTCCTATCTACTACTAATGTGTATTCTTTTTTATCTTTCTTATTTCACATGATGATGTTAAAATAAACTATTAACGTCACTGGTAAAGTCCTAACATTCATAAAAATACTAATTGTTCTTTTATACCGGTAATCGTCAGGTGTGAAATCCAATATCACACTATCAGAAACTATAATTTTAATATATCTAATTACGCTTTTATAAGACTTTTACAAGTACATTTAAAGCTGAACCTTATGTTAAAAATAGAACTTTAACAATAAATGAAAGAAGTGCTTTAGCCAAGTTCAGGTGCGGTGTAGCACCCTTAAAAATTGAAACTGGCCGTTACTTAGGAATTGTTTTAAAACAACGAACTTGTTTTTACTGTAAAACTATGTTGGAAGACGAAACCCATGTTTTACTCTAATGTTCATTGTACAAAACCATGAGAAATGAAATTGTATTAAAAGCGACATCCATCAATAATGATTTCATTTCATTTTCAGTGCCTGATAAGATTTCATTCCTACTCTCCGATGAAAATATGGTAAAATATAGTGCCAAAACCTGTCATGATATACTAAGATTAAGACGTAACTACATGTATAAATAATGAATATTGAATTTTATTATTATGTTATTGCGAATATTATATATTTATATGTATAGATATATGTGTGTATATGTTGTGCATACAAACGCAGATACATATTTTATTTATTATTTTACCTATCCTTTTATTGTTTAGTAATCTCGTTTTATATGACTTAGGTTCATACATTGTATAGTCTCTCACAACTCTATTATAAAAGAGTGGTTTTATACATGAACTTGTTTAATTTGCTACATGTTTTAAATGCCATGAATGCATAAAAGTGAGACTCAAATAAACGGTCGGTCGGTCGGTCTGTCGGTCGGTAGGTCGGTCGGTCGGTCGGACAGTCCGTCCGTCCGTCCGTCCGTCTGTCTGTCTGTCTGTCTGTCTGTCTGTCTGTCTGTCTGTCTGTCTGTCGGTCTGTCGGTCTGTCGGTCGATCGGTCGGTCCGTCCGTCCGTCTGTCGGTCCGTCCGTCTGATTGTTTCTATCTGTCTGTATATCTGTATGTCTGTAGACAAAAACTTGTCCGGAGGCATTCTTCTGCGCTGTACGACATTCAAACTTGCAGGAATCGTTCCTCATTATAAGAAGTTGTACAAGTTTTCTTCGTTTAACCCATTTATGCCTAGCGCCTGGAAAAAAGGCCTTTGAAAACAGCGTAGACCCAGATGAGACGCCGCATGATGCGGCGTCTCATATGGGTCTGCGCTGTTTGATTAAAGGAATTTCTGTAAGAAATATTCTAAATATAGAAATAAATATACTAAAAATCCCTAATTTTGGAAATAAATTGATCCAATTTAGAAGGATGGAAGAGTCCACTAGGCATAAATGGGTAAAAATAACTTACCCATTCTATCGATTAATGCATTTTTGCTGACTTAAATATTTGAATTTTGTCTATAGCATAAGTTGCATAATTATAAAACTAAAAGAGGGGTCAACTTGGAACTTTAAAGGCTCTTTTATCTCAGGGAAAAGTGCAGTGAACATGAACTTTAATTCGTGCTCCCATATTTTTGAGTGACCTTTTTGTACTAAACTTTTGTCTGGAGCATACATTGAATTCTTAAGAAAAAGTATGATTTCGGACATGTGCAGTGGACAATAATCATATGCCTTTTCTCTTCTAGATTTTTACCCTCAGTATATTTCTTCTTCTTTTTAATTTTGTTCAAATCAGTTCTTGAAAAATAGAGGTATTTTAAAGATTGATAGGTATGTATATCTCATATGTGTAGAGACAATGAGCCATAACTCTTGGCGTCAATTGTTTTGTTGTGACCCTTTATTACTTTGTTTATTAAAAGTTTTTGGGTACGTTTCGGTGTAAAACTAGTACGTGGTGTCTTTTGGTATAAACTTGAAACTTTATATTCTGGAACATCTTAGTTCCGGAGATTGCAGTGCACAACAACTATTAACCTTACTTTCACGAGTGCACCCGTATTGCTCGTGCTGAAATTTCATTTAGGGTTTATATTTCATATATTATGAGTTCTCAAGATCAAGCTTCATTTTGTAAAGCTTGCGTTGTTGGGAAGACAGTTATTAAATACCCCCGGACAAAGTGAAATGTTGGAACAGTTTCAGAAACGTTATTGACAGTTCTTGTTATCACATTGTCTATACTTTTAAAGAAATTAAACCATGAATTGCTGTCACTAGCTAGTATGCCACAAAAGCACCATTGTATTTTACGTCAAATTAATCCCATAACCAAAAAATAACAAACCTCTTACTTTATTGAACATTGCACTGTATTCGTGAAAAAGATACATAACATCTTGTAAATTGATTCGACATTCTACAACTTCGAGACAGACTTATTTCTTGAGTAAACACTTTATAAAATACATGTTATAAGATTAATCGATACAAATCGTAATATTTTTGCCAATATAATATTTACCCCAAACCTAACCAAAACGCAAAATCTACCTAATTCGAAACATTCTAAATCCGACCCTTTTGCGTTGTGTCGAGTTAAAATGAAGCCGTGAAAATCCGTCTATTTATATACTTCATCGTTATGTTCACTTTTCGGGAGCAACCGTCATAAAATGTGTCCGTAAAAGAACCAATGCAAATGAAGAAAACACAACATCGCAATCTTTAATTATAATTATTTCGATAAAAACAATTTTAAAACTACAATCATAAAACAAGTAGAGTTTCCATGTGGTTAGCAATCTAACACCAAGGAAAAAAACATATTCCAAATAGACCGACGCACTTCATTGCAGCACCAAATAATAAAATATTCATTTTAATTGCTGTCTGATTTATTACTGCTGTGAAATGTACTTCAAAGTTAACTCTTGGAAGGGGCTTTCCTGTTTAACAATAATATGTTAAACATACACTTCTTTTAATTAACATTTCAACAATTGACAACACAATGTTTAAAATTGTAAAATATCTTGTTTAAGAGATATTTGAACAAATATGTGTGTTAAGTTTGCCGTTACCTGTTCGGGTATATATTGTGAAATGTGCTATATTGTTCAACAATATAATGCTCAATACAAATATGTTTCATTCAAAGAATCATGTTTTACGCTATGTGTTTTAATGGACATATTTTGATTTATAGTATTGGCAACATATCAGCAGACACATGTTGCGTTCGCTAGCTCACATATATTAACTAAAAGTTGCAATTTAGCATTTCTGATTAGATTATCCACAATACATAAGTAAAATGACGCTGTTGATTTTGCGAGAGATAGTATTAGGCAATGACCAATTAAGTCGACGCAATTTACACTCTTGCATTGTACTATTTATCCATATTTTATGTAACCCTAATTCAATTTGAATACATATATAAATTGCACATGTAAAATGCTCTGTAGATGCTATTCCTCCCGAATTTGTATTTTCGACCATTTTTTGGGTAAATTGCTTTATGTAAAGCAGGGTTTTTTAATTTCAAGTGATGTTATGTCTTTTGTTTACAGTCGGCAAATAAGAAAGACATTATAAACCTTGCTAAATATATTAATTATATTTTTAATGCTAAAGAATTGCGTAATAATAAAGACAATCAGTAATAATTGTTAACTTTTACAAGACTATATCCATGTTTATTGATTTTTTTCATTTAATATGTTTGTATAATTTAAATAATTCTACAATTTCCTCGTGTTGCAGAAGATATAATTTTATTGATTACTGCTGTATAACTGCTTTTTGTGTAACTTCTCTTATTGAATAAATGCAATGATATTATTACACACATGCGTAACTTTCTGTTTTGTGGCCAAAAAGCATTGTATTATGCTTATATGCTAATAAAGGTTGTTGTTGTTGTTGTTGTTGTTGTTGTTTACCGTTACCAAAACAAACACTGAAGACGTGATTTTAATTTACTTGCTGAAGTAATGACCGTAGCCTATATGGAAAACAGCTGCACAATAGAGCTTCTTGTGGACTTGTTTCAGTAACTAGAGTAATAAGTATTTTTCGAGTTTCGAGAAACAAGCAATAATTAAAAAGTGTAAAGAAATTGAAAAAAAAAGTCATGTGCACTTATCTGTTGGTTAAAACATAATTCGGTACCTGTCTCATATGTAGTAACACTATACAATATTAAGAGTCTTGTTAACCCTTTCAGTGCGGGAACCGAATTTTGAAGGCCTTTGCAAACAGTTTGGATCCAGATGAGACGCCACAGAACGTGGCGTCTCATCAGGATCCAAACTGTTTGCTATTCTGATAATATTATTTGAAAAAAATCGAAGAAAATGCTAATTTTAGAAATTAAGCAGACGACCTTTTAGCAGACGACAAATTTCCCAGCATGCAAAGGGTTAATTAAAATATAACGAATGGATAGACAGGATTGTCTTCATACAGAACATGATTTAATGCTTTGTTATTAAACGTCATAAAGAACATGTATTGACTTTTTATACTTTGAACATTTTTGATTTTACAAAAGTACAGTTGCACCGTAGGTATCGACGTTTGCGATTGCTGACGGCTTATTGTTTGTGTTCTTATGGTTTATACTTCATGAGAATATTTATAGACAATATTCCACCTGGGAATCAATGGCAGCGGTACTAATAAAAGATTTATTGTTTTACTCAAGATGCAAGTGTGAGGAACGAAGAACAAACATCGGAAGCTAAAATGTAAATACTGCAATCGTTTCTTCAAACATGTTCGTCTCAGACAATTATTTTGTAGTGCACGATTCAAATAAAAATAAATTTAATAGATTATTGAGGAGCAAACTTGAGAAATAGTGATGCATTGTTCTAAAGAATATTGACTAGTAACAGCTTATTTTCTAATTCAACTATCAATTGGGCGCTTATATACGCTTACATTTTTTTTCAACATTTCTCTTGTTGGTTAAGTATCCCATACTTCAGCACACATTGTTTATAAATCTAAATAAAATATTAAATGTGCGTTTAATGCCGTCTGGTTAGTAAGAACGACTTGGATTATGTTTATACTTTAAGTGTTATTGTTTTTTTTATCTGTTGCTTACAGCATAGACAAGATTTTTCCTTGTTATGTCTTTTTCGGTCGTGTTTCCTTTTTTTCCAATTTTAAAGTGTTTAAAAAATGATGGCAGATCGAGCCACAGTTACTAAGCATTTCCATATTGATATCGATAATATTAAAAATATTGTCGTAGGCTGTCAAGGCGATTCGTACATTGCGTCCGGTCAAGTCATATAAGGTTAGTTTAAACACATTTATTTTAGCTCGATTGCATCGAAAGCTCCAGGCTTACTAAAAAGCTCTCGAATCTGTATCCGAGGCCTAGAACCAGTACTTGGTGTCTTTAGGGTAGATATAAAAAACGCTCCTACAGTACGGATCTAGCCCGTGACCTACCGGTCGCTAGGCGGACACCATATGCATTACACCATGGCGACCTTGCTTATAAGGTTAAGAGAAGCTTCTGCATTCAAAAATAAAGAACAGCTTTATTGCACAATGATAATGCATACAATGATATGCATTACTCTTAATATCAGTACTTCTAACACTATCTCTGTATGTGCTTTCTTATAAGAAAAATACACTGCTATCAAGTTAATGTTCATGAAACACTATAAAAATAAAGTCTGGTCCAATTATGATGATCGGGCCCGTTTCAACCGGTTTAAACCCCTTAGGAATTGTATTTACCGCTGCATGACGATAAAACCAGTATAAGGTGTTTGCGTTGCGTGAGGGTTTTGTGTTTCTGTGAGATGACCTTTTGATGCGATTTTTGCAACTGATGACTCACCATTAAAATGACTTCTTTCTGCTTATGCGGTTTCATAATGCCGGGCCTGGCTGTATTAGTTGGTATAGCGCTGGTCTTCAAATCGAGTTGAGTTTTAAACCCCACCAGACACATAGCCTGTTTTGGTTATGATCTTGAAAGCTTTTATTGATTTGATTTCTCATAAATTAGTAATAATTCAAATCGGGCAGTTATACGTTTCTAACATGAGAATGAGTGTAAATATGACTTAGCTTGTTCAAATGTGAGTAGGTTATCGACCGCAGTGACATCACTGAAATACAATGGTAAAACATATTCGTAACAAAACACAAACTTGTGATAGTTAGCGAGATTTAACTACATAATTTAGAAAAGGACACACAATGTAAGCAGAGTTACAGGATGCAAGTACGTGTAAATCAAGAAATAACACAAACTGACAAATGCCAAGTTTTTGTACACGCATGTCAGACATTGGCCGGTACATAATTATAGAGGACATGTGTTGTATTCGATAGGTATGGGATTTTATTTCACGAGCGATCACAGTGATTAATTCACGAGTGACGCAACCACAAGTGAACAAATTTATTTTCTTGCATCACGAGTGGATCGATAATTTACCGAAAGCAATAACGATCCTTTATTTACCTGTACCCTTTCAATAAGACACACAAATAAATTAAAAGTATGTTATTGCCCCAGTTATCTTGCAGAAAAACACCTAGTCTTGGTAGTAAATGTACAAGTACTTCTTAAAATTCTTTCTTGGTATCCACGTGAATTAGCCCATTTTTATCTAGCAGCATTATACTTGTCGCCACAAAACGTATCATCTTACTTATATCTCTAGACATTCGTCGTTAAAATTTCTTGCAGCTTATATTTTAACCAATAATGAGAATCTATGCTGCAGGCCAGACGGATCATTTGGATAAAAATAAAATGTACCCAATGCTAGAATGTCGTAAAGCTTATCTCTAGATATATGTGTCTGTCGACTTTGTAAGATAGCTGAAAAGAAAACACAATTTAAAATGCGCTTCATATCTCCATGGTGAAATTTATGTAGTTTACTAAGTATTTAAATGGTATAGTAAACAATCAGTATTTTCTTACAGATAAAACAGTATTAAAGAGACACTTTACGCGAAGTTCTTTTCCCGACGTTCATTAGAACATAAGAATACTAACTTCCATCCTGGTTTCTTATTTTGATAAGGTGTGTTTGACGATATCTGAAATAAATATGTTGTGCATTACATTATATGTTAGGCAAGTTTCTTCACAATAAGTGCCCAATTAGTGGCCAGAGTCAAGAACTCTCAATGGGCAGAACATATTTCAGTGTTGGCTTGCCATAAAACATTACATTGCGATTCTATGATTATTGTAGAGCTCGAAGTTCTTGTCTAAACTGTTTTACAGTTACAACGATGTAAACCGGATTCAGTAAAAGGATCATTAAACATTAAAAACCGCATTATGTCAACACAATGCTTATTGTTAACCAATTTCTGTAAAGACAACGAAAGTTTTTAACTGCTATAAGACGCATTACAGTCAAAACCTGATGGCTCGAACTCGTCGGGACTGGCAACAATAGTTCGAGCCATCCGTAATTCGAGCCATCCGATTAATTATAAACTTTTGTTTACGAACAAGTCTGCAGAAAATTTCCACATCCAGTTGAGTACACATATTGCTTAAGCTCCGTACTACTTCGCACTACTTACTGCTTTTGAATTCATAAGTAAATAACAAACAAATATATACTTAATACTTTAATTTATGAATAATTTAAAACAGATACAATTAACAAATAGCATTTAGTAAATATCAGCACGTTTAAGCGTAGCACATTTTAAGGTAACACAGAGCACTAAAGAACGAAACATGCATCCGCACTATATACACATAACATACAATACAGAAGTACATTCCTTTATTTATATATATTTTTGAAGAATGACATTATGTCTGTCTGTGTTGCGTTCCGTAGCTGTCGTCGAAAAACGAAGCTTTTTAGCGATTTAGCCGTTGCAGCCATTATGATAAAGCATCTACAAGAACGTCATGTCTTATACAAAATGTCATCTTTTACTCAAATCAATTAACGATTGAGTCGATGACATGTTAGCAAACAGGTGTTAAATCAATTATTGCGTGCCTTTAATCAATCGGTCATAATCGATTTACAGTTTATGCGACCGGAGTTAAATCAGTTTGTGCGTGCCTTTAATCAAGCGGTCCTAATCAAATAACACTTTTTGGGACCCGAAGCGAGTTCGAGCCATCCGAACAAAAGAACATGTGAAAACTGTAGCCGGGACTGCGAAAACAGTTCGAGCCATCCGATAATTCGAACCAAGCGAGTTCGAGCCATCTGACAAAATTTTATATGAATATATAATAAATAATTATATAAAACAGAGAAACAACTTCTTTGTTTTTTAAAAAATCTATTCACTCAACGTTTCGTTCAATTTAGACTTTCATCAGGAGTAAACATTTTGTTATTAAATAAAGGAAATGATGTCACAATCACATGACGTCAATTGCAACAACGTCAAAGTGTTACATACTATTTGGCGTTAAAATTAACATATAACCAAAATAATATACAACATCATTATAAAAAGCATACAGTTCATATATGTATATGTTATCTAATTAACTAGATTATTAAAGTAGGATCAGTTATGATACAAAATTACTGGAAAAATGCAGTTTGAATGCGAAAATGTTAAATGAACCAGTAAAAACTACCTTAAAACTAGAAAATTAGAAGAGAACTTTAGAATTCATACCTAGGGGAGCTATAGTTCTTAGGTAATGCATCCAAGAACATTCTTTTAATAGGCGTTTCCAGTTATTTTGTATTTGTTCAATAGGAACAAAAGAAAAATCATCAATGCTATGTCCAGCCGAATTAAAATGTTCTGAGACATTAGTTAAACAGTCGGGAAAATGTGTAATGTCAAATTTATGGCTATTCATTCTTTGACTACATTTTTGATTAGTTTGACCAACATATTGTTTTAGACATTTTTTACACGTTATCAAGTAAATAACACTTGATGAAGCACAATTTAAATTATTCTTAATAGTAAATTGTTTACCCAATGTAGAGCTGGTAAAACCATTTGATTCTGTAATATAATTACAATGTGTGCATCGTTTTCTGTTGCACTTGATAACTGAATGGATTTTTCTATTTTTATTATTATTAAGATGTGTATGTACTAAGATATCCTGTAAGTTTCAGGGTCTTTTGAACGCCACTAATGGCTTATGACTATATACTTGTTTCACACTCTCATTAAGAGATAACTTAAGCAGATTCCAGTAGTTGTTAAGAATTTTCCCAATGTTGGGCAGTGAAGGGTTGTAAGTACATACAAATGGGATAATTTTCATATTAGCTGACTTTTTAACACTAACTTCTAGTGCATCTTCCATAGATAGAATGGACGCTTTTTTAGCGCTTTGTCTATTACCTCTTTTGGATAATTACGTGCAAGAAAAATATCATTGAGATGAGTCAGTTCTTTTGTATAGGTATCATTATTAGAAGTGATCCTTCTATAACGTTTAGCCTGTGAAAATGGAATATTAGCTTTACAAGACATAGGATGGCATGAAGAATATTCAATATATTGATGACAATTAGTATTCTTTTCATGAACTGATGTATGAATGCAACCATTTTCATCCTTAGAAATATTAACATCTAAAAAAACAGCACTTTCCTTAGAAAAATTGTATGTAAATTTAATTGTTTGATGCAAACTATTAATTTCTCTGAGGAAATGTATAAGCTCTTTTTTGGAATGGTTCCAAATCATGAAAATGTCATCAAGAAATCTTAGCCATATAACAGGCTTAAACTGGCAATGTTTTAAGAAATTTTCTTCAAATTGACCCATAAATAAAGATGCATAACTTGGTGCCATTTTTGTACCCATGGCAGTGCCTAAGACTTGCAAATAATCAACATCATTAAATTGAAAATGATTTTTAGTTAAAACTAGTTTTATAAGTTCTGATACTGAAGTAATAAAATATTCAGATTTATTATTTTTTCGTAAAAAATAGTTACATGCTTTTATACCATCATCATGAGGGATATTACTGTAAAGTGAAGATACATCTAATGTAACTAAGTACGAATCGGTTGTTAAGCCTTGCAAACTATGTAATTTCTTAATAAAATCAGAAGTGTCTTTAACATAAGATGGAAACATTCCATGTAAGGCTTTAAAATTGTGTCAATATGGAATGAAATATTTTCAGTTAAACTATTACAGCCTGATATAATTGGTCTACCTGGAAAGCCTAATGGTAGTTTAGTATCATGCACTTTATGAACTTTAGGTAATAAATAAAAGAGCGATGTACGGCTCTCTTTAGATGGGTAAAGATTTTTAACATCAATTTCTTGGCAATCAATAGTTTTTACAACATACTCTATATCTTTTCGAAACTGTTCATGTGGATTCTCACTAAGTACCTCGTAGTATGTGCTGTTGTTGAGTTGCCGTTGGGCCTCAGCAATGTAATCTTCTCTGTTCATTATTACAATTTTGGATCCTTTGTCAGATTTTTTAATCAGAATATTGTCATCTTGGCTTAAAAATTTGAAAGCTACTTGTTCTTCTTGTGAAAGATTTTATTTAATGTTCCACTTGCGCTTGGAAGTTAAAATTTCATGTGTTATTGCTTCTATGTAAAAGTCTAATACTGTATCTCGCCCAGCAGGTGGAATAAATGTGGAGTTTCCTTTTGTTTGGTATTTGCTGTCTTGGTCTTCGGATATTTGTTCATCTTCTATAGTGGTGTCTTCACAGCTACCGAAATATTCCTTTAGTCTTAATTTTCTAGTAAATTAAAACACATCTTGTTTAAGCTGAACTGTATCCATAGTTTTAGGTGCGGGGCAGAACTTCAAACCTTTCCCCAATAGTCTGTATTCTGTATTGTTGATAATTTTTTTGGAAAGATTTAAAACTGATTTCTTACCTCTTTCCACTTCTTTTTTAATTTGCGCCAAGGGGTGTCTATTGGTGATACGTATAAACCGTCTGTTCCTTTTAGTGCTTGCAAGGTTTTGATCAGCTGGTTGATGGCCTGATTTAAAATTGGTGGTTGTTGATTCAAGGTGTTTGTCTGGTTTACTTTTTTGCCCATCTTGACGGCCTCGGCATAGCTTATCTCTTGGCGGCCTTGGGCATTCAAGTTTTTTTGTTGATCACTTTGCAAATTTGTTTTGGCATCGGTAGTTTCAGGTTTGTTTACGTGTTTTGAAGTACTGGTTTTTGTATTCTGTGTTTGATGTACTTTATTGATTTGTATTTTTTGTTTTGCACATTTTAAAGGTGGAGAATGTTTTGTACTTCTTTCTTTTTGTAGATCTAAATCATTTTTATGTGCTTCAGTCTTTTTGTTTCTCGCATCAATAAGCTTTTTCAATTTTTTGTTTTGTTTGTCAATTATTTGTTTTTTTCTTATTATCTGTCTTTTCAAAAATGCTAGCATTGATAATGTTAATCTCACCTTCATCTTTCATTTTCTCTTTTAACAATAATTCAAGATGTTTCATGGAGCCCTTGGATTCTTGTAATTGCACGTAATGTTCATCACGCACTAACCTTGCAATCTCCATCGAAGTTTTGTACAGGATTCTATCAACTAATTCTTGCAGTCTGCCGTTCTCACCAACCTCAACTTGAAGTTTTAGCATTAGTTCATATGGCACAACGTTTTCATCAATACAGTTTTCAAGAAACTGTATATGTGTTGATTTTCTCATTTGGAAATCTGCCATTTTCTCAATTTTGGAGTTAATTGTTGCTTCTTCCTTTTTTATTTTGAAGGATCAATAAATGATGCAATGTTCTCTGTATTGTAAATGTCCAATAAATAATTATATAAAACAGAGAAACAACTTCTTTGTTTTTAAAAAAATCTATTCACTCAACGTTTCGGTCAATTTAGACCTTCATCAGGAGTAAACATTTTGTTATTAAATAAAGGAAATGATGTCACAATCACATGACGTCAATTGCAACAACGTCAAAGTGTTACATACTATTTGGCGTTAAAATTAACATATAACCAAAATAATATACAACATCATTATAAAAAGCATACAGTTCATATATGTATATGTTATCTAATTAACTAGATTATTAAAGTAGGATCAGTTATGATACAAAATTACTGGAAAAATGCAGTTTGAATGCGAAAATGTTAAATGAACCAGTAAAAACTACCTTAAAACTAGAAAATTAGAAGAGAACTTTAGAATTCATACCTAGGGGAGCTATAGTTCCTAGGTAATGCATCCAAGAACATTCTTTTAATAGGCGTTTCCAGTTATTTTGTATTTGTTCAATAGGAACAAAAGAAAAATCATCAATGCTATGTCCAGCCGAATTAAAATGTTCTGAGACATTAGTTAAACAGTCGGGAAAATGTTTAATGTCAAATTTATGGCTATTCATTCTTTGACTACTTTTTTGATTAGTTTGACCAACATATTGTTTTAGACATTTTTTACACGTTATCAAGTAAATAACACTTGATGAAGCACAATTTAAATTATTCTTAATAGTAAATTGTATAGGCATACACAATCGGTGCTTTGATGCGAGTTCGAGCCAACCGGAATTTCAAGCCAAGCGAGTTCGAGCCATCGGGTTTCGACTGTATTTAAACACTGCGAAAGTTTTAAACCGCATTAAGTAAATTGTACAACCGTCATCAAATCAAATTTCATTTGAAGTTATGTGCCGCATTATGTAAACACAACGAAGTGTTTTTACAGCTTTCAATAAGCGAAATAAATATAACCTCTTTTCGCAAACGCAGCGAACATTAATATCCGCCTTTGATAAACGCAACGAACCATGACTTGCATTCCGTATATAAAATATAATTTCCAAGAAATAGAATTATGATAGTTTTTCTTGATTTTTTTAATTTCCATATTAAATGTAAGAATACACTTCATAAACAAAGGTATCATATTCGGACGCAACACAATAACATAAATAATAAGATTCAAAAAGAGTACTTTCACTTTAAATCGCACAGTCTGATATATGAAATATATTGAGCATTTATTTATGGAATCGGAATATTCTCCGAACTACTATAAATGTCAGTCTAATTGAAGTGTTGTTTTAAAAACAAGAAGTGTAGTTTGAATTAACTTTTCGACTTGCCGGGCATTAGTGTTGAGGACTAAAATGTTTCTGACGTAATTTTCCGACTTTATGAAACATATTCTTTCTTTAATGAACGTTTTTATTTAATAGTTTGCGCTAATCAAAATCAAATAGTTTTCGCTAATCAAACTCAAAAAATCGGGTTTATATTCTCGACATGTTGAGATTATAGTTTCAAAGCACAACCAAACAAAATGTGTATGTTGCATTTCCCTTTTTGTCAGACGTATGCACACCACAATTGTTTGCCACATTCATAGGAATTGTTCAAGCATTTGTTTTGCAAACAAAACATTATCAATTACACGCGGTGTCATTCTCAATCCGTATAGATGCATTAAAAATAATTGCGTTGCGAATATGCCATATATGCACTTTAAAAAATTTGCGTTGGTCACGACTAACGTCATTATTTTTCTCAATTCTTCGGAACTAAAGAAAAGCATTATTGTAAGGAGTGTTCTGATTGGTTGATATAACTAATACCGTATCGGACAGTTTAAACCGTCCCGGACAGTTTACTAAACTGTCCCGGACAGTTTAAACCGTCCCGGACGGTTTATGCGCACGAACGGTCCAAAACTTTCCTAAACCGTCCCGGACAGTTTGTAAACTGTCCGGAACAGTTTAGTCAACTGTCCGGGACAGTTTAGTAAACTGTCCGGGACAGTTTAGGAACCGTCCGGGGCGGTTTATAAACTGTCCCGGACAGTTTAGAATAGTTTTGGACCAGTTCGTACACCATACATTAGTGTCTTGAAAAGTTTAATCCGTGTAAACAAGGTAATAGACTCAATGCCCGTAAATGATATTTCGAAAATTGTGATAATCTTGTTTGCCACACTAAAATGTATGCACTTTTACCAAGATACAAAATTCGTTAGCATTAATTTTCATTGTTCTTTGATTATACAAAATCTTATTGTGTAATATTGTTGGACTTAATGAATTAACTTCGAAAAGTTTTCTCCAGCAATGTCATACATTAAATTTTGTAAAATAAGTAAAACGGTTACATTTTACAACGGATTACAATCCAGTTATATTATTTATATAATAACATTGAGAAGTCGATCCTTCTTATACAGCACTAACATAATTTATTTTAGCCCATTTTGAAAAAGTCGTATTTTTTTAAATTATATTTTTAAATCATGGTTCTCAAACGAAATATGTATTCATTTTATGCAAGTGAAATAAGCTGCCGAGCATACATATAAACATGTCATATTGTGTCTATAATGAAAAAATATCATTTGACATATATCAAATTATCAAGCGTTTGCAACGTTTTTCTTCTGTATTCTGTAAACTTTCACTTACCTACTTCTCAAATGAACATATTCATATTTTGTTTAATTATAAAACATTTTCACACCCACCTTATGTATGGAAATAGGCGGAACTGCTGTTTATTAATTATATGTATTTCTGCAACAAAATGCAATCATACTCCAAACGAAATCCTTTCAATAATTATGTGCTTGTGTTATTGATGTGTTTTTGTTCGGTTTGATTTAAGAAAAAATATCTTTCGACACTGGATAATAATCTACTTTTAAATGATTCGTTTCATGTACATAGAAAGCAAACCGACAGAAGGCGCATATATTAAATGTTATGTTCCCCATACAGAAAGTCAATTTATCTCCATATGTTAATTAAACGCATGCTCTTTCAGAATAGAGAAAACAAAATAATGTAATATTGGTCTACATTTTCTGAGATACAAGAGAGCAATCACTTAAGACTTGAAGGAAATTATTTTTCAATCAATTTTGATTGCGGAATTCTGTGACCTTTATAATGGTGAACGTATACACATATACATGACGAAATACTTATCATTTACAGTAAAAATACCAAGGTAATAAACCACCCACATGTTCTCTTTATTATATTTATGATCGAGATTAACGGTTAGATATACTGCTGAAAACACACTATATTCATGAAACCGGTTGTGGAAACGGCAGTAAATTAAGATTCCTTCAGGATATAGTATAAATAAATTAAGAATATTTATAATATAATTAAGTATTTAAGAATAAAGCATTATTCTTAAATATATATATCATCATGGTGATAAACCAAGCATAGCTGCCCCAACATTTCACCATCTAAGATTAAACCATAACTGATAACTGGATGAATGACACTCGATGGAGGCTTTGTCAATTTCGCACAGAATTCCCCAAATAATTATTCAAAAGGGCAATACATTAAGATTTTATTAAGAATAATTATAAAAGTTTATCATAGCGCAAATGATTCAAAATGCCATGATGAAATATAGATCAAGAAAATAAACTATATCACAAGAATGTTCTATTTTGTACTGGTTAAACAAAAATATAACGTTAAAAGTGTATATCGTCGGGTCAATATATGAAAAAATACCAGTCACCCCCCCCCCCAAAAAAAAAAAATGCTACAAAAGGTATTTTAACTGATCATGGTAGGGTAGAATGTCTTTTATAACATATCAAAAGTTTACCAAAATCGGACCACAGGACAGTTGTTTTTTTCAAGATGGCGTCCAATACGGCCGCCAAAACCTATTAATAATGATAACTTTGTGCGTATCCACTCAAATTTATTAGTTTGGTGTCTATACTTAGGTTTTGGGGGGAAAATGACACATTAAGATAATAAAAAATTATGTTCAGTTAGTTTATTACGTAACAAAGATATCTAACATGGCGTCCAAATGACCGCTAATACAATGACGGCAAGTGCATATCTATTGACTCAAACGTGTTATTATTTTTTCGCAATTTATAATAAATATATTTTCATGTTTTGTTATAAATATTTATCCCTAGTATAACTTTGTATTTCGTTATTTAAACTCAAGCGTCAGGAACAACAAAATATAAAAACAGACCACCATTATACAAACATATCAGAATGCGTTTGCTAAACACTGCCTCATACTTTTTTTGGTTTTAAGGGTTGCGTCAACAATTCCATTATATTAAGCCCTTTTTGTGTTAATTGCAGCATTTCAAAATCAGAGCATTAAACAAGTTATTATTATCTCTTTTTGTCATAAATAATTAAATAATGAGTACAAACACGCCCAGACAAGATTTGTGTCCAATATGCAAGGAGGAGATAGAGATTTGCAAGAATAACTGGTGTGCAATTCAGTAGAAGGGAGTGAAAGGAATAAATGAAGCTAGTGTGAAGCCGAAGGATGATCTTGTAATTGAGGATGGCACTCAAGCACATGCAAATGACGTCAGCAATACACATATGATAAAAACATTAAACGATATGCTGCAAAGCAAAGTTGTAGTTCTGTATAAAAGAGAACCACAAGGTGATCAATTGAAGGTTTTTAACTTCACAAAAACTGCATACTATGTGGTTGTAAGATTAAATAGGACATAGGGCATTTAAGCTAGTTTTGTACTGACCAATTTGTTTTAGAGGCATGTGATTCCCGTTGAGATGTTAAATGGTTATTCTGTGGGAAAGACACAAGGCGCAAGGTTGCGGCAGTTGGTCATGCTATTATTGCAGCAGTTCGTTAACAAGCTGTCATTGCACCAGTATAAGTGGGACTTGTTCAAATCAATCGTCTACATCGTTCAAATGTATTTGCCAACTGCAGCGGATTTTGTGGAAAATGATATCCTGGGCAGTGATACAGATTGGTTGAAGATGTCCTCCGTGCCGCCAATAGTGTTGATCACAATACTATCACCATTGACGGCAAATGTACTTTTCATGGGATGGGTGTCAATACATCTTTAACCCCCGCATCACAGATGAATTTTCTGATTCCGCAAAAACAGGCCACAGAGCTGAACACTAGAAATAAGACAAAATCCTATCTTGGAGTAGTGGTTGGCAAGGCATGCTTGTACTGAGGTAGTATTCGAGGACCTGACGCGATTTCTGGATTATGACAAGAGGGTCGATATTTTGTGAGAAGTCTCCTTCAGCCTCAGGCAGCCAACACCAAATTGGCAGGATATGGTGCGTATTTATGCATATTTCGCATCAGGAAAGCCAGCACCAGAGAAGTCGTCAGTCAAATTCTTGCCTATAATCATTTGCACTCTGGGAATAAGTGGTGCATTACCTGTATGTCAACATTAGACATCTGTTCGTAACCTTGCCATGAAGCCCAACCTTCCCACCATTTTAACCTTTGACAAACCCTTGTTTCGGAAGGCTGCCGAAATCATCTTTGATGTGCCACAAAATAGTTGCCTGAAAAGTATTGTTCTGATGGTGGGGTGTTTTTATACACTCATGAATTTGCTGGGGGCCATAGGATTCATCATTGAAGGAGCCGGTCTAAGCACAAACTTGAGACAATCTATGGGGAAAATGCCATTGTGCATATTATGACAGAGAAAGCTGTCCAGACGGCTTTGGGGGGCAATTTTTGTGTTGACACGTGCCTACACAGCCAGCCCATATTAGGAAGATCCCGAGATTCAGATACTGCTTGATCAGGCAGAGGAGTTGTACTCTTCTATTCTTAGGGGCAAGACGACTGGTTAAACAAAAATATAACTTTAAAAGTGTATATCGTCGGGTCAATATATGAAAAAATACCAGTCACCCCCCCCCCAAAAAAAAAAAATGCTACAAAAGGTATTTTAACTGATCATGGTAGGGTAGAATGTCTTTTATAACATATCAAAAGTTTACCAAAATCGGACCACAGGACAGTTGTTTTTTTCAAGATGGCGTCCAATACGGCCGCCAAAACCTATTAATAATGATAACTTTGTGAGTATCCACTCAAATTTATTAGTTTGGTGTCTATACTTAGGTTTTGGGGGGAAAATGACACATTAAGATAATAAAAAATTATGTTCAGTTAGTTTATTACGTAACAAAGATATCTAACATGGCGTCCAAATGACCGCTAATACAATGACGGCAAGTGCATATCTATTGACTCAAACGTGTTATTATTTTTTCGCAATTTATAATAAATATATTTTCATGTTTTGTTATAAATATTTATCCCTAGTATAACTTTGTATTTCGTTATTTAAACTCAAGCGTCAGGAACAACAAAATATAAAAACAGACCACCATTATACAAACATATCAGAATGCGTTTGCTAAACACTGCCTCATACTTTTTTTGGTTTTAAGGGTTGCGTCAACAATGCCATTATATTAAGCCCTTTTTGTGTTAATTGCAGCATTTCAAAATCAGAGCATTAAACAAGTTATTATTGTCTCTTTTTGTCATAAATAATTAAATAATGAGTGCAAACACGCCCAGACAAGATTTGTGTCCAATATGCAAGGAGGAGATAGAGATTTGCAAGAATAACTGGTGTGCAATTCAGTAGAAGGGAGTGAAAGGAATAAATGAAGCTAGTGTGAAGCCGAAGGATGATCTTGTAATTGAGGATGGCACTCAAGCACATGCAAATGACGTCAGCAGTACACATATGATAAAAACATTACACGATATGCTGCAAAGCAAAGTTGTAGTTCTGTATAAAAGAGAACCACAAGGTGATCAATTGAAGGTTTTTAACTTCACAAAAACTGCATACTATGTGGTTGTAAGATTAAATAGGACATAGGGCATTTAAGCTAGTTTTGTACTGACCAATTTGTTTTAGAGGCATGTGATTCCCGTTGAGATGTTAAATGGTTATTCTGTGGGAAAGACACAAGGCGCAAGGTTGCGGCAGTTGGTCATGCTATTATTGCAGCAGTTCGTTAACAAGCTGTCATTGCACCAGTATAAGTGGGACTTGTTCAAATCAATCATCTACATCGTTCGAATGTATTTGTCAACTGCAGCGGATTTTGTGGAAAATGATATCCTGGGCAGTGATACAGATTGGTTGAAGATGTCCTCCGTGCCGCCAATAGTGTTGATCACAATACTATCACCATTGACGGCAAATGTACTGTTCATGGGATGGGTGTCAATACATCTTTAACCCCCGCATCACAGATGAATTTTCTGATTCCGCAAAAACAGGTCACAGAGCTGAACACTAGAAATAAGACAAAATCCTATCTTGGAGTAGTGGTTGGCAAGGCATGCTTGTACTGAGGTAGTATTCGAGGACCTGACGCGATTTCTGGATTATGACAAGAGGGTCGATATTTTGTGAGAAGTCTCCTTCAGCCTCAGGCAGCCAACACCAATTTGGCAGGGAATGATGCGTATTTATGCATATTTCGCATTAGGAAAGCCAGCACCAGAGAAGTCGTCAGTCAAATTCTTGCCTATAATCATTTGCACTCTGGGAATAAGTTGTGCATTACCTGTATGTCAACATTAGACATCTGTTTGAAACCTTGCCATGAAGCCCAACCTTCCCACCATTTTAACCTTTGACAAACCCTTGTTTCGGAAGGCTGCCGAAATCATCTTTGATGTGCCACAAAATAGTTTCCTGAAAAGTATTGTTCTGATGTTGGGGTGTTTTTATACACTCATGAATTTGCTGGGGGCCATAGGATTTATCATTGAAGGAGCCGGTCTAAGCACATACTTGAGACAATCTATGGGGAAAATGCCATTGTGCATATTATGACAGAGAAAGCTGTCCAGACGGCTTTGGGGGGGGGGGGCAATTTTCGTGTTGACACGTGCCTACACAGCCAGCCCATATTAGGAAGATCCCGAGATTCAGATACTGCTTGATCAGGCAGAGGAGTTGTACTCTTCTATTCTGAGGGGCAAGACGTCGAAGATGCTTCATGTTCTGACATTTAGATCAAACTCGAGACGCCTACAGAGAAGAAAAGAACATGAAATTGCCAAAACCACAAAGACAAGCCAATTATTTCTGAATTATCACCTTATGGTAAGCAAGGCAAGGCTGTTGATCAAGGCAGGTCGCACTGGATGTTGGATGATGCATTTACAGGCAGTAGCCAATTGTCTATCCGTCTTTGCTGCAGCTGGTTACTTCAATACCCTGCGATCTGCTTATAAATATCTTAAGCCAACTTATCCCCTTTATGAAACGCACCCAGAAATTTATCAAAAGTTCGTTAATGGTTATCACGTTGTTCGTAGGAGCAATCAGTGCTGGGCTTGGCTAAGCAGTGATCTTGTCAATGAGCAAACATATAGATGACGCCTCTTAAAAACACACGTTGTCTCAGTCGCGGCAGTGGGATGACCGAGGATATGCAAAACCGTTGGACACTTTCTGCACCTGTAACATCCAAGTACAACAGTGCGATGCAGAATTGAACAGAACTAGCCTATACTACAAGTTCACAAAAACTCAACTGAGGTGCACATCAAAAAAGATGCTTCTGATCTCGAGAAAATTCATACAAAGATAACAACCTTCTCACTCTACACATCTGATTCTCTTTGAAAAACATTGTCTATTGGATAGTGACTGGATCAGATGTGAATATTCATTTCAGGAGGTTAGGAACAAGATCATAAGAGACATCATAGGAAAGTCGACCTTTGTTTTATAATCTAAGAGAAATTTTGCTTCATTGTTTACCATTGAAAAAGGGCGACACAAACAACGCAATAGCCGAGTTTTTTTGCAGATTTAACGGACAACCAACACTGGTGTTCAATGGTTACGATGACAGTCCTTCTATCAAAGAAATCCCACACCAGAAACGAGGACAAAAACGTGAACCCGAGTATGAGGTTCAAGAATGACTTTTTTTTCTCGTGAATAAAAAAACAAGGCAGGCATAATTGCTGATCATTACTCTGATCAGCACAGCTCTGACTAAAAGGGGATCTTATGTCCTTGTGTCACCAAGGGATGCAGACGTTGATATTGTTAAAGCAACAGTGGAATGATCCCGTCCATAGCCCCACACCGTTAATTGGCGAGGATACAGATAGTATATCAGGTGATAGTTGACAGCTGAATGTCATAAATTGGATTTTAAGATAAATCAATTGCTTAGTTGTCCATGTTGGATTTATGTGTATAATAATAAACTTACACTATGTCTGATAGTGTTAAAGTGTTCTTTGGTACCCGAAATCCAGGTATAGACACCAAAAACATCAATTTTGAGTGGAAAGTTACATAGTTATGATCCTAAATAGGTTTTGGCGGCCATCTAGGTGGCCATCTTGAAAAAAAAACAATTTTCCGGAGGTCCTATTTCGGTAAACTTTTGATATATTATAAAGTACGTGCCGTGCTACCCTACCAAGATCAGTAAAAATACATTTTGTAGCAATTTTTGGGGGGCAAAGTGTATAGTGACCTGACTTATACCCAATGGAAGGAAAGCATATATGCGGCCAGGTAATTCAACACAAACAAACCTATTTGAAAGCATCAAACCGCTGCTAGATTCTTAAGCAGCTTCAATTTCAGTTATAGTTTATTGGTTTAGGCAGTGAATACACGCATTTTACGTTGGAAGAATATAAATCAAATATACCCAAACAAACATTTGCAGATAGAGCCTATCCAAATAACCGTTCAAGATAGTGTCGCATGCGGGCGTTGGCCTTTCTTATATCGTGTTGTCACATCTATCCTTTATAAATTAGTTTAATGTATTTATAAATAAAAATTAAAATAATTATTTTTTATTTATTATTATTATTATTAGTAGTAGTAGTAGTAGTAGTAGTAGTAGTATTGTTGTTGTTATTATTATTATCATTATTGTTTGTTTTTATTTTGATATAAAATGATCATGGTATTTTTACGCAACCTTCGAAGCACTCTATCATGATATGAAGCAGCATTTAAAGTATTTTAAATTTTTCCATCAGTACTGGTAGGGTCTCAAGGAGTTAGAAAGAAGCAATTGTTTGTGCACTTTACAAAATGTCCGAACCTCAGGATGTTGGAAACTATAGACAAATCTCCTTTTCAAGCATTTTAAATAAACGTCTCGAAATAATTCTTCGAAAATAAATATTTAACCAACAGTTTTCATACCAAAATATTTCACTGTAAACCAATTAATCTTGGTATATTACTTTTTATATAGAGCCCTTGGTAAAGATGTTAGAGGTTAGAATGCTGTTATTCCGCACGGGTATAGCTTAAGGCAATTCCCTTTCATTATAGCCATAATAGCATTTCATCGGCAAAAAATCACACCCTTAAACACTGTTTTTTGTTATAGAAAGCACCATCTGCTAAACAACAATTATCGTGTTTTCATATAAACTAAATAAAATAAAACGGATAAAAATTTAGTAGACGAATCCCTCATATAATGCACACACACATATATATATATATATATATATATATATATATATATATATATATATATATATATATATATATATATATATATATATATATATAAATATAAAAGTAACAACACGTGTCTTGGATTTTAAATATATATATTGATATAGCCAACGCGTTTCGCACAGCTCATCACGGCATAATACAATATATTACAACGTCAAATGTCATGGAGATAACGTCATATCAATTATGACGTCATAACGTCAATAAATATTCAAATGAAATTTTATTGTGGTTTAAATACATGTATAAAATGTTGTTCTTTGGCTAACCTAGCTGAAATATTGTTCGAAAAAAGCTTATAAAATTGAAATATTTTAAATTTTGGTTTATAATGTGAACATTCATCTAAATGTTTACTTAAAGGCATCTGTCTTGTCGAGGGGTCTCGCATTTATTGTTCATGGACAGATCGTCTATTTCCAAGTTTATCGCCAGTTTGGCCTATATAATATTTTTGCACCCTTTGCACACTAATACATAAATCACATTTTGTATATCACATGACATATTCGTTTTTATTTTGCCATTAAAATCAAAAGAATCTCTTCAATAATATACCACAAAGGGCGCATCTAGGGTCATTACATTTTGATACTCTTGGTTCTTGAGATGAAAAGTAAGATTTGGTTAACAGACGTTTTAAATTAGGTGGCTGTCGCTTACATTTTATTATCTTCTGATCTGAAATTATTTTATTCATAACCGGTCCGTTTTTAAAATGTCAATGTTGTTTTTTAATACGCCAAACAGTCTTTATTTTTTTGGATTTTGTGTTGAAATAAATGGAATTATATTACTCTTGTCCTTTTGTGTTGATTTTGGAAGTAATTCATGTTTAAAGTATCTTATTTGTTATTTTTAGACACATATTATCTTCCAAATGCCTATACAGATATTTCTCATGTTTGTCCTGATTTAGATCGATTCCAGATTCTAAAATTCTGTTATGATGGCAACAAATGCACGTTTATACTGGCGTTAGTGTGATTGTGTGAATTTATCCGACGAATTGAAGACAGGTTTACATCGCGAATCTTGATGAGTCGTGTGAGCCTTTTTAGACGATGTGGATAAATTCAAGTAAACAATGACACTAACATAGTATTATTTTATCCTTCAATATTTGTATATTTAATATGTTCATGATGCCATCAAAATAGTAGTCTTTAATTGCTAAACACAAAAGCAAAAACATATCAAATGAACTTAAACTTACCTTGCGTAGTAATATTAAAATTGTGTGTGATCTTTCCCGTTTACGCCACTCGAAATGGTCCTTAACAAGTCCACGAAAAGCAGAGTAACGATACAAAATATCGCTTTATGCATTGATTAAAATTTAATCTGCATTCCAAATGTTACACAATTCAGAAGAACATAGAGATTTTTTTTCAAAATTGTAAAATTCTTGTTTCAACACTGCAAAATATCATCAAAGCGCTGAAGGCACTGAATTTGTACGCTCTTGCATAATCTTAGACGCAACTCAGTTTTCAAAATTATGTTATAGCTTTTTATATCGCAAGTTTGAAATGACCACAAACCATTCACATTTATAAAGAGTGTTTCTTAAAACACAGGTCGAGATGAGTTGTTTTTTCTTCAAATCATTGATACAGCTAATCAGTGTGAACAGGCTAATCTTATTTGACATGCATTAAGCCCCGTTTTCCCTGAAAGCAGCCAATATGTACAGATTTCAATGATAAACACTAGACTGGCTAACGTTGTTTTACAAGCTGTTAAATACGCACTATGTACTGAACCAGTAAGACAGGCAGATGCGATGGTTAAAGCAGACGCTTTTAGCATAATGTCGTCTGCTAATTTTTACTGGAGTTATCCACACAGGCAGTCATGGGTAACGGTTGCTTGCGTAGCTAAGGTATACTGATTTGCAAAATTCGGTCTGCATTATTTAAGAGCTAACGCTCACAAATAAAAAAAATGCATCCATTTTGAACTTACAAAATGTTTAGACCCCTGCAATAAGCTTAGCATGAAAGCAAGATAACGTCTTTCTCAACAGTTTGGCAATCGCGCAAGCTCTTTTTTGTCGCGGTAAGAGTGTCTGGTAGTCACGAGGTAAAACCTTGTTCAATCCGCAGTTGGATCCAGAAATGCTTCTTTTAAGCTAAAAGTATTTAAAGAAATGCTACAGACACTTTATAACTTTAGGCTTTCGTTTATATGTGGTATATATATTGCTTTGAAAAGTAAAGATTCAATTCATGTATAGAGCCAAATTTAAGAATAAAGGAATGAACGAGGAATGGAAGGCAAAAAGTAATCCATATATTCCGGTGTTAAATAAGGACGAGGTACGTGTTGAATAAACCTTTAGTTTTAAATGAGACTTAATCGCTTCTCTAAAATCATTAAACTGTAAGATAAAGTCGTTTCCGTAATGACCAATGCGGGGAATCACGTGGTCAGAATTGAGAAAACATGGCCGCCGATGCCTCGCTTAGATGGAAAAATTGAGTGTTCAAACAGGTACATCTTCCTTATTACTTACTTATAACTTACTTGTTTTTAATCGGATGACGCCTATCATAGGGCCAGCCGGAAGCGGTTTCATCGACGTTCAACCGTTTCCCTCTGGTTGGTCTGAGTGTGGAGATTGCTCATGGAATATTTTGCGATTTCCTGAACCGTCAATTGTTGTTGAACACGGACTAACAATAATATAACTCTTTTTACACTAATTAGCACTGTTTAAGTACCAGTTGTTCATGTGGACGCATTTAAACTGACAAAAAATGGATACATCGATGTTATGGATTTATTTTCCAGTTAAAGTTGAGTTTCGATTGGTTTTGACGATTGTTGTTGAGCACACACATGGTTGTTATACACGGACAACTTCTGGAACAATTGTTGTTGAGCACACATGACAAGGAATACCGTTTTCTCCGCCGAATAAGTATAAAACAACGTCGCATTTGCATGTTCTGGTGCATGTAGCTATACAAAGCTGATGTAAATACACTGAAAATGTTAATTCGTATACGAAATTGGCTATCTGGATCATTTAAATTTTATTTTCAATAGGAATTTTATTGCTAGCCTATTTTGGCGTAACTGCTTTTTGTTATGGCTTGCGAGTATTTGAAAATGTTGTTTTTTCTCCAGACAGTTGTATTAATATTTTTTGGGGGGATTGCTGTTTTTTGCTTGAAGACATCCCTTCATTATATTGTCATTTAAGTGCATGTTCAATTGTTTCAGAACAATTTTTCATGCTAAAGGGACAAGTACATACAAAGACAGGATAACATCTTACCCGATTACAATACAGTTTGTGACCAGAACATAAAGGCTGAATATGATTTGGCATTGGGCGTGTATTTAAACAACTTGAAAATGGATTTTATTTCCTATAGATTGTGTACTGTGTTTTAAGCTTTCAGAGATCAATTCATCAAGTATTTTTGTAAAAAGTATATTTGTTCGAATGAATATACTTAACTCATTTGATGATGTAGATTAGTAGCATTTTTCGTCCCAGGTTAGTATTATCAAGAATAATTTTATTGAAATGATAGTGTTGCATTGGTCTCTTTTCAGTACCTGTTTTACATGAGCAGGATAGTGGACAGACTGTACATGTAACCTCGAATCGGGCATGAAACCCTATAGCTACATACACTAACTCAGACACATTTCAATTTACAAGGTAACTAGTTTACAACAACAATCATCAATAAGCTTTGATCCTGTAATTTCATTACAGTGGCAATTAAATTATGAATTAGTACTGCAAATAAGCCATATCAGACATAGAATAACGTAAAATACGTATCAAATATGTTTTGGACACGACATTTATAGTAAAAATAGCAAGATGGTTTAATATAGACTTGGAACATGAGCAGGATAGAGGACAGACTGTACATGTAACCTCTAAGCGGGCATGAAACCCTATTGCTACATACACCAACTCAGACACATTTCAATTCACAAGGTAACTAGTTTACAACAACAATCATCAATAAGCTTTGATCCTGTAACTCCATTACAGTGGCAATTAAATTATGAATTAGTACTGAAAAAAGCCATATTAGACATAGAATTAAGTATAATACGTATCAAATATGTTTTGGACACGACATTTATAGTCAAAATAGCAAGATGGTTTAATATTGACTTGGAAGCTGCCATCGTTGGGAAAATCAATAGTGGGGTACAATTTTTTAATCTACGAAACCCATGTTTAAAAAGTTATGTTTGAAATTACCGTTGTTAAACAAGTCTGTCATACAGTCTGAAGCAAATATCTGATTAAGCTGTTATTGTGGTAACAATCAGAAAAATTGTATTGGTTTAACTGTTCATACATTTGTCAAAATTTGGCAATATAACACTTTAGCCCCCCGCTAGAGGTGTGAATACATACTGAATGAACACAATGGGCTCATTCCGTGTGCATATCCACCCCTCTGGCGGGGGCTAAAGTGGTATTTTCAAATTTCCCCAAGATTGTATTATATTAAGACTAAACTTTGATTATTGACGATTTTAACAGTGTAAGAATCAGTTTCCAATATTATATCTCTACCGTACAGCATGTATAAAACAAATAAAAACTTCAAAGTATCTCTTGCTTTAACAAAGTTGACTCAATGAAACAAATAATATGATCTTAACATAATAGATCTATAACAGTGATCTATAATGTATGTTCATCAGAGATGCAGGCAAGATGTGCATCAGCAGATAGAGATGAACACCCAAGTTGCAACAGTAACAAGAAAGAGCCTCAGCCTAAATATGTATACAAGTATGTAGATAACGATTCGTGGAACTAGTTCATTTATATACATGTAAGCTAAAAAACTTTAAACTATAAAATGACAATGTCATATTCTTTAAATTGAAATTATTTACTAACAATGAAACGGACATACCGAACCAATAGAATCATATCATTGTTTAACAATAGCCATAATAACTTAGTTGAGGGCTATCAATAATCTAGATCATTCAGAACAATGCTCATCATTTTTGTAAGTAGTAAATTAAGTTAACAAAAAAAAAATAGTTAAACATATACAGTTCACTGAAAGAGATGCAGATGTTGTACTGTGCCAAACAGAACAGCTTGGCAGACAAAAAAGAAAAGTTCAACAAAAGAATCACAGTACTGACCATTCTCATAAAAAAATTAAACAATTAGTGAGTACAAATGAGGTTATTACCTAAAAATTGTATCAAAAATATTATATTGGCATTGAAATAATATATTTTGTTCTCTTTTTGAATGGTTGTCCAATGCTGTAAAACCCACATAAACAAACAAGGAACCAAACTATGAGTGTATGACTCAGAGAAATACAAGAACAAATATAATACAAACATTTATATTTAATCTGTTAATTTCCTAAGTAAAGTAACTTGCGACAATGGTATCTCTAACTCTTCTCCCATCCGATACAGCCTGTAACATATCTCCCCTGGCAACCTCTTCTAAAGGTTCCGGATCAACTGCTGTTTCCCCCCACATCAATCGCAGATTATGAAGAACAGCACAGGCAATGATGATGCTGATGACCTTTACAGGCTTCATTCTTATCTTTTATACATAACTAAAAAGGCATTGTAGGAATAGCATTGAAAAATAATGTTACATCAAAAGTCATTGTTAAAATGTTGTCAAATTTGTCCCCAATGTTTCATGCAGAGTAAATAGTAACAACTACTTTTTGTCCCGAGTGTAATAATTGACTAGTATCTTATCTATGTTTTATGAGCTCTAACAGATACACAAAATCATATCTAAAAGGGTTTAAATGGTTTAAGCTGGAATTTAGTAATGTATCAGTACATCACAGTAATACGAGACAGGTGTGTATTTATAATGCTGTTACTTTGACTTGTTCAATATGTCAAAATGAGTAACATTTATTCATATTTAGAATATTCAGCATATTTTTCCGTCTATTAGAAAGTTGAACTGAAGTGTGTCTATGGCATGCAAAAATAATGTTAAGTTATTTATAACTTTTTTCCAACTCTAAGACTTGATATTCCTAGAAATATATGATTATGTCAATTTCCATTATCAATCTTTGTTGATTAAATACATTTTATTTATAATCTTTAATAAATTGTATCATTCATAATATAAACAATTTCCTTACATACCTCACCATGAAGGACATGAAAGGTTCTCTTCCAAACCCCGAAGGCCCTTTCAATAGTGTTTCTGGTGCCTATAAGAGCGGTATTGTACTTTTCCTGAGCTTCTGACTCTGTAAAAGCAGTTATAAATATGTTGATAGTTTTAATACTGAACTATTTTATTGGAAAAGTGTGTTTTTTTATTCAATATAAGACGTACATTGCATACATGCATATGATCACAAAAAAAGTTATATCATGTAGCAGCAATAATGTTCAAACATGTTATACAATATATGCTAATATATAGTTTTTTTTCCAAAAAAAACAAATTACAGAATAGTTATGAATATGAATGAGTTGCATAAAGTTGGTAGAAAGCATTCTTGACTTGTTATAAAAGTTTAATGTGTTTCCATGTTTGTTCAAATATATGAAGTTTATCATTGTAAAGGGCAATTTGTTTTTCAATTTGGATCTTAAGTTTTAAATAGTTTATTAAACAGTTGAAAGTAGGTATTTGTTTTTTGTATTTGATGCTGAATATAAAATATTATATTAATATGATAATGTGGTTCACGGTGTTATTAATTTCTGGTATTTTACAAGTATTAAAACAGAAACTGATATTTAAGAGAGACAGTTTAATTGTAATTGTTGTTTCTCTAGAAATGTTGTTAACTGGTTCCATAGAATTTGAATATGTTTGCACTCCCAGAAAAGGTGTTCTATTGTTTCAATGTGTTCGCTGCATATATCACATAAATTTGTGTGGGATAGGTTGCACTTAAAAAGATATTTATTTGAAGCTATGATTCTATGAACATATTTATATTGAAAATTTCTCAGTGTGCTATCTATAGTTGTTTTATATGGCATGATAAATATTTGTTTCCAATTAAATTCTTGTTCTCGAAGAAGGCTTGGCCATTTATTTTGAATCTTGGAGTTTTCTGCTGGGTGTTTAATTTGTAGTTTGTTAAATATTTTGTTTGTTTTGTTTTGTTTTGCAAGTATGTTTTCCGTGAAAGATGTTTGAGTACATGGTGTGTTATTTGTATTAATTGTAGATTTAATATGTATGGGTATGCTTTTAATTAATGTGTAATACATTAGGAAATTGCTTGAAAGTATTCCGTATATATAACATATATTCTCAAAAGAATAGAAGTCTTTTATCTTGTAATCGTACAACTGGTCGACATATTTAATGTTTTTTTCAAACCAGTGTTTAAAGAAAAAAGTGTTTTTGTTTGAAGTTATGTCTTTATTTTTCCATATAATAGTTTTACTGGTGATTTGGGTTTCCAGATTATGATTAGTCCATGCCGATAAAACACTAGATAGAAATATGGTTTCGTTTTCAATTTCACGCAAAATGGTATTGTTGGTGTTACATTCAAAAAGTAAGGAGTCACCATATTTTTTTTGGATTTTCTAGTAGAATTATTTCCATTTACTCGTATTGGTATTATCTAGGTATCTTTTTAACCCGTTTCTTTTAACCCAGCTGCATTTGATTGCATTCAAGAATGAGTCGATGTCTGTTCATTGGATACCTCCATTTTCTACAGATTGAATTATCTGAGTTCGTTTTATTTTATCAGGCTAACCGTCCCATATGAAATTAAATATTGCTGACTTTATATCGTTCATAATATCATTTGGTGGATTTGGGAGAACTATTAGTGTATAAATTATTTAGGGAGTGCAAATGTTTTGGAAAAGTGTTAGTATTTAGAGAATCAAGAAAAATCTATTTCATAATTATATGTGTTGATTATATGCTTAGCATACATGAAAGTTGTTTTGTGTGTTTCGTTTTGTTTTGCAGTTTATGAAAAAAACACTTGTCATTATAATATTTCCATTAAAAGAAACATGGCAATTTTCAAACAAAATGTGTGTTTTGCTGCATACATTAGATTTGTATCGCTACATGTACCAGAACATGCTAATGCGACGTTGTTTTAGACTTATTCGGCGGAGAAAACAGTATTCATTGACATGTGCGCGCTCAACAACAGTTGTTCCAGAAGTTGTCCGTGTATAACAACCATGTGCGTGCTCAACAACAATCGTCAAAACCAATCGAAACTCAATTTTACCTTGAAAAAAAACGCCATTAGCAATCGATTTATCCATTTTTGTCAGTTTAAATGCGTCCACATAAACAACTGGTACTTAAACAGTGCTAATTAGTGTGAAAAGAGTTATATTATTGTTAGTCCGTGTTCAACAAAAATTGACGGTTCAGGAAATCGCAAAATATTCCATGAGTAATCTCCACAATCAGACCAACCAGAGGGAAACGGTATGATACTGAATGAAACCACTTCCGGCTGGCCATATGATAGGCGTCATCCGATTAAAAACAAGTAAGTAATAAGAAAGATGTACTTGTTTGAACACTCAATTTTTCCATCTAAGCGAGGCATCGGCGACCATGTTTTCTCAATTCTGACCACGTGATTCCCCGCATTGATGACGAAAACTGTTTGATATGTAAACAGTGTTAGGTAGAAATACAAACAAATACGAACAATACATTAACGATGTCATCTGGAACTCGGTCATGTCAATGATGGTATGTGTCCTTTTAGAAAGACCAAAAGAACATATATAGTAGATACCACACTTAACGTTCAATGACCTGGAAGTAATAAATCTTGCCTAATGATCTTGCATTGATCTCCGCCTAGCACTAAGTAATAAATCGTCACGCATGTTCCGGTATTATTTCCGCTAAAACAACAGCTCAAATTACGTTTCTTTACGGTCTATAGTTTGGTCAGACGATTCATCATTCAATATCTTTACTTGCATTTCGTTAGACGCAAGACAATACAATCAAAAATTCTTCAAATACATCGTACAAACAAATTCAGTTTTACATAAAGACTATGTCGATATATTGTATTGATTATTAATCGATTACAATAATACAAAACGACTACTGTTTATATATTACCACCACCAGTATCATCATAATAAGCATCATAATAACAAGCATCATACATGAGAATAATACGTGTGTATGCCACAATTAAGCAATACAACAAGCGTGTGCATACATCACTTATTTAAAATTAATAATATAAATGAAGTATTATTGGTTATGTATACATGTTGGTTAAGTACACATGTACTCTAGGCATTTCAACACTAAATACATATTTGTGTAATGAATTTGCATGTCAGTAATGCTGCAAACATGTGTTCATGTCTTGTTGATACTGTTTATTACAAACATGCGAACACCTGGTATGTCAATTATCTTCTAAAATACGTACAGTCGTGATACTTGGTAAATATACCGCCAACTGGTTATTACCCATATCAATTATGGTATGTGGGTGTTCAGGAATAAGCAATAATTAACAATATAATTAAAAGTTTTTCTCAAAACATAAATTGTATTTGATTGTATTTCGGTGCAGATTAATAAGACTAAGTTATCAGTAATCATGATCACTTACTATATACAAAGTACCTGATCCTGTTTGCAAAAATTAATCCGCTCGAGCAAATGAATTTGCACTAACTTACATATGAATTAGATTTGTAAATACACACGCAATTTACTTATTGCCTGCCGACCCCACAAATAATAAATATTCCTAAATTGAATGTGCAATTCAGGGTTATTTTGTTGGCGCCATCTACGCTATTCAGATTATGAATGATTATTAACTTTGAGATATCCCATCGTTGAAGACTGAAAATAATGTACACATAAATGGCTGCGATAAAGATAAATGTAAATAAACATTCGATGGATATGTTAAATTAGTCCAGTCAAAATATCCCCAAAATAGCCATTACCTTAAAAAAATTGCAACAGAAACGAAACCTTTAAATTTACCATCAAGGATCTATTACATATCAAATAAAAAAAATCTAGAAAAATCTAAGCAGGGGAAATATTGTAAAAAAATGAAAATATTTACTAGGTAAACACTTAATATTTCAGATAGAAATTGCCTGCTACAGCTAAATAGTGTTCATAAGAGCAGTTTCATTTCAATATTTGAACATAATCCGGTACACAGAAAGTAGCAAATAATATAAAAATATATTCTTTTGCTATCTGTGCATGTATTTAAAGCGAGATAAATATACATTAAACATGAAATGAAGAAGTGGGTGGGGCAACGAACATAACCTCAATAGGATATATGACTGCCACATTACGTTCATGTTTGACCACAAGTATCAGGCGCATGTAATAAAGTCTTTAACACAAATGTTAAACCAGGTTCTTATAATTCCAAGTCTGAGTCAGAATCGTCTGATTCCCGTCTACATGTTGTGTTAGTGCAACTAACACCCTGGCACTCTGAACATCCAGTTGTACATTCAAGTCCGTTTTTTCTACATGTGCATTTTTTAGAATCGCAATTTCGTTTGCATCTGCATTTAATCATGTTAAGAAGGTTCTCTGGGGCAGGCGGTAAATCTGTTTTCAATGGTAGAAGTCTGTCGTTATTAAGAGCCCAACCCCATTCAGTTGGCAGCAGTCGTGGGTCAGCTCCTATCCACTCCTGGACTTGAAAATATGAGCGCACGCTGTGATACTTAGCCGACCTAGAGGTAGGTGGTAATGTTTGGGCCTGCACATGGGTTGTACTTGTCATTACCTTCCGCGTAAATTTCCTGAAGCGTAACATGTCTAACCCTTCCTCATCCAATCCACCATACAGACTAACAAGTATCTTTTCTCCATTGCTTACTATGCTTTCTTCAGTGGACTGTTCTAAGAATGTCTCCGCAAGTGTAACAAAATCTGTATCACCCAAAAACTTTTTCAGTGCCGCTCCTTTGCTAATGCCATACATCTGTGAGGTAGTATCACATCCAGTGAGGGCATGTATTACAGGCAGGATATGGGAACAGCTGAGACCTTATACCCGTTTTGTCTTCTGAATATGCCAAACTCGCAATCCCTTGGAGGCTGTAGCACAGGTTGCTGACTAGAAGAATACCGATCTGCTGGGTGAATTGAAATGCAACAGAAGTACAAGTAAATCCGTATCTTCACCAATAATGGTTACATTTGATGTTTCCGCTAATTTGAGAGAAGTTTCTACAATCAACCGATCAGCATCATGGACAGCGTGAACACAACGATATCCGTGTCCTTCTAATTCTGTTCCCAACATGAAAATGAAATTCTGTTTATTTTCTGGGTTTGACAAGAACTTCTCTTTTCGTGAAGCCAATGGAGTGCATTTTGTAAAGTAGACTTTTGGTCAAACAACACCATGCGTTTGCCTGATATGTGCTGTGTCTTTTGTTGTTGGTCCTGACAGATAATCATCAAACACAATCACTGCATTGGAATACCTTCCAGCTATGTAGCTTATATAGGCTTTACAAATTTCAGCAAATGTCATTCCCAACTTCCACGGCAAATGATGAAGAAGAGATCCACCATCAAGCACATAAGTTAAGTTTACAGTGTCAGATTCCTCACATGCACTACAGTCACCAAGTTTCCATATCGCATCAGCCAGTAAGGACTTTTGAGACTTTCGAATGAGTCAAGTAGTATCAAACAATGCAGATGGTACACTACAAAGCTCATATGAAAATATACTCGGAATGTCATCAGCAAATCTTTCGGCTGCTGTAGATAGTCTTTGAAACAGTAATTGTGGATCAACTTTCACAACGTCATCTGTCTTGGTCCGCGGTGCAGTGTCCAGAGTAACCGCCCTTTTGTTCTGTTTAAATGTGATTTCAAAAGCATCTTGTCCCATCATAGACTGGACAATACCATCCCCAACACTTTTAGCCTTATGTACATTCACGTTTTCTGAGGAGGTGACACCAGTTTCTATATTGTACAAAAGAGGATCCTTACGAAATGGGGTTCTTTCTTCTAGAAAGGACACGAATGTTTGTGTGTCCTTGTAGTCTCTCTCATTGCGAGTTTTCCCAAATTCCTTATTATGTTGTGGACTGGACTGAAATTCTTTCTCACAGAAAGATTGCATTGCATTGTTCATTTCAACACATGTAGGCATGGATAAAAGCCATTGTGTACGTTGGCTTTCTGACATACCCTTACCACGTGTCATTCCACCTGTAGTTTTTGCACTTCTCATTAGGACTTGCTCAATAACAAGGTCTGGTGACAAGCCTGCCCAGTATCTGTCACTTCGTCTCACAACTTGTAAACCATTTTGAAATGCTTGACAAACATTTGGATGGCTTTCGTGAAGTTTCTTCATAGTTTCCAAATAGTGGTATACAGATTTCAAGTATAAGTTGTGTCCTGCTGCAGCAAAATACGGTAACATTTCATGAAGGGACTGCAGACTCAATTCCCAGTTACCAGTACGCTCAGCAAATACAAACTGTCTATAGATGTAAATCATTTCCAGATACTGGATCCACAATTGCTGCTGTTGGGTACACTTTCAGACGAGATTTTGTGTCCAACCAGGATCGAAATAACTTTACTAAAAGTTCATTGTCATACACATCTTGTGGTAGATTTTTACCAGATACAAGCTTTTCATAGAGGTCAGTCATTGTTTGCATGCTGGGAGACACAGTGCAGCTAATTCCTTCAAATGTACTTTCTTCATTATTGCAGTTTTTTTTACTTGGAGTTGCTGGTGTGTTGTTATTGTCATCAATAGGGTTTTCTACAGAACTAATTATTTCCTCACGCATCAAAAGAATACATAGGGCAGTTGAGGCTAACGAGTGTCCGCGAACAGCTCTTGCAACTGCTTTCCCGCTCGTAATGTGTGGCACAGTATTTGGAGCATACACTGTTTCAAACAATTCATTCAATCCTGTGCCTGACATGAGTTGGCCAATGCATCCCAGAAAGCTCATTATGCAGTGAAATCCGTCTAGTCGAACTACCATGTCCTTTAGCAAAGTACCATCATTAGCTTTGGATACAATTGTTACTGCTTTCCAATACAATGGTTGATCAAATGTGACAACCGCGGTTTGCTTGTACTTGTATGCATGGCTGGAAATATACTGAAGCGTTGTGAAAACGCATGACATGTCGTTCGGATCCATATCAATCATAGGTAGCAGGATAACCGATGATTTACCTGGGTGTTCACCTTTACTTATCATCTACATAAGTCCTGACCATTCGGGTCCAGGTTTCCTGTGTGGCCAAGTGATCTGCGCAAGAAATGAAATTTTGTTGTAAGCATCATATATACGAGTTTTATTCTGTAATGTTATCTCTGACAATTTCAGTGAAGGCTTTGAATTACATGGTGCTGTGTAATATTGTTTATTTATCCTTCCAATTGACAAGAGATCCTCAGTTGTAATGCGCCTTCTTGTCACTGGTTTATAACCAAAGTTTCCAGGTGTAACACAGGCAATCATACCCATACCATGAAAGGTATTGTGTCCATCCAAAGTCCGTAGATTATGGTCAACATTGTCACCCACATATTGAATGAACATGTCTTCATGATAGTTTTCAATATTTGTATTGTTTTTAAAAACTGCACTTGACTCGAACATCTGCACTTCAGAGTAAGACACATAAAATCCAAGGCTATTAAACACATCAATGAGATACCTTGACGCAAAATGATGATGGAGCTGAACAGCCAACCCCAACTGTAATGGAGCTATGATAGTTCTAGGTCGACAAGCTTGCATAATGGCTTAACCTATTGAGCACAATTTTACATCAGAATCCTTCCCCGAAAATATTTCTCTTAAAAAGATTAATAAGCTTTCAGGCACAAACTGCTTATTGGCGATATCATCCGGATTTGGATAAACTGATTTGTCACTTTTTACATCCTTGATATCATTTTGAATTAACTTAGCTGCTGTTTTTAAAAGAGTCACTTTTTGGGCCTCGGCATTATCTAACTTTCCTTGTGAATATAAGTCATGTAATATTGAAGCTGCAGTTCTTGTAAAGGTGACCACATCTACTTTCCCATTTATGTCTGTGATTATAACTGAATCAACAAAATGTTCCTTTAATTTCTGCTTAGTGTATTGTACACCATATGCATTTTCTCCACAAATATTTTTCATTTGGTCAACTAAATCTGTAACTGTTATTTGCTCATCGTCACTTTCTTTTAATGATGAGATCACTTGTTGAAAAGCTAGATGTGCTGCTTCGTTCGTGGGTCTGCCTCGTATTGGTGATGTCATCGTCATAGGTTCGGTAACACTGCGGAAATTTGTTGGCATATCTTTAAATGTTCTACTAGAAATGGCGCGGCAGAGGCCGACGCGTATCCCCACGCCGAATGTTTGACCTAGGTGTGCCCCAGGGTTGGTAATGGGGCCATGCATAGCTGAGATTGACCGTATTGTCATAAGAGAAGTTCATCATCAATTAGAAGTGAATTGGTGTAGAAATGAAGAAGTTATAGTAAAAGGCAATTTTGGGTGGGTGTGACATATGTGGGCAGGGCGCCCCAGGGTTGGTAATTGTGCCATGCATAGTTGAGATTGACCGTATTGTCATAAGAGAAGTTCAGTATCAATTTGAAGTGAATCGGTGTAGAAATGAAGAAATTATAGTAAAAGGCAATTTTGGGTGGGTGTGACATATGTGGGCAGGGCGCCCCAGGGTTGGTAATTGTGCCATGCATAGTTGAGATTGACCGTATTGTCATAAGAGAAGTTCAGTATCAATTTGAAGTGAATCGGTGTAGAAAAGAAGAAATTATAGTAAAAGGCAATTTTGGGTGGGTGTGGTCTATGTTGGCGGGGCCCCAGGGTTGGTAATGGGGCCATGCATAGTTGAGATTGACCGTATTGTCATAAGAGAGGTTCAGTATCAATTTGAAGTGAATCGGTGTAGAAATGAAGAAATTATAGTAAAAGGCAATTTTGGGTGGGTGTGGTCTATGTGGGCGGGGCGCCCCAGGGTTGGTAATGGGGCCATGCATAGTTGAGATTGACTGTATTGTCATAAGAGAAGTTCAATATCAATTTGAAGTGAATCGGTGTAGAAATGAAGAAATTATAGTAAAGGCAATTTTTGGTGGGTGTGGTCTATGTGGGCGGGGCCCCAGGGTTGGTTATGGGGCCATGCATAGTTGAGATTGACCCTAATGTCATAAGAGAAGTTCAGTATCAATTTGAAGTGAATCCGTGTAGAAATGAAAAAATTATAGTAAATGGAATTTTTTGCTGGGTGTGGCCTATGTGGGCGGGCGCCCCAGGGTTGGGATTGGGGCCATGCATAGTTGAGATTGACCCTAATGTCATAACAAAAGTTCAGTATCAATTTGAAGTGAATCCGTGTAGAAATGAAAAAATTATAGTAAATGGAAATTTTTGGTGGGTGTGGCCTATGTGGGCGGGGCGCCCCAGGGTTGGGAATGGGGCCATGCATGGTTGAGATTGACCGTATTGTCATAAGAGAGGTCCAGTATCAATTTGAAGTGAATCGGTGTAGAAATAAAGAAGTAAATGTAAAATAACCTAAAAAAATGAGTGATAATTTCTGACGCGGCCCCACCCCAACTGCTATAACTTTTGACCCAGGGGTCAGATCAAAATTCCAAATAGTGCAGGGTCGCACATATGCTCATAGCTACCATGTGTGTAAGTTTCAAGGTTCTAGTGCTTTTAGTGTAGGAGGAGATAGTGGCCAGGACGGACGGACGGACGGACAGACGGACGGACGGACGGACGGACGGACGGCGGAGATAACCACAATATCCCCACCTTTTTTTCAAAAAGCGTGGGGATAAAAATTGATGCTACAGGACTGGTGGTAAACTGCATCAACTGCTGGTAGGTCATTTACATATTCTATCCTGCCCCGGACCTTATCAGCCCAATCATCTCCTCTAGCTGAACACAACTCTGTTATAGTTTTTTGAAACTCTAATGTCCTTACTGGAAAAACATCCAAACCGCGTTTTCTGTCATTGTATTTAGCAGAATGACCACAAAATATACAATGTTCTTGAAAATTCAATACATCAGCTTTAGACCTCACAAATCTAGTGTTTGGACTAAGGTTTTCTTTTGTATCGCGAACAATAACATTAGCATTTGTATACGTCTTTCGACATGCAATGTGAACAAAATTTCCTGGAACAGCCTGAACATTATCCTGTCTCTTCAAGCTAGCATCATTTATTCCACTGCATCCTTTTACTGTAAGTTTAGAGCCTTGGTTGTCTTCAACTGCATGGTGACATATACAGCAAATCATGATATCCATTCTGTAATATAAAGAGGAGACAACTGTTAGGTTTATGTTACACACTTACTGATTTTTTTTTTTCATTACTGCATTTATTTTTAATAATATATAAACTTTGAACCTGTACACTTGTATAACACCATATTTATAAGTATAATGTTGGTCTGATTCTAGTTTCAAAATAGGGCATGCTTGGTAAGAAGTTATAGTAGATTTCTTCATATTGTTGAACGATAAATTATATTAATTTCATTATTTTTGACACAATAATACTCACATGTCAGGATTTCTACCATTATCCGCAAGACATCAGGTAAATCACTTCCATGTTATTGTCTGAAATACATAATTCAAAAAATAGAAATGTTTGTTATGGGAGCAATTTTGTTAGAAAGCAAATTGCTTGTTATCATGTCTGGTAATGGTCACCGTAAACATGAGTGAATCTGGCTGATGCAAGTATTCATGAAGCTTCCAACATGAAAGCCCAAAGAAGGATGACAACAGAAGACCAATAACTTTAATTAACATGAGCTTTAACAATGATCCATTAATGGCAATTTCATGTATGTATTTTAGATTGCATAGATAACTAGATTGGCAAAAATATATTGGATTCACTAATTTTCTGTCATTTATTTCAAAACCCAGGAAATACTTACAAAAACAGACTGGTCACCAAATGCTTTGTCAATTGTCTGAACATCTGTCACACACCTGCTGAATTCAACTAAATATAAAGGAAAGGAAAAAAATAAGTATTTTATGTTGTATTGGTAGCTATAGACTTTTTAAGTAATAAGCAAATGAGTAGAGTCAAAATTAAAAATTTGACACAAAAGCGCTTCCGTACTTGAGTTTTTATGCAGTAGCTGCATTCCCGCGGACAACGTTTCAACCCGAAAATGTGTGTTTAGTGGTGATTATGATTGATTTTTTTATAAATGTAACTTATATCTTGTGCGTTTGAAAGAAGAATGCCACTCAAAGCGAGAAAATATTACTAAATAATGTTGTTCAATCTTAAACCGCGAAAACATGTAACATTTGTATTTTTGCACTTTAAATGGCTTAACATACTTGTCGCACAAGAGATATGACCTTTAAATGACAAAAACTCACCCGTAAAGTTGTTTTTTCTAAACAAATCAAGCACGAATCCCATCTAAATCACCAACGACCTTCATCGACGCTGTTATCATCGTTTACAACCACCGAAAAATCCTCCGAGTTGAAGAGTAGCTTAAGTACGGTGGGGTATTTGTGACATTTCTTTAATTTATATAATAGGAAAAATAAACTCGATTATTTTCATATTTCCCCTGCTTCGATTTTTCTAGATTTTTCATATTTGTTTAATAACTATATAAGAGCAATAAAAAATGTAAAACAATTTCTGTTGCAATTTTTTTAAGGTCAAACTGTAAAATGACTGGACTAAATGAGCAGGTTTGACTCTTGATACATCGGATATTTCTTTATACATTTGATAAATAACACGTCAAATAGTCAGTTCAAACGTCATTTCATATTGAAATAAGTTTTGATTTCCTCCGTCGTAGCGACAGACATCTAAAAATTTATTATGTTTCTATTGTCGTTGTTGCCATTATTGAATTATAAATCTAATTATCGCTTTCCATTTACAACCGTAGAGAATGGTAAACAACGCTAATGATAAAAAAAGTGTCAAGAAATAAGAATGGTAAATATGTGTCCCATGGTTGTGAAATACATAAATATTCTTAAAAGATTATATTCATTTTGAAATGGACGCGTATCAAGAATGTACGTGTCGTTTGCGATACTTCAACAGTTTTCTATATACCATTTAATCCAATAAGAGGGATAAGAACTGTTTTTCTTGATATAAAATACCATATATGTAGTTTGACGGGTAAGACAAATTTTATTTTTTTACTCCAGTTGTTTGTAACGCATCCATCACTGGTGTACGTAAGTTAATGAACATTGAGTGTTATCACCGTTTTCTGGTATTAATACATCTGTTTTAAAGTGTGTTTATTCCTACAACAATCAACCCTTCTCTTAATATATATTATTAGTTGTGTTCCTTATTTTAAACGTCTTTACTAAAACGTGTTCTGGTATATGGCATACTGTATTTAAATAAAAAGCGGTCCATGTTAGCAATGCACCTGAATTTAATAAAGAAACCGAATTCTGATGTAAAAGAGTAAAAATGTTTAATAACATGCTCACATGTTTACAACAACAAGAAATGGAGCGACTTGACTAATATACGGAATAATCTTGTTCTGTCTGTCTGATCGTCATAAAAATACATTTAATTATTAGGCGTTTGCAACGCCTTAACCCAGTATAGCGTGTTTCACTGACGAAGCGGCAAAATGTCAATAAAAACATATACATGTATATGTTGCATCTTTAAAAGCCCAACCACACTCAAAATCAACGAATATTTCGTACAATATTACGAAAAATAAAATTAACACAATGTTCATTAAAGCAATATCTTATTTAACACTAGTTGTTTTCTGGTAAAATAGATTTAATGCGATGAAAAATGCCTGTACTTAATTGTGGTATTCCATGTCAATTTCCGGCTACTTTATCCTAACATTTACGAGAGAACGCGAGATTGGCTTCAGGAAGCTTCGGCTTCACGACGTAAGTGTCTTAAATACGTCGTTCTTCCGAGAAATATTGGCTTTTGCTATAAGGAACACTGATTTTTTATGGGTTAATACTATTTTACGAAATATTTTGCGAATTATTGGTTGATTTTTAGTATGTATGTTGTTTCACGGTTCGATTCCAAACTAGTGGTTTTTTTTTCCAGGGAAATCATAATAATTTTATACATTATGCATCAAGCTCGATTTCAAATGTTCACCTATCCTCAATGCAACTTTATATCGCAAAATGTAGGCGGAGCCTACATCGTCCTGCGCTTTATTTGAAAACATCCACCATATCAGTCATCTTAAATGCAAATAATGGAATAAATTGTGTTTGTCGCTGAAAACAATATTATTCATGTCTATTTCGGATAAATAAATTTGCGATGCAAAATTGTTCGTTTCCTACACATAAAAGAGCGGTTGTTTGTAAAATGCGTGGCCCCTGGGCTTCATGCTGACAACCGTTTCCAGTAAATATTAACTTTACGGGTTCAGAATAAGCGCACTCAACAGCCAACAGTTTCTCTTGATATAGAACAGCCAGATGTTCATTGGCTGCATACTTTAATTTTCTATTAAAATACATCAAAATTGTTAAGTAGTGCATGAATGTATGGTTTACTATGTAGGCTTCATCGTAAAAGGCAAAAATATTGCGTAGGTTTCCCGACTGTCGTTATTTATCCCTTGACTTTCGAGTCGACAATACCTTTGGCGACACTAACATAATGTTAGCAGCAACATCATGGCGTTCCATTCGTATAATGAACTGCCTAAACGCGTTTATGGCAATTCTGATATCTTCTTACTGAAGTAACACATGCATACAGATAATAAGTCGTTTGTGCAACCGTCACATCCGTTTCTTAAGTCGAACAACATTATATTGACACAAATTACATTTCCAGAGATGTAAATGTACATACTATCATTTATTATACAGTAACAGTAAATCAGTGAGTCCATTTTCATTTTACTGTAAGTCTAATGTTATCATTTAAAAGCCCATAAACACTTAAAATCAACGAACATTTCGCATAATATAACGAAAAAAAGGTAAATACATACAATTATATGATCCTTTTAGCAATAGCCAACAAGATTTAACAAGATTCAAAATGACTTTGTGTGGTTATTGTGGGATAATATATTCAACACATGTTCATGTACCATGTAAGTGTTCGTGTGTCGTATGCATAGGTATCGTTAAGGGAAATTAAAATGGAATATATTGTACCTCAAAAAAAACGAGCCTGTTGTATTACCCTTAAATCTATGTTACCATTCCACATCTAGTGTTGACATTTGGGCCATAGCTATAAAGAACTCTGATTTTGTATGGGTTAACTTTATCTTAGGATATTTTTTGCGAAATATTCGTTATTGATGTTACTTGAATCAATTTTAATATAAATAAAAGCTACTTCACATATCCAGAGTGCAGGATCACGTGACTTTTTGGAGTTCCCCCTTTTTAATTTAACGGATGTATACACGACGGTAAGTGGTGCTTTATTTCAAATTACTTTGACATTTTATTTTTCTTATGAATTATACTAGTGCATAAAGGACTGATATCTATGCTGCTTATGGAAATGTGAAAAACATCGGAATAACTTTATTTAATAACCCTGTTCAAAAATTCGGTATATATTGCATTCATTGTTCACGGTTATGCTTCACGCAACGTGAAAGTTTGTCAACGATTTCAGACGTATTCAAATATGTTTTCTTATACCTTAAGATATCGGCACAAATTGTAAGAAAACTGTCTTGTGTGCACTTAAGATTTTGCAAATCTGTTTTATTAGCTTGAGCTATTTGCAAAAATAAAAATATGTGTTTACAATCTGTCCAGCCCTTGTTTAAAGCCCGGGAAATCCCGTTGATTCTGCACCTCGATATCTAAGTGTTAAATAATCAGACGCGGTAAATGTCACAGATAAATATCGTTATAATGTGTAACAATGCAAAGTCATTGAGATGAACAAAATTTGCGCTTACTGGTGGCTGCAGTATACTGTTTTTAAGCATAAACATTTAGTTTCAACGCATTTATTGCCCAATAAAATACCGCAGCATTCACCTATCACAATGTGTAAGTAAAATGGCAAAAATGAACTCATAATAAAAGCGAAAGCCTACAGCTTATTAATTTATCTCCTGTTTGTTTTGGAATTCTTGGACTAAAAATATAGTGTACATTTATTTCAGGAAGGTGCTAGGTACACTTGAAGTCCTATGGCCAAACACCTTCCATATCGTATTCTAGCTGTGTGTTTTCTGACTAGTTAACAAGCACACGTGCTCATTCCAGGCGTTTGAACGAAATAGCTGATCTCCTCGTACTTGCATCGTTCAGTGTTAATATTCTCACTGATTCGGTACAGCGATGCTCAAAGGTATAATAGCCTGCGTGCAGAAATTACTACTTTACCGCTATCGGGCGCTGAATGAATTCCGCGACAAACATGCAAAGCAACGAATAATTATCATTCCTCACGTATTTTCTGGCGCATTTGGTTTTGATAACAACGAAGAAAATATGGCATGTTCTTATGCAAATATAACGTGCACTTTAATTCGCTAGTTATAATATGTTATTGTCAATAGACGACTTGTTCCGAAAACATGTTATATCTTTGTTTAGTACTGAAAAATGTTTTTTTAACATTGTGTATACACTTCTTGCGACATGCAAACAAATAGATGAAATATAAAACACAAAACCGACTGTAAATAAAACAAAAAGCAATAGAAATACTTGGCAGCAGACAATCGCACCAATAGTCAATTAAAAACTAGCAGATCGCCCGTGTGTTGAAACAGATTGAATTATTTGCTCCTTACAAGGTTTTGAAAGACAAGACAACATTGCGTATATACAGTCAGGTCATCGTCAATATGTTGAAGTAGCTATGAGGCTTATATGATATTAAATATTAAAGAAACGGAATTGCACAGTGTAGTTATTGTATAATACGAGCTGTATCATGAATATAGAGAATACTAGGTTAGCGTTGAATAGCGAGAAGTTTATGTTGCGAGGCTTAGAGCACCGGGAGCGCGAGCCTTGGGGAGCGCTTTCGGTATTTGAGCCGATCAACATAAACTTCTCTCTATTCAACGCTAATCCTAGTATTCTATTTATCCCATTGATTTTTTTCAACGTGACATTTAACATAAATAGATCTAATAACTTAAACAACAATTTTAAATCATTCTTAAAATCTAACGAATGTAACCATGCGTAGTGATATTGAATGTATTTGTTCTGGTACGCAAAAATAGTCTTAAATTTTTTCACACAAAACCTGTAAAACGAGAAAAAAATATCACCAGATGCCTTGATTCAATTTGCGCAGCATGCAAATTGTAACACATAACGACCGCGAAAAGACGATTTTACTTTAATATAATTTATTTTATTTTCGAAAGAAAATTATCAAAATCCAATATGGCGGCAATTGCTCCTGACAAATGAGTTCGATGTCAACATACATGTAGAGTACCGGTAGTTCAACATACATGTAGAGTACCGGTAGTTCTAAACATAAATTGTCAAACTTATTTTTTCATGGACGCTGCAGATTTTGATGGCGTCTAGATCAAGCCTTCACATCCTGTAGTTTGTGACCCAAACACAAGATAATCCGTAATAATTTTATTAATCTTTGAAACAATTTTTGCAAACGGGTTATTCTTACTGACTAGACTTTCTTTGATAAAATAACTAAGGCAAAGTTTATTCATCAAAGAAAAAACCCTTACGTTTACTTACATCCGAAAGCAAAATAATTCGCATAGACTACTGAACCTAGATACACACCCATCAGTATGTTCTACACACACAATTTCAAATCCAAATTAATAGGCACGCACATTCTGAAAATCAATAACACGAATAAGCTAGATCTACAATGTAGATCTAAGTCCTTCGTCTCACCGGTTCCATCCGAGGTAAGTAGTCCATAGAATATGCAATTTTTCATAATTACATCCAGGATACATTAACACGAAAAAAAATGCGCGTCTTTAATGTTTTATTCTCAGACATCGCATACTAGTTTCGTGTACACCAAAAGATGACATCACATATTTTTGGAAAATGACGCAATAAGTATAAGTAGTCACTTGCTGTTTTGTCAGAAAAGCACTTCGGTGATATGAAGTCAAATAATGCACGTAACCCAATAATGACTAACTCTGATCTAATTGCGCACTAATCTAAACATCATTCAATTTGGTAAAAATAAAAACAAACATAATGTATAACAAACATATGCCATTTTCCAACGTCGAACAGAACTCAACTCTTCAGAAATAAACCGATATATTACATTTATCCAATCGATATAAATCACTATATTTCTGCCAAAAAAATACAATTTCCAAAACAAATTCCAACCCAGCATAATTAGAAACAATCTGCGTCCAGCCATTATTTTTTCTAAGTCTGGCCTTGTGTTATGCAAAAATTGATAATAACGCTCGGGCGTCTCCTCCGTCTATTTACACACTGGTTTTTTATTTTTAGTTTTAGGCGAGAGAAAAAGACAATTGTTACAGTGCATACATTAAATAACATAAACACTCCTACACAACAGCAAACATAAAGTGCGGCGCCCAATAAAAATTCAATCATTTTCAATGCTTGATGATTAATAACTGTAATAGCTGTACTTTAAAGTTTACTGGGGGATAAGCACACATGTTCTACAATAATCTAATGCACATACGTCTGTTCTTTAACTATATGTATATACATGAACGTAAAGTGTCGTATCAGATTAGCCTGTGCAGTCCGCACACTATAATCAAGGGCGACACGTTCCGCCTAAACTTGATTTTTCTAAGTAGAGACTTTTTTGAAATGAAAAATATCATTAAGTCGAAAAGTGTCGTCCCTGATTAGCCTGTGCTGACTACACACGACGATCTAGGACGAGATTTTACGCACATGCATTTAACCCCCTTTTCACAGATCATGGCCCCTACATATTCACGCAAAAAAATTGTGCTAAGCTTGTCTTTACCTCGTCCGATGAATGATGGGAAATGTGCTTTATTGTTCAACAATATAATGCTGATTTCAGGTATATGTACTAAGGCAAATCATGTCTTGTGCTATTTAATTGACATATATAGGATACTATTACTGTTAACTGCCACCATAATGTCAGCAGGCACATTATGGATTACTTTGCTTGCATATTTTATCTAATAATTGCAAATTCAATGCCTGGTGTCAGATTATTTACAATACATAGGGTGCGGCATTACGATCTAATGGCCCATTATACAATACTTTTAATTATTTGAATGGAATGAAATCTCATTGAACTAGATGTATTCAGACATTGTTGTACTTTTTTATTCGTTCTTTTAAAATTGTGTTTAGTCACTACTGTAAACGACCTCGCATTATACTCTTAATCCATATTTGCAATACTAAATAAATTCCAATCCTTTCAATGTATCTAAACATATTTAAAACTGGCAGCTGATAAATGGAGGTTTGTGCCGTGTGTATATAAAAAAGAGTTTTCTGTTCAATAATTGTCAACAAATAATGCTAACGGTTGATTCTAACTTAATATTACTTGTTTACACACCAAGTAACTCAAAATGCATCGCCTTCTTCACAATACAGAAACTGTTGTATTAATAGTTACCATATCGTTCTTTTTTACCGATATAAACGTGTTTGTATAAAACATAATATACCAACATCGATGTAAATTATTACCTGTAATGAATAAACTTACGTCACTGTCATAACGCAGCATTCTTCCTGTGAAGAATCGCCAAATGGCTGGTTCATATGTTTAGTTACTACACGGATACACATTAACATTCAATAAATTTAATTTTAATTTTAATTAAAGCTACTCTACATTATTACAGTGTAAGATAATTAGACGCGATTTATGTCTCGGTTAAATATCGTTATTATGTGTAACAATGCATCGCCATTGAGATGAACAAAATTTGTGTTTACTGATGGCTCCAGCATACTGATAGATATTAGCTACAGAGTGTTCTTGTCTTTAAGCATTAACATCTAGTTTTAACGCATGTATTGTCCCAATAAAATAGCGCAGCATGTATCATTTATTAATTAATCACAATGTGTTAGTAAAATGGTAACATGATTAAAACGTAAGCCTGAAGCTTATATATAAATCTCCTATTTGGTTTAGAATTCGTGGATAAATATATGTGCGAAGGCGTTTCTTAACTAAAAGAAGTTCAACATGTGTCACAATCTGGAACAAATGATTAAAGCTTTTTATTAGCGAAAATAACGAAAAGTAGAAAAGTGCAAACAGTATTTTAACTAAATAAACAAGAAAAAATATGCTTATTATATTTTGTGTTAATATGTTTATTCAAGACTATTCAAAATAGTATTGTGTAAAAGATGAATACATAAAATGAAATTTAAAAAATGAAAATGTATTTCTTTAGAGAAAAGTCTTTTCAATTATGAAAAACTTCCTTCCTAATCTATGGAGGTACTATGTTAACAAATTGTTTTTACCGGTTTTTTATTCTCTTTAATCAACTATCTATTATTTTCACATATGTGATATTAATTTTGAGCATTTCTTTTTTTTCTGGACACTACATTATTATGAAAATCTATGCGTATGTGACCGATATGAACTTATTAACGTCAATTAAGCTAGATTACTTTCGTTCACAAATGATGTACCATCTGCTACTCATATTTGTAAGCAGTCCATGATAGTTGTTCATGGTAATGATATTTTCATTCCCGCTTTGTACACCTCATTTGCTGTCATGAATGTATGCATTTACATATACCAACGAAGTATTGCCTTATCAAAACATATATCCATAAAGTGAATTTTGTAATGAAATTATTATAAAAAATGCGAAACAAATTTAGGGATTTAATTTCGAAATGTCTGAGAATCCTAAATTATTCTGTTAATCTTTCTCACATGTACCTTTTGATTTTGGATGACAAAAACCACGACAATATAATATGCGAAGAAATAACAGAAAACCAAAATATCGTATTAAAGTGATAAAGCCTTAAAATCATTGACCTCGCGCTTTTAAGAATATTTCTTTTCTGATGACGCAAATGAAGTTTCACTTTGTATTTTGTGTGAAGGGTTGATTATGATTTTTGTATCATAAATATTTTGACGATGTTCCTTTTTGATGTTAAGTTTGAATCATATATGCACGGATATTCTGCCAATGAAGCTTAAGCAGGTAACCATGCATTTAATTGTAAACTTAAGAACATAATAATGTATTGCAGGAAGATGCTAGACACTCTAATAGTCTTATAACCAAACACTCCAAAGCGTATTCTAGCTATGTGTTTCCTGATTGGTTGACTAGGATACAAAATACATATAGCACACATGTTCATTTCAGGCGTCTGAACGAAATTGCTTATCACCTCGTACTTGAATCGGTGCATGCGACAATGACAATATCCTCTACTGCTTCGGTACAACGATGCCCAAAGGTACAATAGCCTAATTGTGCGTGCAGAAATTACTTCGTCACCGCTATTGGACTCGGAAAAATTTCCGCGACAAATATTCATCGCAGCGAATAATTATCATTCCTCACGTATTTGCAGGCGCATTTGGGTTTTTATAACAACGAATAATATATGTCATGATCTTATGCAAATACAACATGCACTTTAATCCGATAGTATATATTTGATACATTTTTCAGTGAGGACAAGTCCTTTTAAAACATTGTGTATACACCTCAGGCGACATGCAAACAAATAGATTAAATATACATATACGAATCCGACTGTAAATGAAACAAAATAGCAATATAAATATTAAGTAGCATCCATAGTTATTTACCATCAGCAGACCACCAGTATGGTGAAGGAGATTTAATTCATTGATCATAACTTTGATTTAAAAAACGATAAAAAAAATACGTATACACAGTCAGGTCATCATCCACTGCCTAGTGTACTTATTTTATAATACAAACAGTATTATGTATAAGAATCTATTTTTATCACGGTTCCGCATCTCTACAGGTATTGCATACTATTATACATATTAGTTCAATCTATCATCTCTAATCGGTCATTGATCTGGAAGTTCGATGCGTAGAAATTAAACGGCCAGGGCGTTAAATGATCATGAATCAGTATGAAAGCATAAACAAAAATAATATATTGACTGATATAATAGCATTAATAAAAACATTATTTCGATTCTCAAATTAATCCCTGTGCATTTGTGAGATCGGAATTAAAAATCATGCTATGTTCCGTTTCGATACCACTTTTCTCGATATTATTGAGTTATTTTATAACGCTATTTATAACCATTGTCTATAATTATGACGATCAGCGGATATCCTATTAATATATGTCATATATACATCTGTACAACTATTTAATTTGTACATGTTTTCGTTTTCGACTTAGATACTCATATACATTTTTCATATGTTGACGATTGTTTCAACGTGTGCCTTATTGTAATTTTGCTATAGTATATATTGTCAATAATATTTAATGTAAATAGATTTAAATACCGCGGAATTGTTTACTTCCATTACCATACACGTCAATTTTGCAATACCGTACACTTTCAGATGTACAATCTACCGTTGACTACACTTCTAGCTAAAATGAATATAATTATGTTGATATACATGTATGTATGAATGGGTGTGCGTTTGTTTTACGATAAGTGTATGTATATTTATTGTTAAAGCAGATTACCTAAAACCCGAAAATGTTTAAAATAAAAAAACACAAGTTGTGCATATTTGAAATTTCCGACCAGCAAAATACTAGTAAACGTCAACCATTCTATTCACAGCCTATGATAACAGCATCTTTTGGTTGAAAATATGGTTATTTTGTTTAATAAGAAGTCGTTTGCAATTTAGGGGGTTTCCTAATAATTACGAGAGAAAAAGTAAAGGCAATATATATTCACAAAATCATTTCGAATAGCCGTCATGTCAACCATGTTACGCAAGGATCTTTCATTTCGCTTTACGTTCAATATCACCTTTCAATGTAAAAAAGATGTAAACTTATTTATTATTTATGTTTGAAATTATTCTGATAGCGTCATGAAACAAACATATATTGTTGATGCATAAGTCTAAGTGATATAAAATTTTGATCTAAAGTTCTTGATGACAGAGGTCATCGACCCCTGTAACTCGTAACGCGTTGCTTTTCTCTGTTTATGCGGCCGACATTACCATTTGCGTGGTGATATTACCTGGAACACGATGTGATATATGTTTTTGTGATGTATTTCCGGCTCTTATGTACACTTTTCGATATGTAGTGTATGGGCACTTAGGAGTCTCTTTAGTATCCATGGTCACAGTATAAAGAATGTCGTCCATTGTATAAATGATGCCGTTTTTCCGCTAAAAGATATACTTAAAACGATACGTAAATCAAGCTCAAAACCAATTTATAAATTAAAAATAAAACGTTTGCATTCGATGCATGTTACATTGTGCAGCAAACGGATAATTGACGTTTCGTCATTAAATTAAACGCTCACCAATAATGCCTTACTTATTCTTTGAATGTCATCGGAGAAGCAGCAATAAATAAAGATTATTTCGAGACTCATTCGTAAACCGTCTTGGGAAAAGGTCAACATAGACAATATCTAATAACGTTAACGACAAATTAAAACAAACCTCAAATAAACAGCTTGTATACTATCGTAAATACTTATTTCATTAATTGTATCGTAAACTTCTACTCAATTATGATATTGCCCTGTGTGTGATATATATGCAACTTGATGTTGGAATATGAAAATTCCAAAGAGAAAGCCTCGTCATCATCAGGCAGTCTTTATTTAAGGCCAGTCACTAATCGGCTATTCACGACAGGACAATACAAACGACAACACAATAAAAAAAAGATTATATGAATAAAACGAGGGCAATCACTTTTTAACGGTGTTTTTTTCAAAGGGTTTACAGCTATGCCGAGCAACACACGTTAAGATAAACACAAAACCGTACATATTTAAACATTCATCTACCAACAATGTAATTCGAATTAAAAATCAATAAAACGAAAATATCCAATTAATTTTATTTAAATTTAAGAACTCAATTATATATCATTGGCAAGAGCAATTTCAGTATTACGGAACCACCTTAATACAGTTGTAAACTTTATCCCATTCTATCAGCGAACAACACTTAACAGTCTGTATTTCCGCATTTTACAACGTTGAATCTTGATTGATAGAACTTGATTAATATTATCAGATTGTTATTGCTAGCACAAACTATATGAATTCTCTGTTCAAGTTATGATATGTTCAATTGTACCTCAAATACGGATGAAAAATGTTAACAGAAATATCACATCTAAAAATGTTTCCAGAATGTGCTTTCTCGAACTGAAATTGTTTAGCTGCATACTCTCATCTCAAGGCTTTCTCCAGAAAATGTGTCACATATTGCAACGAATTTACTGAGAGATTTATCGTAAGTCTGATTAATTTATCCAAAGCTGATTTAAGATCCTTTCTTGAGACAAATGTGTTAATGTGTTCACAAGTGTTAATCGTAGTTGTTTGTGCCCTTTGAATTTTGCAATATGCTTTATGAACATCATTAAATGCATTCTTATGTTTTATCACTTTGGAAATATTTTCGGATAATTGCATATATAAACGATTCACGATTTAAAACTGTTAAAAAATGTTGCTAAATATTATTTATTTAAACGGTTTAGTTAAATTTGACTACGATCTTTCCAATGGGGGTTAAGTTAAATCGGTTCCATATTTGTATTTCAGGCTGAATGTATTTTAATCTTGATAAGGACGATGTCAAATTAGCGATTATAATTCGGTACACGAAACAACGTTCTATCACAATATGAAACGATTGAGGTCGCGTAATTTTCAAAGAATAGAGAGCAATATATACTCATTATCAGGAACTTCAAGACATTATTGTACTTTTTCGCTTGAATTTGTTTAAAGGCATGTGTAAATCTTGTACATAAATACGGTTTCAAAATGATAAAGTGTATGATGTTAATATTTTTAATGGGGGCATGAATGAATTATAATCTGCGAAATGATCGGACGGCTTTCCCATTCCTAATTATCTTGGCGTACGGTGTGCTTCAAATGGTGCTGACCTGAAGAAGCTTTATGCATTTAAATAATGGTTTTTAAGTTTTGGGCTGTTGAGCCCGTTTAATGGCATGAACCAGTACCTGTTTAAATGGAAAAATCAGGAGAATGCTCCTTGGGTGGGAATCAAACCACGAACCCAATCTCATGGTTGACACAACATCCGAAACACCGGTTTGTTAAAAACGTAACGCCTTATGCTTGACAACATTATTTTGTGTAGCTTAGAGAGAAATAAAAAAAAACATCGAATAGCAACTATATCAAAGTGCAGGATCACGTGACTGTTTGGGGTTATACTTTTTAACTTTGATAGATTTAATACGACGGTAAGCGGTGCTATATTTCAAATAACTCTTTAAATCAAGTTTTCTTAAGAATTTCAACTAGTTCATAAAAGACAGATTTTAATGCTGCTTATGGTAATGCGAAAAACATCAGAATTATTTCATTTAATAAGCATGAGTTCTTGTTCAAAAATTTCATTTGTACAGCATACGCTGTACCACAGAAGGGAAGCCCATAGTAGTATTATAATTATTATTATTATTATTAATATTATATATATTTGCTATAAAAGAAACAAGAAGTGCAACTTCATTTGCCGTAAAACTACACCATCTTTACTGTAAACCATGAAACTCGAACAATATTTCGAAAGTAAATGCAATTATTTATCAGGAAAATTAACATCCAGCAAAAATAACAAAATAAAAAAAAATAAGATGGGCTCCTGTTCGCTGTACACGGTTAATTGCCGGTTATGTTTCACGCTACGTAAAATTTTGTCACCGATTTCAGACGTGTTCAATTATATATTCTTATACCTTAAGATATTGGCACGAACTGCAAGCAGAAAAGCTGTCTTTTATGCACTATAGATTTTTGCAAATGTGTTTGTTAATAACTCGAGATATTTGCAAAATAAAGTTTTTAACGGTGTGACTACATTCTGTCCAGCCCGTGTGTAAACCCCTGAAAATCCAGTTGATTCTGCATTCTGATATTGCCAAATCCATATACGATGTGTTATAGGAACCTCAATGTAAACTGTTTCTTATCAATGCTTAGCAAAAATTATTTTCAAATTGTTATAAAGGCATTATCAACTATCGTAATTACATTTAGTAAATTACTTGAAGTATTTACTATAAATACCAATGTCAGAACGAATGCTTAGCAAATTGTAATAAAAAAATTATCTTAGGTAATTTCTGTAAGGGTTATTTATATAATTTGAATCAACAATAAAATATAAATAAATTACTTGAGTAAATATCATATACTGATCCACTTACTTAGAATGAATGTTTATATAACTGTAAATGTATATTATTGTCCTTGATACTTGAATTGTATTGTGTTATATGTCTTTATGTTTGTGAATAAATACTTTGATACAAACAAAAACATTGTGGTATTATTTATTAAGCTTAACAAATGACTTTTTAGACATGCATGTTGCACAAAACCTGGGCTTACTCGATAATGTAATTAAGGGTTTTGTACTAAGCAATGAATACATTCTGGTCGATTAAAAATGAAGCAGGACGAAGACTAAAGTTGTGTACATCAAACATAAAAACATGTGTAATCGATATGTTGTGCACCGGAGATTAAACAACACGAATATGATAACAAATAGTTTTGAAAGTGTGGAATCAAAGAAATTGGGACGATTTGTTTTAAGTGGTTGTTCCTCAGCATAATTCTCGGTTACAAGAAACAGGTATATAAATTGCTTTACATCTTTCCGTCAGTAGGTATGTCGGTCAATCGTTCGTTCGAAAAATCTATAATTAGACCACTCGTTTTCGAACGATATATAAAAATCATGTTTTCCAACAATTCTGTTAATTGGTATAATTAGTTTGAACCTATTTATTTTAGCCCGTTTGCATCGAAAGCCTATGGCTTTTTGAAATGCTCTCGAGTCCGTTTCCTGTTATTGGATTAATTATAAAATTTGTATAAGTACTAATTTAAACATATTTATTTCAAACAAGTTTACATTATTTATACATAGAATATCATACAACAATACTCATATTTTCATGTTCGAAAAGGATTAGAACGAAAGACAAAGTCTTATATGGTTCTTCTCCATTGCTATATATAGAGTTGCATGTTAACGGACATAATTGGTTATGTGAGGCAAAGTGAACAAAATGGTGAGACAGAAAAGCTCAAATTATGAAGTTATATGTTGTTAATAGAATTCACAGATTTGAACATGTGTTAGTTATCAATAGAAAGGATCGGAAATAGAAGAAAGAAGGCGTTTGTGAAGACTTGTTTTGTTCGAACGTGAAGGAAAAAGAAGTTTATGATTCGTTCTGTCGCATATTACGTATCGAATCGCTTACTATTTATAATAAATTTGTGAACTGCATCAACTATTTTAGTATTTGTTAAGTAGTCACTTGTTTCGTCTCCATATAGAATAGTTCCAATGCATAGGACAGAATAAATTGATATTGTGTTAATAAGTTCACCACGAATATGTTAAAATACTGAATGCATTCAAGGAAGTAGTGTGACGTGGTTTCACGAAGTCCACAGAGACATTGAGGCGATGTAATTATGTTGCGTCTGAAAAGATGGTCGTTTAGATTTGTATAAATATAACCTAAGAGAAGGGGGAAAAGTGTCTTAAGAAAGTCAATTACAACAGATGAAATGCCAAGTTCACAATTGGTGGTAAAATGAAACAATATAGTAACAATAGCCATTATGAGTATCGATTATTACCGAACAAACATCGCATAAAAGACTTTCAACTGTGGTTTAATAACATTAAATATTGGACACTGCATTACATAATAAATGGATAGATTTTGGTACTGGCAGCAGTAAAATGCGTTCACACTTTTAAATTGAATTCTATTAGACAGCATTATTACTTAAACCTATTGCAGACAGTTTACATAAGCATACACGAAGAACTATTTAACAGATTATACGTGAATATTGCCTCTTTTCACAACATGTACAACTAAGTTTTATATAACACCAAAATAATCCAATCTGTAACACGCTGGCAAATCGGCTGTAATGTGTCTGATGTGTTTGCAGTGGAAAACAAATATTTGTTTTTGCATTCGTCCTGTCCGCTTCGCAAATATCTCGCGCACATGCTGATTATAATGGAATAACATAAGCATGACAATAATAATGTTTTCAATAATGTAAATGATGATAAAGCTATCTTATCGACGTGTTCATATGAGTTTTAATTTTACAGATACTATTAAGCGGTTTTTAAGTGGCATACTTCTCAGATTCAAATACTAGTCAGTCAGAATGTTGTTTCAGATACATCTACGAATAGAACATTATAATCCTTAAATAAATATTAATATTGCTTGCTCAATTATTTTGAAGTATATAGGTGTCTATCGCAACCGTTGTTGTTGTTTTTTTTGGTGTTTTCACTTCATATACACTTATTTTTGTTAATGCAGCATCAATATACTAAAACAATATCCCGGAAAGAGAAAAAAAATCCATTTGAATATCAAGCGTACTTTCGTTTTGACAACTGACGACAGAAATGATTCGATGTACGATATGAGTCTAAATGTAGTTTTTATGCAGATTTGTTCATACGACACAAAGACACAATTTGGTTTTACGGATCATTTCGGCTTAGAGGACTGGATGAGTCATGTAAAATATCGAAAACAATATATAGTTTTTATAAATAACTGGTAGCAAGATGAGTTGTAGATAATTGGTCAGTTACCACATTTTAAATAACTCTTTTGACCTGTTAATTCTTTTCAGCTCAATTCAACAGTGAAAAATGACCATAATATCACTCTAATGTTCAACAATATAAAGCTCAATACATCTATATGTACTTTTGAGAATCATGTCTTGTGCTATTTAATTGACATTATATACGATATTGTTACTGATTGCTGCCACCATAATGTCAGCAGGCAAACTATGGATTTAGTTGCTTACATATTTTATCTCATAATTGATATCAGATCATTTACAATGCATAGGATACGACATAACGTTGTGATGACCCATTATACAAAACTAGAAATTCTCTCAATGGAATGAAATCACGATGAACCAGATGTATTCAGACATGGTAGTGCTTTTTTCTGTGTTCATTATAGAATATATTTTAGTCACAACTGTAAACACTCTCTAATTGCTCTATTAATCAATATTTTATGCAATATTAAATAAATTTCAATCCTTCCGTGTATATAAACATATTTTAAAATGACAGCTGATGAATGAAGGTTTGTGCCGTGTGTATATTAAAAATAGTTTTTTTGTTAAATCAATTTAACAATTAATGATAAAGGTTGATTCTAACTTAATATTAATCGGAAAACAAAATTAATTTAATATGTTTTATTTAAATGAAAGCTATTGCACATATCTACGGTGTTAGATAATCAGACGTGGTTAATGTCACGGTTAAATATCGTAATGATGTTTAACAATGCATAGCCATTGAGATTAACAAAGTTTGCGATTACTGATTTCTCCAGCATACTGATAGGTATGAGCCACATATTGTTCTTGTTTTTATAAGCATTAACATTTAGTTTCAGCACATGTATTGCCCCTATAAAATACCGCAGCATGTATCATTTATCAATTAATCACAATGTGTTAGTAAAATGGTAACATGATTTAAAGGGGCCTTTTCACAGATTTTGGCATGTTTTGAAGTTTGTCATTAAATGCTTTATATTGATAAATGTAAACATTGGATCCAAAAAGCTCCAGTAAAAATCAAGAATAAAATTAAAAAAAGGAAAATAAGTAGCCGTCAGCAGGGCTCGAACCAGTGACCCCCGGAGTCCTGGAGTAAAAACTAATTAGACCGCTCGGCCATCCTGCCAAGTATGTATGAGTGATGTATTTTATACGTTATATAAGCAATCTTCGTAATTTCACAAAATTCAACGACAACAACAGAACTCTCCAAATTATTCAATCGTTTCGCGTTGTAACGCTTTATAATTTTCATGTTTTTAAACCGTCAAAAGATGCATATAATGGCTATATTAGACCATGGTAAATGTTCAGTATTACTGTTTCCTCACAAATATCATAACTAAAACGAAAATTTGCGAATCAGAAACAACTTTTTTCAATGTTGTCAATTTACCAACACGTGAAAAGGCCCCTTTAAATGGAAGCATGGGGCTTTTATACAAATCTCCTGTTTGGTTTAGAATTCGTGGATAAATATATGTGCGAAGGCGTTACTTAACTAAAAGAAGTTCAACATGTGTTACAATCTAGAACAAATGATTAAAGCTTTTTATAAGCGAAAAAACGAAAAGTCGAAAAGTTCAAATAGTTTAATTTACAAAATAAACAAGACAAAATTTACTTATTATATTATGTGTTATAATAGTATTGTGTAGAAGATGAATACATAAAATGAGATGTAAAAAATGAAAATGTGTAAAAAAAAAGTCAATTTATTTCTTTAGATAAAAATATTTTTGAATAAAAAAAAATTCCTTCCTGATCTATGGAGGAACTATGTTAACAAATTGTTTTTACCGTATTACTTTTTTATCAACTATCTTTGTTTTTCACATATGTGATATTACGTGTGCACATTTTTTTCTGGACACTTTGATATTCTCAATAAATATGCGTAAGTGAGCAATATGAACTTATTAACGTCAAATAATCTAGATTACTTTCGTTCTCAAATGATGTACCATCTGCTACTCATGCTTGTAAGCCGTCCATGATAGTTGTTCATGGTAATGACATGCATTTGTTCATACGTTGGTGCCTTGCAAGTGAAGCTAATAATTTTCTTTCCAGCTTTGTACATCTCATGTGCTGTCATGAATGTATATGTGATGCATTTATGCATAAACATATACCAACGAAGTCTTGCTATATCAATATATATGTCAATAAAGTGAATTGTGTAATTAAATTATTATGAAAAAATGCTGAAGAAATTGAGGGGTTTAAACTCGAAATGACTCAGAATCGTCAATTATTCGGTAAATCTTTCTTACCTTTTGATTCTAGATGACAAAATGATGGAGTGAATTCGATTAAAACAAATAAACATTGATAAGTACACATGCATTTGCGCATGATAATGATCATGTATTTCGCTAAAAACATCAGTTATTTTTATATGTTAACGCATATTGTCAGCTTACCAATTAATCTGTTAAATGGGCTGCGTAAAAAAGTCATTACGCGTGTTTTCAGATTTTAATCACAATATGTGTATGCCGTAGGAAATGTGGATCTAAGATTACCTAGGTCATCGACCCCTGTAACTAGTTACTCGTTTCTTTTCTCTGTTTCTGATGTCAGCGGCGGACATTACCATTTGCGTGGAGATATTACTTTAAATGCGATGTGAAATGTGTTTGTGTGATGTATTTCTGGCTCTAATGTTCACTCTGCACTTCACGTGTATTGGCACTTTAGAGTCTTTATAGTCTCTATGGTCCAGCTATTTAGCATGTTCATTGTGAAAATGATAACGTTATTTCAGCTCACCGATGAACCTTAAATGATTAGCAGATCAAATTCAAAACCAAATAATAAATAAGAAATAAACCGTTCACAATACACGTATATTGAATTGTGCATTAAACGGATGACTGACGTTGGAATTTAACATAGACGATCACCACAAATGCATCACTAATTCCTTGAATGTCAATTGAGAAGCAGCAATAAATAAAGATTATTTCGCGATTCATTCGTAAACCGTCAGGAAAAAAAATCGCCAACATTAACAATATCTGAGTGAGTTAACACCAACTTAAAACGAAGTTCCAATAAAAAGCATGCATACTATTGTAAATACTATTTCGAATATTTATATTGTTAAAATTCATTCAAAATTCATAGACTTGCCGTGGATGTGATATCGATTGAATAGAATATAGGAATATTGAAATTCCAAAGAGAAAGCCTCGTCATCATCAGGCAGTCTTTATTTCAGGCCAGTAACAAATTGGCTTTTCACGACAGGACAATACATACAACATACAACATAATAACAAAACTTGATTGTAAGAATAAAACGAGGACAATCGCTTTGGAACGGTTGAGTTTTAAACCGGTTTACAGGTATGCCGAGCCTCACACGTTAAGAAACTTTACATATTTAAACATGCATCTACTTACAATGCAATTCAAATTGAACATCAATAAAACGAAACTAACCAATTAAGTTTAATTACAAAATAATTACTCAATCATTCACCATTTACAAAAACTATTTCAGTATTAATGAATTATAAAAATACAGTGGTACCCAGTCAATCATCGAACAACACAAAAAAGTCTTTGTTTCTGCACTTTACAACGGAGGATCTATATTAATATAACTTGATTAGTATGAGTATCATTTTTATTAGGTGAACAAACTATTAGAATTATATGTTTAAATAATGCTGGGTTTAAATTTAAACTCAAATACGGATGAAACCAGTTTACAAGAGTATGCCATCTTCAAAATTTTTTGGAATGTGAATAATACTATGCGTTGTGTTGAACAAAAATGGTTTAGCTGCATTCTCTTACCTCAAGGCTTTCTTCAGAAAATGTGTCATATATGGCAACGAATTTATTGAAAGATTTCTCAAAATGCTGATTAATTAATGTAAAGCTAATGTAAGATCCATTCTTGATACAAATACGTTACGCGAATCATGGTCCCATGGGCCTTCTGTTGAAATATGAAACGATTTAGGTCACGATATTTTAAAAAATAGAGAGAAATATAGACTCATTATCAGGGACTTCAATAAACTATTGTAACAATTTGCTTGTATTTGGTTAAAGGCATGTGCAAATCGTGTACATTGATAAGGTTTTAAATGATGAATTGCATGTTGTTAATTTACGTAAAGGGGACATGAATGAAATATCTACGAATTGATCGAACGGCCGAGCTTTTCCATTCGGAATATTTTGGGCTTACGGTATGCTTCAAATGTGTCTTACGCGAAGAAGCTCTATGTATTGAAATGGTAGTTTTTTAAGCATTCAGCTGATACAATCCTTATTTTTCCCGTTTACCGGCATGAACGAGTTATTGGCGCCATTTGAAAGATCCTGAAAATGCTCCCTGGGCGGGGATCATACCCGGATCCCGATCACATGGTTGACACCACATCCGTAACACCATAGTGGTAATATTTAAAAGCTTATCAAGTGACTTCTTAGACATTCATGCTGCGCAAAAGATGGGCATACTCAGTATTTTACGCAAATAATTAGCTAGTACATGCTTGGCAATAAATACATGCCTGTCAGTTGAAAGTGAAATACGACGAAGACTCATACTGTGTGCATCAAGCATTGGGCCATGTTTCATCGAGCCCTTGTAAACCAGAGATTTAACAGCGCAAATATGATAATAAAGAGTTTCGTAAGTCTAAGAAATTGTGTCGATTTGATTCATGTGGTTGTTCCCCAGTATTGTGCCCGATTAGAAGAAACAAGTATATACAGCTTTGACGGTCGATAGTTCTTTCGATAAGTTATTAATAAGTCAATTTGTTTTCGCACGATATATTGAGATCATGTTCTCCAACAATATTGTAAATTGGTATTATGGTCACTTAAGAGAAAAATATGTTTTATATCGAAATATTTTGACAAAATTTTAATGGGGGAATGGGTAGGCAGTCTTCACAAGAGCATTTATTTTAAAATCCCAGATCGTTCTTTTGTGTCAATATATTACAGATTTGTTATCGATATTGCAACTTTAATAAGCTCTCTAGATGCACTTTATCCCAAATTTCATTTTCTATAATATTTGGGGTTTCCTGTTTAGCACGGTGTTCTTATGTCTTTGTACATAGCGTGCCGTAAGTAAACACGGTCTTTCATGGTAACCGTTTATTATGGTGTGCCTCTTGAAGACCACGCAACAGTCTACACTTTTTTGTTTTATCAACGAATTATGTTTAGATATACTGCACAATAATTTGGGACCATTATTCTCAATAATCATTCGAACTTGAAAAAATACTTAACAGCCTAGACATAAATAATTAAACAATTTATGTACAGGATGCGTGATCACTTGACTTTATGGGGTTCATAAACGGATGTTAATTGATGTAAACACACCGGCAAGTGGTGATTTTTTTTTTCAAAAAACTGTTTAAAACAAAATTTCTGAACAAGTTCAACTTGTTCATAAAAGACAGTTGTTCATGCGGCTTATGACATGTGAAAAACATAGCAATAACTTTTTTTATTAAGCCTGTATTCTTGACAAAACATTCGAGGTGTAATGAATTAATATACACGGTTGTGCTGCATGCAACGTGAATTATTTGCACCGATTGCATGCGTATTCAATAATGTATTCTTAAATCAAAAGATATAGGCACAAACTGCGAAGGGGGAAACTGTTAAGTAAGCACTAAAGAGTTTTGCAAACATATTTCAATAACTTGAGATATTTGCAAAAATAAAGTTCTTAACGGTGTGTTTTCATTATGGCCAGAGGCCTTGTGTAAATCCCTGTGAAACCCGTTGATTCGCACCCTGTATATAGTATTGTTCTGTTATGGGTTTGGCAAGTTTAAGATAAGATAAAAAAAATCTTCTGACTTATGTTGACCATTTTTAATGCATATACATTAGTAGTTAGTATACAAATTATCCTTGTGACTGTTTTCTTTTATTACTTCATATCTATAGTTTAGTTGTCTGTTATGCATTTTGGTTGTATATGTCGAATGATTTGTTTATTACCGTAAAACAAATGGCGCAGACGTGTTCTTGCTGTACTTTTCAAGTAATGGCAACAGTCTAATTGGAAAACATCAGCACACTAGTGCTTCTTATGTACTTGTTTTGGTTACTAGATTGATTAGTTATTTAAAGTTATGATTAAAATGAAATACATTGTGAAGTCTTTAAAAAGTTTCATATGAACTAATGTGTTAGTTTAATCATCATTCGGAATGGTTCTTTGACAGGCAGAAACACTATAAATACGCAATATCAAGAAGCCTTGATACAAAATAACGAATTGATAGACAGCATCCAGTTCACATAAAATATAATTTATTGTCATTAAACGTCATAAATATAAGTGGGAACACGAAATATAACGTAACAAAAACATGCAAACGATCATACCTAATTTGACGGAAATACTCGAGACAAGCGGAATATATTAGCGTTTTTACGGTAAATAATTTGTAAGTTTTACGAAAGTACATGTGCACCGTGCGCACCGATATTTCCGATGTCTTTTAGTATACTGCGTGTGTTCCTATGTACTTTATTTCCTGAGAACATTCAATTATACTTTTCTACTTGGTAATCAAGAGTATTAATAAAAGCTTTATTATGTTACGCGCGATGCATTTGTGAGGAACGAATTACACACATCGGAAGCTAAATTTAAATACTACCATTTTACTCTACATACATGTTTCTCTCAGAAAACACTTTGGTAGTACAAGCTTCAAATCAACTGTATGATAATAGAATATTGGCACGCAAACGTGAGAAATAGTTATAACTTGCTTTAAAATAGCACAATCCTGTCTGGAAACCGCTTATGTACTAATTCAACAATCAAACTGTTATTTTAGACGCCTCAATTTATTGATCTATTGATTGTTTCAAAAGTGCTACATGTTTTAAGACATATTGCTTATTTATACTGTACTTTTAACTGTACTTTTAATGCAACCCAATAAGTAAAACATATTTGGATTCTGCTAATACTGTCAGTGTATTCGTTGTGCATATGTTGTGTACTGCATAGAAAGGTTCCTAGTCATTTCTGCCTTGGCTGTGTTTCCTATTCAATAATGTGTTTTGAAAATAGATGGAAGATCTACCTTCATTAAAGGTCCATTTTCAACTTGAAATACATGATATGAAAATGTCCCCCAAAGCATTCCGGGCGATGTGTAAATTGCTTGATGCACAAGTATAAGCACACGAACAGCTTCTTCATTCGTAAATAAAAGCTTTCTGGCTCAGTTGGTAGAGCGCTGGGCTTCTAATCGAGGTCAGTTATAGTACACGCCCAGCAACATATCTGAATCGGCATTGGTCGTGAAAGTATTTTTACGCATTCGTATCCCTAACTTTTGATTCAAGTGGTGGCCTTTATAATGACTTAGCATCAGTTTGTAATTTTATAACTGGAAAAAACGCGTAGATTTGCTTAGCTTGTCCTAATGTGAGTAGGTTAACACAAATTACGCGCTTTAACTGCATTCAATAACGTAAATTTAGTTTCTCACTACAAGTGCAATAATTCTCTTAACGCAATCCGTAAATTGTTTTTGTTTGTTTCAAATTATTGCTCTCTTTCGACACTGGAAGATATTCTACTTTTAAATAAGAAGATGTATTCAAGTTACCGCCAGTGGAAAGAAAACTGACACAAGACGCATGAATTTAATTTAAGTTGCAGCACAAATATAGTAACATTTTCTTCTACATGTGTAAATAAAACGCCAGCTATTCCAGGATATGAGGACTTATATAATGTTCTACATTGTCATGAAAGGACATACATATATAGGAATAAAATACTAATCACCAGATGGTATAAATAAATCACAACGATACCTAGGTATAAAACCACACACATATGCTTAAAATTGTATTTATGTTCGAGTATTTTATTTGATTGGTTATCACAACGGTTAAGTATACTGCATAATAAACACAATGTTCCTGACACCAGAGATGGAATAGGCAGTAAATTAAGAATACTATAACTTCGATCAATTGTTCATAAATATATAGATCATCCTAGCGATAAACGAGGCATATTTGCCCCATCATTTCACCATCTAAGATTTCACCAACGCAGATAACAAGTTGAATGGTTTCTGCCGATTTTGCGCAGAATTCCATAAATCGTTGATGAAAAATGCAATACATTGAGATTTGGTTTCAGAGAGTTATAACATATTATCGTAGCGCGAATCGTTCGAAATTGTCATGATGAAATTTAAAGCAAGAAACTTACTTATATATCAATCGGGTTATAACTCTAACAATTTGTTATACAAAAATATGAGTGCTTTTTAACTTAATCGTTAAAAACGAAATTCTGTTTGTTAAAAAAAATATTATATTCATGCCTCAAGAAATAAAAGCTTTCGTTCAACACTTATCTTTCGAACTATTGATTTATGTTAATATGGTATTGATTATTCGGGAAAAGACGTTAACCAAAACGCATATTTGCATTTGTCTCGTCGCTATTAGTCCCCTTTATTTTCTACAATTTAACTTCATAATTCTATATGAATATTCAAAGTCATATTATGCGAATAGTTAGACATTGGTCATATCCTTGACCAGTAGTCCTTATTCTTCGTTTAACCGTAGAACACGACTCTTGTCCAAATATATTCCAGCCTAATTGGATTTAATTAAGATATGTGTTACTTTTTCGGATTTCTTAGTATAGCATTTAGCCTTCAAAACATATCACTTTAATTGTGCACTTTATATTATATCGTATGCGGCACTTACTGGTTCAGTTCAAATGTCTTTATAATCATTTAATTATTGTACAACCATTATGAAGGACAAAACACAAACCTGCGTATTATACGCTTGTTAATTGAATGTCAATATTGACACAATTTACAGTAACAATGCAGAGTTAAATAGCAATGTGATCTGTTTTGACAACAAGCGCAGTGCCATCTGCACTATAAACCATGCAATTTTCTAAAGGTTGCAAGTGTATACACCAACAGAAGAAATTAATATCTGCGTCCATGTAATGACAATAATAATAATAACAATAATTATAATAATAATAATATAATTATAACAACAACAAATAATGATGATGGTGATGATGATGATGATGATGATGATGATGATGATGATGATGATGATGATGATGATGATGATGATGATGATGATGATGATGATGATGATGATGATGATGATGATGATGATGATGATGATGATGATGATGATGATGATGATGATGATGATGATGATGATGATGATGATGATGATGATGATGATGATGATGATGATGATGATGATGTCTAAGGAAAATATTTGTCTACGACTCGCTATATCTGACTAATTGCACATCCATTTCACTCATCATCTGTTGACACCTTTATGAGTCGGTCCATTGTGCACCATTAGGCAGACTACGACTATCATCTGCATAAATGTGTTCTAAAGAAATATGTCACTAAATTGAACAATAGTATAAAAGCTCATTTTTTACATTTCGTACCGCCAAACTTCTTTTAAGGTTACACAATATTTCTGCATTCACAATTATGTTCAAACATGTACCATACATAAAACGGTTGTCTAAAATATATTGCAATAATTATTAGTTTCAAAAATGTTACTCTTTCTCCGTTAGCTGTCTTGCATATAAAACTAATATTTGATTGTTGTTAAGAATAGTATATTCGTGTTAAACCTCTAAAACTCTTTTGTATCAACGGATAGTATGGACTACGTGTCAGTGATAGATCAATAATTACAATTATAAAATAAACATGTTTGCAAAAATGGAGAAAAAAACCCATTTACCATGTACTTTATTGCAACAATCTCTTATATCAGCGGATTGTACGGACTACGTGTCAGTGATAGATATATAACTACCATTTTATGATAATGAAGCGATGTTAGATTAATAATTATCGAAACAAGATATGTCAAACTAACGTTATTACTTAGCTGTCTGCAATGCAAATACGGTCGTAAAATTAAGCTCTTGCAAAAAGTGGAAAACAAAATTGAACATGTACTTTATTGCAGCAATCACTTTTATTATCGACTGAAGAGACAATAAAGCTGATGTGAAGTGTCTGTTATCGGTAACTGACCGCATAGGGCGTACGTTGGGCTTGTTCCTCTTCGTTTCATCTTCAATATTTTAAGACAAATTTGCATTATATCGTGTCAGAATATGTTTTGTGTTAAGCTGCTGATAATTAAAACTATCAATGTATACTGTATTCAGATTTCTTTTTTATAGAAAGCATCGTTGGTTCAAAAAACAGAATATATATATTTTATAAAATTAGTTCCATCAGCAATGATCTCTATTCTTTGTGTTGCAGACTTATAAGCATAAAACTTAAAAACATGCGTTAAAATTAGATGGCGCAGCTTAAAAGGCATGTGAGTAAATATGATACTTGTCCTTTTTGAAAAACATTCAGACTTAATTTGTTTAGGTTGTGTACTGAAGGATTGTCCTTGAAAACGCTCATTATTATACCTACTAAGTCACAAAAGACTTCTGCCTCCTGCCAGATGATAAACTACATAAACTATCTAAAGTATAAACACTGTATTTGCAATTTTAAATATAACATCACCGATGTAATTTTAAAATTATTTAAAATTTTAAATGAAAGAACAAACACAAGATCACCTTTTTTATTGAATAATTATCAATAAACAAATACATTACAATTCGCAAAAATGTTCTTGTTTTTGAAAAATTATAATAGATTTGACTACTGTATGTATATACAATATTTATTCTAAATCAAACACAACATTAATATATGACTCAAGGCTTAAATAATGATGATAAAAAGTATAGGTTAATTCCACTTGGGTTTGTTTCGGAATAAATATTAATCAATAAGATAAATGTCGCGGTTAATTCTTCCTATTTTTTATATAACAATCTTCTTTATTTTGCATTTTATTTTGTTAACGAAAAATATAATTGAATCGCCTTTGTGTGTGAAAATGGTACTGCTTTGAACATATGCTCACAATCGTCATGATCTGAACATCTTATTTTATATTTATACAGGTGCATTTTAATCAAACCTGTAAATCAAACGTTTGAAACAAGAACATTTAAGCAAAAATATCAAAGAAAGTAGCAACGGTTACAAAAACGGTTTGAAGAAAAAGAATTGTTACTGTTAATGCTAGACATTTGATTGGCATGTAATTAAGGAGCCTAACCAAAGTATGCACAATATTTCTGAAACCAGTGGCGAAAACGGTGTCAGCATATTAAGATCATTTCACGATAGTTATGCAATTTATCAGATAGAGAACCGTTCAAAATAGTATGATAGCAAATATATCAAGGAACTAAAACAATTCAATACTGTAACTTAATGTACTTTATAATGATACGTTAACACAGTGATATCCTTTTTGATATACAAATATTGTTTCCAATATTCAATCGTTTAAGTTCAGGTGCATGTGTAATGCCTGTTATAAAAATAGTTATGATCACTATTTATAACAACATAATTTTGATCAAAAAGTTTAGGCCATTGCCTAAACACATTCTCGATCCAAATCCGTGAATTTTGTAGAATCGTGTATTTTGGATGTTTAATCGACCTTTCGAAGATTATTTTATTTGAACCACATGTCATCTTCCGAATGCCTGTAAAGATATTGCGCACTATGGTCCTGATATATGTCAATTTCCGTATTCTAATACGCTTTTATGATGACAGAAAATGCGCGTTTACACCGGCGGGCTGTTATAAAGGTAAGATTAGATCAAACTAGATAGTACAAATATTTTCCTTAGACAAAAACATCTTCGAATACATTACTACTAACTGGTTATTATCAATATCAATTATGATTTGCGTGAAGTAAACAATAATGTACAATATAATTATTTTTTGTCAAACCAATTTTGTTTTAGTTTATATGTTTATGCAGAATGATACGACTATGTGAGCTGTAATTCTTATCGCTTACTGTATGAAAAAACCTCGTCCTGAAAACAAGAATTATCTTCTGCTCAAGAAAATGACTTTTGACTTAATTGCTCGTTAATTAGCTATGTAAATACACAGACAATTTACTATTGGCCAGCTGACCCCAAAACTGAGACACATTCTTTCATTCAAAGAGCAAATTAGTGTTATTTGTTGGCTCCATCTTTACTATTTAGATTTTGGATGATTATTGACTTTGTGATATTTCATCGTTGAAGTCTAAACATAACATACACAAAGAGACTGCGATAAAGATAAAATAAAATAAACATTCCATTACTGAATGGGAGGCGGAAAACGACAACGGGCGAGGCATGGTATGGTATTGCGCAAGGGGGGGGGTTAGAGGGTTAGGATTAGGGTTTGGGTTAGTGTTAGGGGTCGGGTTAGATTTTGGGTTAGCCTAAACCCAACCCTAACCCTAACCCGACCCCTAATCCCAACCCTTACCCTAACCCTTTTTTGGGGTTATCACCCCTGACCATGCCTCGCCCGTTGTAGTTTTCCGCCTCCCTTACTGAATAGGTCAAATAAACCGGGTTGTCACATAGTACATTAGATATTCCTCCGTACATTTGACATATAAAAAGTCAAACAAGTAAATGAAAATTGTATTTCGTATTAACATGAGTATGTTGTTTTCTTCCTTCCTTGATGACATCTCAAACATGTGTTTCTTGTGTTGTAGTTGTGTCTATTGAATTATGATCGCTTTCCATCGACAACCTTGGAGAATGAAGAATAGCGCTTTTGAAAAAAAAGTGTCGGAAAAAAGGAATTGTTAAAATGGTTCTTATGGTTGCGAAATACATAAATACACTAAAGAGATTATATTTTGAAGTAGTCGTGTATCGACAATTTACGTGTCGATTGTGATACTTCGAAAGTTTCCTTAATCACGATGATAGGGCGAATACCACAACTTTTCCGCTCACCGTCGAAATTTTATACTTCTTACAAGAGCACCGTATCGTTCTGTCAAAAACATGGCCGCAACAATTTTGGCAAGTCCAGAAATGAAAGAAAAAAAACGAGAAAAGAAGATAATAAAAAGATATTTCATCGAACGAAGTATGTACTTTACATCTAATTGCCGTTTACCACATCAAAATTGAGTCGCTATTAACTTCAAAATAGTGAGAAAAAAATTGACCATGTGAAAGAAGTGACTTTCATGACGCGAAAAATCGTTTTTTTTTGCAGATTTTTAACATTTTAAATGAAAGATTTTTTTTGTTAAACGGTATTTTATGGTAGAAGAATCAATTTACAACACATTATGGCATGTTTTAATAAATATAACTGTGATTTTTACATTTACACGTGTTAGCAAGTATGCACCGCTCAACACTGACATTATAGAAATATGGACACCGCTCAACAATGTCCGTAAAAGCACCGCATCTTTATGATTGTTTGGCACCGCTTTATTCTGATATAAAACTATATCATCAGGCATCAATTCATCACTGTCTACGCCACTAATCGCAAATTCCAGCAAGATCTGAAAAAAATAGCACTAAATGTTTGTATTATGCCACAAGAGCTGTCGAAAGACAGTGTGCTCAACTATTCTCAGTGCTTTATAGTATGATAAAGCTATTCTAATTAGAAAAATTGTGGTAAGTTTGGTGTCATAATTGTTAACAATTATAAAGCAAAATATTAAAACATTGTCAAATAATGGCTTCATAATTTGAATCACGATGGTAAACAAGTGTACAAACGGCTTCAAAGCAATATTACAATGCATTTTGAAAATCTTGGGTTTTCAATTGTTGTTTTTAATACTTGACGGAAATAACTATATATGAATCGAACCCTTTACATCTCGTTAACACGGACCGCTCTGTAATGTCTTATCTATGGAGACATGCACTCACAAGCTTCTATAAACAGTCTCAAAAAAGTTGTTTTTTTATAATTGTAATCCCTTTGTTTCTGATATAAGTAGTCGAGAGCATCTTTGGTATATATCTTTGGTTTTGGCCACAAACACCAAATTCATATTTCAGTAAATGTAACCAAAGCAACACCACACTGTACACTCTATACATAACTAAATTCATTATTTCCTTCGGTTAGTTTTACACCAACATTTGCCTATACCTTTCCATAATCGTAGCTGGACATCTTTTTTACGGATTGTGAATCTGAAATCAATAAATAACAATATAGATAAATTAAAACATGAGACTTAAACATATGCCCTCCACGTACTGGAAAGCAAGACATTCCATCTCGGTGAACATTTTTTGGTGCAAGCATGCCTTCATTTTCAAGATCAATTCTGGGACATGATAAATGGAAGATTATCGTAAATAAATTTAGCTCACGATGGCTCGTTCTAGCTTATCATTTAAAACCATGTGCAGAGGTTAGCGGTGCCACGAATTTCAGTTACACAGAATGTAAATACCGTGTTTATAATCAGTGTTGCGCGGTGCATCGATATTTATGTAAGTGATGACAATCATCTGATTATTACATTTTTCTCACAATTACGAATGGGTGTCGAGCGCGACACGACTTTTTGTAAACACTATTTCAAAGTCATGCTAAATATTTCATGACTGGTAAACTTTTAAATAGACGACATATTGGTTCAGAAATTCGATGGAGTGCTTTGCAAGTGGCAATCATTTTGCAGTGTCTTATAATATAACATTTTGTCACCCACTTACCGGATATTTCTTCGCCCACCATGTTTGTTTTCGTCAGAAGGATACGGTGCTCTTGTCAGAAGTATAAAATTTTGACGGTGAGCGGGATAGTTGTGGTAATCGCCTTATCACCGTGTTAATAGTTTAGTTCAATAAGAGTGATTTGGACTGTACGTCGCGATGTAAAATACCATATCTGTACTTTAAACGGTTTGAAAAAAATTCTTCCACCATTTGTTCGAAAAGTTTCGATTACTGTTGCAAATAAGATCATGAATATTGGTTGGTTACTCCAGTTTTCGTCAATGATACATCTACGTTTTATTCCAACAACCAATCCACCATTTTCTTAATATAAACTATGCGCCGTTACTAAAACGTGTTATAGTAAATGGCATGCTGTTTTAAAATCAACAGCGGCCATCCGAGGCAATGCACTTTAATTTTTTATAAAGAGAAAGAGTTCCGAGTTTATAGAGTTTGAATGTTCAATAAGGCCTCTATCCTGATATCCGTTTTCAGCATATAATTACCCGACGGCTTAAGGAAAAGTGCATGACAGGTCGAAACTAATTGACGTCGTGAAGACGCAGGGACAACCTGTTAATAAACGTTTAATACAACAAAAGGATAAGTGCATCCGACAACCACTCAAATTGCGTTTCATACTCAAGTGCGGGTTGTTAATAAACTGCATACATCAACTTTCTATTTGCACGAATTTGACATTGTTTATACGTTGTTTTTTCAGGATAATTTTGACTGCAATAGATATACGTTGTTTCCCTGCTGTTTTTTTTTAATATTAAAGGGACCGTCAACCGCGATTGACGAAAAAAAGAAAAGTTCTAAAATACCATATTTTTTTTCAAATTATTAGTTTATATGGATTGAAATATCACGAGTGGTATATTACATTACTTTAAAAAAGTTAATATTTTTTGTCTATTCGGTAATGAAATTTCGCGATGTGAAATCGAAAGTTCATCGCGAAAAAGGTGAAATAACGATATACGCACTATAAAGAACGCAAGTAGATTGATCATTTTATATATATAATATATACAATTCACTACCCATGCACAATTTGCATTCCTGGGTTTACCACGTGACGATGATGATCAATCTACTTACGTTATTCATAGTTACCGGGTAACTGGTAGTTATCTGGTACCTGTACCCAGTAAAATGTATTACCGAATATACTGAAAATATGAAAACTTATCATCTTTTTTCAAATAATGTAATATACCAGCCGTGATATTTTAATCAATATAAACTAATAATTGTAAAAATACGGTATTTTAGAACTTTTTTTTTTCGTCAACGGCAATTGACGGTCCCATTAAATTTTGAAATAGACATACGTTATTAACTGATAATCAATGCAGATTGGGCATGAATAAACATGGTACGGTTTAGATAAATGGTTCATTGCTTCAGTATTGCGAAGGTGAATTACGTTCACGTTGCTTAGCGAATATGTCACCTTATTCAAGTCAATAGATGCTTGTGAGTTGCAACTCATACGTTACTTACCAGTCGGGGATCTTTCCCGATTGGGAAAGTTGGGTAATCCCCTTTTTACTTTCCTGATCGGGAAATATTGATTAAAAAATTGCCCGATCAGGCAAGAAAACAGCCATTTTTCATTTACCTTGGCAAAATGTGTCTGCGCATCATACAACTCATCCAAGGAACAACTTAAATAACTGAATCCAATCTTAAAACAATAATATTAAATTTGACCGTAGCGATTTTTAAAAAAATGTCGTTGTTCATCAGATATTAAAGCCCAAAGTTGAGCAACTTTTAGCATCTATCAACATTTTCCGCACTTGCCTGTTTTGAACACAAACTTGCCAGAAGGAGCAAGTCGTCGAGATAACATTATTTAATCACTTACCCGTTTTGAATTTGAATTTCCTGAACTAGCAATAGAATGCATTCTGTTTTTCATGTGAATTGGTGTATAATATTCAGGTAAGACAGAAAACATTCAAAAATCAAATTGAACAAATGAATTCATTCTTAAAATAATGATCTAACATTTCACAGTCGCGATTTTCTAAAAGCGCCGTTGTTTTTCTGATTGTCAAGCTCAAACTTGAACGATTTAAATATTTATTAACATTTTGTGCACTTGCTCGTTATGGAATCAAACTTGCCCGAAGGAGCGAGCTGCCAAAAATACACTCTTTGACTTATACATATATCTTATTACTTTCCTGTTTGAAAATTACTTTTCTGAACGAGCAAGTTTGTGAGAAAATCATGATCAAGTAAACACACAAGGTAAAATTTTCTGGTATTAATTAATCATATGTTATAAAATTATAGATCAGGGTGTTGTAAACTTGTAGTTTGGTGTGTCTGGCGTACCATCATACTTTGATATGATCATGGGGGGGGTGTCCTTTCACTATCATACTCGACCTGAAATTCAGTGACAAAATACTGTTTATGAATTGTTGAATTTCAGATAATGTGACTCTTAAAATGTACGTTATATAATGCTATTATTTACTTATTCGGAATTTCTATTTTATAGCACAGAACAACTCACGTGTGCGTTAATTTCTTTAAGAATGCCCTGTTCATCAGACGCTGTGCACATTAGAATATATTTTATTCTATCTGTTAAACTGGCAGGTGCTGATATCTTGTATTGGAAAGGCTGAATGATGCCTCCCCCTTTGGCACTTGTCTCTGGCCATGGATACGAGCTTGGGTTCCGAGAACAAATACCGAAAACATAGATATTTTATTATTTGTATTTCAAAGAGTCTTTCATATAGAGAGGCATATGAAAAAAATCGAGACTGTACATAGCATATCAGAAAGTTGATAAGTACAGGAAATTGCACAATAACTATCATTTATAAGCACTGGGTTTATTGAATCAGAAACAAAATCGTTATACCTTTTTAAAACAATAGTTCATTTCCAAAACTCACCATTCAATGGAAAGTCCAGAATGCATATCCATGATCGTTGTGAAGGCTTTATTTAGCGGAACAGGTAAAGATGGTACATGGCCTATGGATTTGCTATTATCCGTGCATATGTCAAGAATGGCATTCTTGACAACAACATTACCGAAATCCTTAACACACATGTATGTCTTTTCTTCAACCAATTTTTTTATAAGCATGATAGCCCTTAATTACAGAATTCAGCACAGCATGAGTCTAACAGTAGTGCGCCATTTTTATTTCCAGATTAGGAAAGGCACTGGAACATGCGTTTTAAAGTTGAACACGTATATTTTTATAGTGACATATACAATGGCCATTTAAGTTTTACAAAAAACTTATTCACTCGGCCCAATGGACTTATTAGTCACCTTTTATAAATAAATCAACTTTCTATTTACATAATACAATTATTATATGATAACAACTGTTTGAACCATTACATCATACTGCCTAGCTTAAATGATATTTTGTCTTTCAGACAACATGTCAACAGAAGCCACAATCATTAATTTACAAGAATCAGAAGCTGCAGTTACTCCTGGAGACGAACATCTTACAGAGGACGCACTTGCTGTGCCAGCCCTACACGCATCAATCGCAGACGAAGTAGCTGCACAAGTGTAAACTGCGTCTACCGAAGATGAAATAGCCGCCCATGCTCTCTGTGACCTTGTTGCCTCATCTCCTCCAGTGGATTTAGATTTGCCCAAGGATATTGTCTAGATGGTCTAGATCTCTGTAGGAAGATGAAATACAGTTAATGTCATCCGATACAGCTTGTGCCTCATGTTTTCCCAAATTGAATGCAAGCGTTTGTCTTGCACTGTTCGACATGCCTGTAAAAATAATAGCCCTCGGTAATTAGGATCATTAACAACTGGGTATTCAAACTTCGAGACATTTATTGGCAGATTATAGTAAAATTGTACAAAAAAACTAGTAGAAGCAGTCTTACTAAACTGTTATAATGCACTTTGTTTCATCAAATTCACACAGTTAACATAATGCTAAGAATGTCATAATTGTACTGATAAAACATCCATACAGTTAGTAACACTGTAGCGACAATTATCCCCGTTTTAACCTATTGGTTTATATAGAAAATCAACAACGTGACAAAACAATTGCTTCGGTGGTGGTGATAACTAGCATTCCAGTAATTTGGCTTCAGCAGCCTTTAACCTGATAGGTACGGGTTCGAATCCCACCACCCCTGTATCAGGCATAATAGACACGCATTTTTGTATCTTATTGTCATTTCGGTAATAATCTTCCAATCTGAATAAAACATTAAGTAGTGAAGCTATTAAGTTTATATAATCAAATGTTCAAGATTCAAAAATACCCTTGATAGTGTTTGAACGTAATTGACCTCCTTAAAGAAGTAAAAAGTAGAAATAACTCAACCTGCTATATACACACTGCTTTCACCGGATAAATCACTGTCGGTACTACAACATGCACCAACTTGTTGCGCTGGTTCATCAGGAGCCCTCTTTCTAACCCAATCCGTACAGGTCTGTTCGACATGCTGTATACATCTCATACAAAAAGATGCCTGTATTGTGTTAAGATGTCTATACTGTTTATAAATGTATAATCTGTCCAAAATTTCAAGGATTGAGCTTTAATGTGTCGTCTATTTAATATAGCTTCATCACTTTGTAAATTCCAGTGGTTATGTTAAAATTCAGTTCCACATTTCTTGCTAAATTGTCCCGCCATTTTCCCAGAATGTAACAAAAGTCAGTTGCAATAAATTGCTCGTTCAGGAAATTGAAATTTAAAACGTGCAAGTGATTGAATAGTGTAACCGCGACGACTTCCTCCTTCTTGCAAGTTTGTGTTCAAAACAGGCAAGTGCGGAAAATGTTGATGGATGCTAAATATTTTTCAACTTTGGGGTTGAATACCTGACGAACAACGACATTTAGAAAAATCGCTACGGCCAAATTTATGATAATTGTTTTAAGGTTGGATTTAGCAATAAAAGTTGTTCCTTGGATGAGTTGTGTGATGCCCGGACACATTTTACCAAGGTATATGAAAATGGCTGTTTTCTTGCCTGATCGGGCAATTTTTCAATCAATATTTCCCGATGGGAAAGTTAAAAGGGGATTCCCCAACTTTCCCAATCGGGCAAGATCCCGACTGCTTACGCTTGATTTCACTGATGTATGAACGTTCGAACCTTCGAGAATTGCCCTCTCGCAACATGTTAACTAAAATGGCATATGTGCATACTAAAACAATGCTATTGTCAAGCAATATGGTCCCCTACCGGCTCCATCATTGTCAGAAATTCCACCTTTTTCAGAATTGTTTTTTTTTTTTTTCGTTGCAACCACAATTTTTGACGTATGAACAAAAAGAAATGACGTGCATAATGTCCATATTGCCATCTATCCATGTTGCAAGTTTCATGAAAAAATATGAAGAACTTTTTAAGTTATCGCAGGATCCAGAAAAATTCGACGGACAGACAGACTGACTGACTGACACACAGAGCGCAAACCATAAGTCCCCTCCGGTTTCACCGGTATGGGACAATAAACACTAAGCGAATTAAAGGGATCTTTTCACGTTTTGGTAATTTGACAAAATTGAAAAACGTTGTTTCAAATTCGCAAATTTTCGTTTCAGTTATGATATTTGTGAGGAAACAGTAACACTGAACATTTACCATGGTCTAATATAGCCATTATATGCATCTTTTGACGATTTAAAAACCTGAAAATTATAAAGCGTTGCAACGCGAAACGATTGAATAATTTGGAGAGTTCTGTTGTTGTCGTTTAATTTTGTGAAACTACAAGGATTACCTATATAAAGTATAAAATACGTCTTTCATACATACTTGGCAGGATGGCCGAGCGGTCTAATTGGTTTTTACTCCAGGATTCCAGGGGTCAGTGGTTCGAGCCCTGACGCGATCTACTTTTTTTCGTTTTTTTTTTAAATTTTATTCTTGATTTTTTACTGGAGCTTTTTAGATCCAATGTTCACATTCATCAATATAAAGCATTTAATGACAAACTTCAAAACATGCCAAAATCTGTGAAAAGGCCCCTTTAACATAATCGTAGTCAAAGATCATTCTCAACAATTCATATTTAGCGTTTTGTGTCTTATTTAAACTTCTCAGAGATCAATCGTAACACACTTAAAATCTCTCATGTTGGGAACTTAGAGTCAAACATATATGCGCATCTTTATAAAAAAAATGGCATCTTTAGAGCATAATAGATACCCCATCGCTGCACAAATGCACACATACAGCAGAGTATCTCAAAACTGTTAATCATATTTTCTTACCATTACAACGTAAATGTGTCATTGGCGATTGTTTTTAACTCAAAAATGCCGAGGCAATTTTTAAAAACGTTTGTTTCTTTCTCGACGTCATTTTACCGGTTGCACCTTCACCTGTACCACGTGACTTTTTCGGCTATGTGCGGGACAATCGGATGTCAACAAACCATCGCTTCAGGTAACGTTTTGATATAATTTCTTCCTTCATTCAAAACCATTTTCAAAAAAACACAAACGAGAGCCCGGTCATTATCAAAATACACAATTGTGTTAAGTTTGCGCAAAATTAATTTAGTATTTTTTCCCAAAAGTGCAACCACGCGTTTGAAAAGACACGAGTTGAAATGCTATGTGTGGTATATTTTGTATTCAATCAACAAAAACGTTCATTATAATATTGTCGAAGGTTTAAAAAAAAATAGGGCGGACATTGTAATTCTTCATAGAGAAGCTTCATACATTATATGTTTGCACAAATACTTCTGATTCGGAGTGTGTGCTTTAAAATGCAATCATGCTATGTGTGGGACACGTTTTTGAAATGCTATGTGTGGTATACAAACTAAACTAGAGAATCGAAAGATTGACCTAAACATCAATAATATTTTAAGTCTGTCTAAATTACAAAAGTTGGTCAATAAAACATTGTTGGTACTGTTTTGCGTGCTTAAAATATGATAATCACGACGTTCATGTTACTCAAAATTATCATGATTGTCGATAATTTATATTCATATGTTTTACTTGTAGAATGCCATTTGTTTGGGAACAGTGTGGTAGAGAGGTCAAAACACAGTCGGGAATCTCCAAACACAAAGCCACCCACGCACGGGAAGGAAAATTTTTCTGTTGCGGCAAACATTTTCTTGTGAGTTTCTATAAAATTGATTGTTACAAAATGTTAAATTTTCAGTGAATTGTTACTTCCAACTAAGGCACTTGTTTAATACACAAAATCGTAATATTTGTGCAAGGTGTCATGTGAATATAATTGTAACAAAATTACAAATAGTGTTGTTGAACTTATGGTTGTGTGCTTTTTATCAGGAATGTGTAAACATATTAGACCGTAACGAGAGTTATATAATAAGCATAAAGAGATAATACAGCATTATTTAAATAAATAAACAAAAGGATCAATAACTTATTTTTCTGTAAAATCATGTATTCGTATCTAAATCCTATTGAGCTATCTTATATATCACGCATGTCAATTATTTATTTATTTTTTTAAGTTTTACAGTTTATTTCATGTGTATTTTGTTATTTTCAGGGAGATTAAGTATTTTTGGAAGCACCTTCAAGAGATGTACTGATATCTTGGTCAATGAAAAGTTGTCATATATAGTTTATGTTCAAAAGTTTAAAAGACTGTTTGTTTTGTTATCAAATGGTGCAAGTATTGCAGTGAAAGAAAACAATCAAAGTAAACATTAAATCCACATTTGACAATTCAACAACATGTATTGTTTATGACTTGGTGCGGTGGTAACAATGTCTTGCAGCCCCTTTTATGACCGGGTCGAATGAGTATTTTCATTAAACATCTTACGATATTTTCAGTTATTCAGATTTCATTTGAAATTGAGTTCATGAAGTATTAATACAATTAAATATGTTTGTTGGTATAATAAACCCCCAAAGCCAAGACTTTTTTGCGATGATCATTTGTGACGTGTTAATTAGATCATTTATATGTTTGTATAGCAAGATTTGTTACTTTGCGAATACTGATGTACTTCTTTATGTACTTTGAGCTTTAATTTCTATTGTAACATGTGCATGCTGGTTATAAAGCAATGTTATTATTTATGAAGTGTTTATTTTGATATACTTCAGATATTCATATAGAGATGATATTGGAAACTAAATGAACTTAATATACCACAAACAATCATCATTGGATTTATATTGTTATTTGTTATGAAACAATTGTTTTATTACTCAGATTTTATATTCATCTAATCAATGTCATTAATAACAATATACACAAATATCAATACATGCACTTTGTTTTGATTATGCCAAAATACATATTAAATGGTATGCTTGCATAGTTAGTTGAAATAGCTTTCCGTAAACATCACAGAATGAAGCTGGGTCCGTCTCTGTCACTGTGGTTTTGATAATTAACTTGCCGCATAACACCTTCCGTGTGGTTTGATGGTGTTCATCTAATTCTAACACAGCTTCGCGCCTTAGAGCGTTACAAATCCTTCGACTAATCCGTGTCAAGTCTGAAAAACAACAGAAGTAAAACCCATTTTAAAGCAAGTGCTTTTACTTTCTTTGTCATTCATTTATAAAAAAGGACCGAATTTAATAATCAGGCAGAAATATCAATCATGATATTTATTTAAAGACAATAAGTAAAAAAAAAAGAAAATATTATAGTTCAACATAACGTGTTTGTTAAAAAAGACCATTGGTTGGATAACAATTACGCAGTGTATTTTATTTAAAATTTATGTTCAATTAAACATAAATTGTTTAAACATTACACAATTACTTCAGTATTTCATCATGTAACATTTGGTTAATTTTATATATAGTTTCAGTACAGACTGAAGTATATGTTTTAGATTCTTACAAAACTGTGTTCAAATTAAATGCAGAACTGACGAGAAATTTCTTGCATACCACACATAGCATTTCAAAAATGTGTCCCACACATAGCATTATTGCACTTTTATACACAGACTCCGAATCAGATGTATATGCGCAAACATACAATATATGTAGCTTCTCTATGAAGAATTACAATGTCCGCCCTATTTTTAAACCTTCAACAATATTATAATGAACGTTTTTGTTGATTGAATAACAAATATACCACACATAGCATTTCACTTTGTGTGTTGTCAAACACGCGGTTGCACTTTTTGGAAAAAATCTTTAATTAATTTTGCGCAAACTTAAAACAGTTGTGTATTTTGAAAATGACCGGGCTCTCGTCTTTGTTTTTTTGAAAATGGTTTTGAATTAATGAAGAAATTATCAGAAACGTATATAAAGCGATGGTTTGTTGACATCCGATTGTCCCACACATAGTCGAAAAAGTCACGTGATACAGGCACCTTGTTAAAGGGATCTTTTCACGCTTTGGTAAATTGACAAAATTGAAAAAAGTTGTTTCAGATTCGCAAATTTTCGTTTTAGTTATGATATTTATGAGGAAACAATAATAATGAGCATTTACCATGGTCTAATATAGCCATTATATGCACCTTTTGACGATTTTAAAACCTAAAAATTATAAAGCGTTGCAACGCGAAACGATTGAATACTTTGGAGAGTTCTGTTTTTGTCGTTAAATTTTGTGGAACTACGAAGATTGCTTATATAAGGTATAAAATACGTCAAGCATGTGTACTCGGCGGAATAGCTCAGTCGGCTAAAGCGTTTTTACTTCAGGACTCTGGCAGGACTCCAGGGGTCACTGGTTCGAATCCTGCTCCGGGCAATGTTCTTTTCCTTTTTTTAATTTTATTCTTGATTTTTTACTGAAGCTTTTACGATCCAATGTTTACATTTATCAATATAAAGCTTTTAATGAATAAGTTAAAAAATGCCAAAATCTGTGAAAAGGCCCCTTTAAAGGGGCTTTTTCACGTTTGGGTAAATTGACAAAAATGACAAAAGTTGTTTCAGATTCGCAAATTTTCGTTTTAGTTATAATATGTGTAAGGAAACAGTAATACCGAACATTTACCATGCTCTTAAATAGCCATTATATGCATCTTTTGACTACTAGTATTTAAAAACCCGAAAATTTTAAAGCGTTGCAACGCGAAACGAATTAATAATTTGGAGAGTTCTGTTGTTGCCGTTATATTTTGTGAAACTACAAGGATTGCTTATATATAAATTGTATAAAATACATCAGGCGGTGTATTCGGAAGGATGGCCGAGTGGTCTGAGTCGCAGACTTTTTACTCCAGGAGTCCAGGGGTCAGTGGTTCGAGTGGGTGCTGTACGTTTCGTGCCACTACCAGTTCGTGCAACTGACATTTGTGTAGGAGGGCATTGGACGTTCCGTCCCACTGATAATATATAGACGGATAGGTGTGAATACTATCTTATAGAAGGTGTGAATAATAACAGCAAACTTTCGCACCTTTGATTGTAACATCTGTTCAATGTTAAAACAAGATTGTTTTATTTCATGATTGTTTAAGAGTCAATTTACATGCTTAATACAATACATTGACAAAAAATTACATCAAACATTTTCAAAACATTGACATTAACCATATCCAAAAGTGAATGGATACAATCATTTTAACAATATCTAGATTGATTACATAAATATATTCAAACATTTGCAATAAATTGACATTAACAATATCAGAAGTGAATGCATACATACATTTTAACAAAATCTAGATTAATTACATAAATATATTGAAACATTTGCAATAAATTGACATTAACAATATCAGAAGAGAATGCATACATACAATTTAAAATGTTTTAATACACATATACAAAAGTACATAAATATATAAACAAAAATACAACAGCATACTATCCTATACATACACAAATCAGATATACAAACTACCGGGGTATTGCATTTCAGAAGTCATCATTGTGGATTTTGTCCATGGTTGTGCTTGGTCCCAGCCCGATGATATGGCTGCACGCTCTCAGCAGTTCAGTAGTTGTTATGTCATCGTCTTCGTACTTCTCCAGATCTCGAAGAGTCGCCCGTGCACTTCTTTGAATATTTTCCGGTGTACCCGAGTCAGGGCGTATACCGACACTAGGCGGATTGTTAGATCCACTGTTTCTGCCTCACGGCGCAACAGGAGGCACGTAAAACCTTGGTCGAACTGACCCCAGTCTCACACGACAGATGCTGCCATCTTTCACATTCATCGCATGAGTTGGCTTTATCTTCTTCACCAACATTCCGTGCACAGTACACACAAGAATATTCGCAAGCCATTACTGGTTTTGTGAATTCAACGAACAACACACGTTTTAATACTATCAATAAATCATTTTATTTTTACAAACACATACACATGATGCATAAAAATAACAACACTTTATGTTTTACATTTATTGAACATAATGAACTATTTACAAATATTTGTATAATAACAATAAATCATTTTTTTTAGTTATTTATTATTATAATTGTCAACATTGTTGTAATTTTCGACATAAATATACACTTCAATATCATTCACACCTATACGGCATTATTCACACCTATCCTCCTATATATTATCAGTGGAACGAAACGTCTACCTCTTTTCAACACAAATATCAGTGGCACGAACTGGTAGTGGCACGAAACGTCCATAAACCGTTCGAGTTCTGCTGACGGTTACCTTTTTTCTCTTTTTTAAATTGTATAATTGATTTTTTACTGGAGCATTTTATAGCCAATGTTTACATTTATCAATATAAACCATTTAATGACAAACTTCAAAACATGCCAAAATCTGTGAAATGTCCTTTTAAATGGCTAGTTTTGTTGACGATACATATATACGTACCATCAAGTAAATATATTGATCTTGTATGAGCTTCTTCGTTTAGCCCAAGCTTCCGTCTTTTGTTTTCAAACATGGCGGCCTGAAGTTGTTTGAAGTGAAATTTTAAACGGTTTTTTTTTAAATGATAAGTTTTTAACATCGTACAAAATATATCTTATGGTGTATTTCAGCTATGCTAGATAATTAATTTATTTCTGTCTGTCAGAGATGTTGCTTTGTTTTAAACGAGTGTGTTTACAAGACATAAATAAATATGTATTTATTTATTTATCTATTTATATCTGTATTTACATTAATCATTATATTTATAGAAACTATAAAAAAAAATAAAGGATAATCTACCACCATGAGTGATGCTTATGATGGATGTTAACAGTGCAGGAATCCAACATTAGACATCATCGATTGTAAATAATATTCCTCCTGTTAACATTTTTTCTCGCCAGACTTTGAATATAAAAAATTGCAACACATTTGTCATTATCATATATTAGAACCAGACAAAACGCGTAAGTGCATTAAAGTGAAGATACTCTTACTTAAGTGCACCAGTCACATTTAGGGTTATCTCTATCAATATTTTCGCATAATTCAGGACGCAACTGACAAACCGTCTGTTTCTATAAACTGCGCAATTAACGTGTTTGTAACCAGACGCATAATACAAATCAAGAGAGATTTACGGCATGTGTTGCGGCTTAATATGGGAAAGATTCGTAAAAGTAAATAGAATTGTATATTTGACATTGTGCAATCATTACCAGGCATAATCAAATAAGATTGGACACACAGTCGATGAAAACACGTATGATATTTTTATAAGTATTATATACGCAATAAAACAAGTCTCGCTTTCTTTGGTAAATAACAAGTATACGCGTTTGTTAAAGTGATATTATGGGCATCTAACAGTTTATAGGTGGCTATCGCAACCGTTGTTTATTTTTGGTGTTTTCACTTCATATACATTTATATTTGTTAAAGCAGCATCAACATACTAAAACAATATCCCGGAAAGAGAAAAATAATGCATTTGAATATAAATCGTACTTTCGTTTGACAACTGATCATGCATGTACGATATGAATCTAAATTTAGTTTTACTGCAAATTCGTTCATACGGCACAAAGACACACTTTTTTTTTACGGATCATTTCGGCTTAGAGGACTGGGTGAGTCACGTAAGAATATCGAAAATAAAATATATTTTATAAACAACTGGTAGCAAGATGAGTTGCAGATAATTGGTTAGTAACTATATTTTAACTAGCTCTGTTGACCTGTTAATTCTTTTCAGCTCAATTCAACAGTGCACAATGCCCATAATATCCCTTTAACATTCTTACATTAATGTGCTCTTAAGCTTCAGTGTCCTCTATATTCAGTGGCAATATAACGTATAGTGACCACAATATACGCATCTTTTCTAATCGCTATTTCGTACACAGTTCTACAATTTTGCATGATTTTACATAGTATGTAATATTCACTGTTTCTCAACTAATGAATAATATTATTTGAATATTCAAATCAATATTGTACGTCCCAAGGATATATTATTCCTCATATTACATGCAAATAGAATCATGCGAATTCCCTGATCTTATTTGAAAATAGTGCTATATTCTAAGCACGTTGAAATAGTCTTCCAAAGCATAGAGTATATTAGACTTTAAATTGATAAATTATTATTTGTTGTTACTCCAACTGTAAACCTAATAATATTAATCATTCAACGACAGACGCCAACAGGTTTAAATTCCCAATTTATTATTTAAAAGGTTTGGCATTTAAATGTCAATGCTGAGATCATTTGTATTACACAGATTCCCCCGAGAACGGCCGGAAATTTAAGTACATTATGTCTATCCCCCCTCACAAATGGGAAGTGGTTTCATCGAAACTATGCCGCTAAACAAAACAATTTGTTCTCCAACACTGGTACAGTCAATTACGCAGGATCCTGTCGTCTGTGCCGTACAATGTAGACCACTTGACAGACCGACGGTGTTCCGCACGCTGCAGTCACAGCCATGACGATTAAGGTTTTTAAGGAAGGTTGTAAAACTCGACAAAGTCTGGAATATAACAAAATCTAGCAAGCACCGCTTTACAATCAGTAAACAAGATAACGAATAATGCAAAGCATCAAAGGGCGTCGGGAATTTCAGTGTATAAGGCACTCAATGAAGTTACATGGAACGATTTTTTTCTACTGTAAATATTAATTTATTGGCCGATTATTTTAAACAAAACAGAAAAAGATACTGGTATAACCATTATCTATGATTTTGTGTTAGAACTCCCAAATAACCATTATCTATAATGTTGTGTTATGATTTTGTGTTGTAACTCCCAAATATTTCATAGTTCATTTTATTTACATTGGTTTCCTTTTTTGTTACTGGCATCCGTGTGCAGTTTTCATTAATTGAACAGAACTATGTGGGTTTGAAAAAATTTGCTTCATCGTGTAAACGTTATTTCATATTTTTCTCAACTTCAAGGGGAGATGATTCTGAATTTATTCTTACGTTGCTCATTTACGATAGGCGTTGAGTACTCATTGCCATGAAAACACTGTAAAAGTTTGAAAAAAACATTGAATGAAAACTGTAAATTGCATAAAGAAGCTGCATTTCACAATACTTTTAAATTCAGTAAGAGATCATAATAGATTTATTGCTCCGATATTCATTATTTTCAATAGGGTTCGAGTAATACTGATATAAAAACACTTAACAAGTTTGGAAAGATTCAGACGAAAGTTGTGAAATCTTTTAAACGAGTGGAAAGTCTTTATTTTCTCAAATTTAATAGAAAATTATTCTCGACTTATTGTCCCGATGTTTCTCATTTAAAATGAGGTAAAAATGCTCAGTGATATGAAGACACTGTAAGTTTGGAAAGAATCTGATGAAAAATGTTGACATAATCACCTAACAAAGAAGTTTTTCACTTTTATTTTTAAATTCAAAGAGACATAATGCTGGACTTATGGTCCGATATTGCTCATATAGGGTTTGGGTTGGGTCCTCATTGATAAAAGAAAAACCTGTGCAAGTTTGGGAAGAATCGGATGAAAATTTTGGACTTTGAACAAGGATTTCAAAATTTCTCAAATTCTAAGGAAGATAACTATGGACGTAATGGTCGGATGCTTAATTCCAATAGGGTTAGAGTCCTCATTCATATAAAGACACTGCAAGTTTGGAAAGAATAAGATGAAAAATGTGACCTTTTGTGTAAACAAGCAGAATTTTACAATTTTCTCAAATGTAAGGAGATATGATTCTGGACTTAATGGTCTGATGTTGTTCATTTTAAATATTGTGGACTTTATCTATCGCGTAAACGAGCAGAATTTTATAATTTAATCAAATTCAAAAAGAGATAATTCTGGATTATATGGTCCGATTATTCATTGGCATTGTGCAACTTTGAAATGAATCGGATGAAAACTGTGGACTGTATCGCAAAAACAAGAAAAAGTCTAACGGACAGACAAACAAAAGGCAGAGACCACACCATCACATAAGCTCTTTTGGCCTACAGCCAGTGGACCTGTAAGGAAGATTTGCAATGCCAGGCTCATTTGTTGTTTAGGAAGACCCCATATACTTGTTGCAAATCAGCCAGAAAGCTGCTTCATATAAATTCAGACGCATTTGAATGAGTAGTCCTACTTGGCGACGAAGGGCATTGTGAAGTCAATTTTTTTTTAATATGTGGTTACGACCCCCCACTCCCACATATAGTTCATGGGCATACAAAAAAGGTTAAAATAAAACACCATATTTATTTAAACTAAAATGTCTACATAAAAACAAAAAGTTAACATAGAACACAAATAAAATAATTTGATTCTACTGGGGCTTGAACCTTGGGCCTCTCATATGTGAAGCGAGCGTGTAACCACTACACTACGGAACCGCTTGAAAAATCACCTTCTAACTAAGATATTAATAAGTGACTGTAGTGTAACGGTTATCAATAAAGCAATAAACCGTGTAATCGCTGTCGTCTTGTAAAATTGAAGAAAATACGCGTTAACCAAAACTCGAACAGCAAAAGTCTGCGCTATTGTTAGAAAAACCACAAAATAAATATATTTTGATTATGTTTTGTTTGTATACAAATCCAGAAAGTTTCACAACTCCTTGTGATATTTTATTATTGCCCAGTCCCTGTGATCAGTTATTTATTAAAAGAATTAGCTTTGCATAATTGCCGTCGTACACATACTAATACACAAAATAAATGTTGTAGTAAATGTAATAGGCAAAAATGCAGTACTAATTTACACTAATTTACACTAATTTACACAAAAAATCACCACTATGCAAGATATTCTGACAACAAAAATATATACATTGATCCGTAAAATAACTTCGCCTCCCATAAGCGAAAAAAACCGTATTACATACGAGTCGCCGCACTTCAGTGCGACGCCAATAAGTGGATGGGAGGGTGGAAAATGTAGAATTGTGTAAACCAGCGACTTACTCGGATATGCGACCAGCTCGAGAAAGATCGGTTATGCACGAGGGCAATGGTTTTAAACAGTGGACGAGTCTAAGTGTTACCGTTGACTGGGTAGAATGGGTTATGCCATAGTGGTGGTCGGTTTCGGCGTTCCCTATTGAAATAGCCTTTGCGTTGAATAAGACAGTGTATTCTTGAGCGAATTAATATTATTTTTATAATCATAAGCATCGACATCATCAACATAATTTACATCTCCTACTATTTTAAATAACATGTGACGCATATGATCTTTTTCACTTGTATTCAATATATAAAAGCTGTTTTCTAAGTAAACACAATACGCCGAGTAATAACTAATATGATGGGTTTATATTTATGTGTATGCACCTGTTGTTAATATGTATGTCATATATTATATATCATTACTATCATCAACATCATCATCATTCCCTTGGCCGGTTTGCCCGTTGAGAGGAACGATGATACAGAAATTCTCCCCCAGTGAGGTTTGTTGTGTGCTTCTTGAAGTAATTCTTCCATCGCAAAAGATGTCCATTCTTTTAAATTATCCATCTTGCTTTTCTTCTGACCGCCTCGACGTCGACCTCCCTCTAGCGTGCCCTGGAGAACAGTTTTGCACAGAGAGTCGTGTCTGGTGACGTGCGGAAACCGAGACAACTGTTGTCGTTTGACGGTCTCCAGTAGGGGCTCTTGTAGACCAACAAGTGTTGCAGTCATGCTCCGGACGTACTCGTTGGTATTGTGCTTCGTAAATCATTACTATTAAAAGTTACACAAAGACGTCGCGAGCTGCCGTTATTCGTATATGGCGGGATATTTTAATATTATATTGGTCCGCTTAGCCTGGCCGATTTTTCATATCTGAAAAGAATCGGATCGCGCGGCTTATGCTGAACAAAATGGCGCCACGTTCAGTCCAAAGTCACATTTGACACATACACCTCAAACAACAAATCAACGAAACAATCGAACATAATAATAAAACGTAGCACACAATTTGAATAATTAAACTATCGATTGCAAATGAATCCGTACTGTAGATTAGATTATCGACATTAAATACGAGTCATCAAAACACAAAATTAAGTAAACGACACGATTACCTCCATGACAACTTGAATATATTGCTTATAGCAAACAATAAAACAGCAACGATATGCACTTCCAAATTCCGTCCTTTCAACCGTTTGTATAAATATATTTTAAACCACACTATGTGTTGGAAACGTTCGAATCGAATGCTAACCATTCTGACCAACGATTAACGATATCGAATCACGAATGACCGGTCGGAGCGATTTATTTATGTCCAATTGAAGTTTCCATTTATGCATGACAAACACACAATCCGAAATATGATTTGTATTTGTTCGTCGATGCTTTAAAAATGTTGTAATGTTTAATAAACCACCACGTCAGAATGTCGTACTCAAAATCCAGAGAGTCTACCATAAACTGGTGTGTTTCGTCACAGAAAGTCCACTCTCGTTATCTCGCCATCGGATATCTCGATATTCTCGATATGTCGAAGTAAGCTCAATGTCCCAACTTTTTTCCTTCTTTATCTATATAAATAAACATCGCATATCTCGATTTTCGTTATGTCGAATAATTCGATATGTCGATATAAAATTTTGTCCCGAGTCCCGATTTTACATGTATTTACTGTGGTTAATCTCGAAGTGCGAATAACTGTCCCAGTGTCGGCAAAAGGTGAGAAATTTTTTCTTTGATACTTCGCCGTCTCGCTTCGCCCGGCTGCTCCCGATACTGTGCGGTAGGAAATTGACCCGTTGATTGCATCAATGATCACACGTGTGTAATGTCGTTAGCCATTAACACTTGAGTAAGGCCTGTCACTTTAACTGTCACTTTAACATGAATTAACTGCAATTAATACACTGCCTGACGGAAGGCCGAAGGACTAATTGTTTTTAATATATAATAAAGACAAGACTCAAAATGGCTTTTCATTTTTATTTGACCCTGTACTAATAATCGATTGAACTTTGCATTATAAACTACAAAATGTACATGTACACTTCAGTATTCCGGAACGTGATTTACGCATGTTCAGATAGAAAACACTCGTCTTGATTGGACGTCAATTGCATCATAACTATAAATAGCAACATTACCAGATGTTTACTCGACAGTTCAGAAAAATTATAACCGCATGTGTTCATGCAATTATGTAATACTTAAAACGTCATTTTAAGCATTTAAATAGCAAAATTAACCGTGCCTCGTAAAAACGCGTATACATGTATATCAGGTCGAGAGTATTATGCCACACGGTGACGGCTTTAGTTAGACCACTTAGCAGGTATTTATTTTTTTCTTTGAAAACGCCTAATCGGATATCTCGAACTCTCGTTAAGTCGATATTTTTTCTTGTTCCCGCCGACTTCGAGATAACGAGAGTGGACTGTACGCCACACGAGATACGTCATATATTGCTCAATCAATAGAATGAAAATAAAAGTACGGAAAGCTGGTTTCGGAATAAATTTAAGTGAAGGAGCAAAATAGAATGATTTGTAATATAAACTATAACACACGACAGAACTGAGCCAGACGTCTATAATCCGCCCTTACCGCATAATGACACTCGGGCCAAACGTCCTCGCGCCGTTAAATCGGCAGCTGGCTGATTATAGACGTCAGGTCCAGCTCAGCAGTGTTTTATTGTCTAAGTATGTTTGAGTAGGTCATTCTGATAGCATGTTGACACGAATTATCGATCGTTTTGTCAATAAGCACTTCAATTATTGCGACATACAACATGGTAATCAAATGTTCATAGCAATTATGGAAACTGAGGCTTCAGAACTAAACAAAAGTATATACATGTGTAGTTTGTATACATATGCATGTACCTTATTTTTTGTATACGTGTTACAAGTGTTCTTGTCATGTAAATTATGACAATATTTATTCCGTGTTTAATTTATTGCATCAAAAAATGCATCACATATACCGATCATACTTTTTAATTGAAATTCTGGTTCATTACATTTGATGTACAATCACGATTCTAATCCTTCTTGCATCGCAATAATGCCAACTTACGTGAAACATTTTGCATTTAACCATTTTCTGACAGAAGACCTTTTCTCTGAATGGCCGTATAGTATGGTACAAATCACTTAAACAAGTATGCGTATGAACTGGCATTAGTATTTTAGATTCAGAAGTACATTTTAAATACTTGGTAGATTATTTCATAGGGTAAAATCTAAGATGTCCTTTTACTATATAAAAATATATAGTAAAACAACTTTTCCATTAGTAGTTACATTTAAGTATTCATGTATGTATTCAGTATTAATTAGGTTTTAGATTTGAGTTAAACTTACTTTGCTTCTAGTGTAAGAAGAAAGATAGCACTCCTATGTAGTAGTAAGAATAGTAGTTTGTAACCTATCGTTTTGCACGAGAATTAATACTATTCACCTCACTACTTCGCTACTTTCCCGCACTTTGTCAGACACACAAAGACAACGAACACGTACTGATCGCGGTCGTACAGATAGTACAGATCATCTTTGCCGGCACATTCAAATCCATTTTTGTAAGGTTTAATAATAAACCCACAGGTAAATATTATTAATACATGTCTATATAATTGTTCAAATTGTGTATTTGTATTTTGTATTTTATTATGTGAATGATGTTAGAGATCCTCGCTCATCATACCGCCTGTTTTATAATACACTGTGATTGCCTTTTGTATTATTATAATTATTATTATTATTATTACTACTACATGATCTGACCAATACAGATTTAAGACCAGAACCTCTAGTTATTTGTCATTCCACCCGAGACGCTTAACGGGGCGTAGCTAGGCCGGAGACAATGGCGCTCAACGTTGCAGTCTTTTGATGTTTGGCCGAATGGGATAACTTGCACGTTTGGTATACCAGATCTTCAGGACGGTACCAACAAATCGATCTTCAGAAACCCGCGGGTACAGAACGTTTTAAGGGGCCCCATCTTCTAGAAAGTTACATCCACACCGAACCAGGGATTCGTCGCTGGAGTTGGAGTTTTGACATTAAATATTGTGACAGTGTGTGAACATTTTGTTGATTCGTGATCATCGATTCATTTGACGGTGGTGTGGTGAGCTTTATTATCTTTGCTGTTTTTATAGTCAATCAGATTATATTTATATTTATATATTCAGGTTATTATTTATTTCTGACATTTAAAGCCCTTTAAATTGTTTTTCCTAAACAATAAATAAGAAAAACCACTGCACTAACATTTAGGTTGCATGAAACCTGATCTGTCCCTGCATTTGAGAAAAATCACGTGCATTCATTGACCACTAATCCGTTGAACTTTACTTAGTTTTGCTATGTAGTTATTATGTGTAGTTAGCTAAACACATAACTCTATATAGTTATGTAAAACCCAAGAACCAGATTGCTTTAAATCTCCAGAAGCTAGTAGTACCCCGTGTAATCCCTCCAATCCCGCATTTATCCATTTATTGGCTATTGGTAAAACTGAACAGCTATACACGTGCATTTCATAAATGCACGGGTATTAGGTGAATGTGACCGTTGATGGAAGCGTTATTTTTCAATGAAATTTGTTGCAAGCTAATTTCATTGTAAAACAAATGAATGGTTATAGAAAATCCTTGCAAGGTTGCGCGATTTGATTAGAAAGCGGTCGTACGTTGATTTAAATCGGAATATTGTAAATCTTTGCAGGTTTAATCTGTAAAATTTACATATATTGCGATTGGATAGTTATCGAGTTACCGATCGAGGTTTAAAAGGCGTTTATCGGAAACGGAGAACGTGCGCGTTTACGAGTATTAATTGTTTGACGGGTTATTGATAAACATTTGTAGAGAATACCGATATTAAAACATTGAAGCGCAGCCGTTTGAACTCTGAACCGGAACCGGATATAGTTAAACCGGAAAGCGAAATACCGGAAATTAATTGCGCACGTTTGTATATCGTTGATATAGAGGTACTTTATGATACTTTGATTATGTATTAGAGTATTTTGAAAAAAGGATTTAGATTTTTGTGTTTTTTGTTACAAAATTATAATTTACTCTGTTATAATGAACAGAAAGCAATACAAGAAGATATTACACAATTTGTTCATTCTGAGGACAGAATTAAAAGAGAGAGGGGAAAAGACAACACATATGATCATCAGCTTATCAAACGAGATATACAGGATGAAAGTGGATACGATGATATAGAGCTAATGTGAAAATACTGAGCTCAAGCCGGGGATTGAACCCACGATCTCCAGAGTGGTAGTCCGACACTTTAACCACGTCGCTAAAGAGCTAGCCCAACAGCAAGGCTGTTGGAAGTGACCTTATTTCACTACACCCCTCCACCTTTTAATGTGTCAAGGCCCAGACACGACCGCTACATCATGTCTTGCATCCGCATGGCCCACCCAGACACCATTAAACAGCTCAGACCCATTCCCGCATTCACAGTTCTATTTTGCCTCGTCGCCATTAATGTGAAAATACTGAGCTCAGGCCGGGAATTGAACCCCAACAACATGCATTATCGCCCTGTGACTCTTCAGGTGATCTTACAATTGCACAGAAAATCACTTCGGGTGTGAAAGCACAAATCTGGAAAGCCGCGTTACTTTGCCCTATTTCCATAGTTCTAGAATTGTCAAACTGACATTTGGGAAAGTCATGGTTCGAAACTACATTGCCCTGGTTACAGGCTTCTGCTGGATTCTTGTTGCCACCACCTGGCATGAATGAGTGATCGTCTCGCCCCCCAGGATCCCAGGGATATGATCCTAGCTGACCAGCTGTCTCTTGTCTATTGGAAACGTCATAAACTGGCTGAACGTTCTCCACTTCCGTGCCATCCGACGGTGTACTTGAGCAAACTGCTCCTTCGATGCGAACTGATTGTTCATGTTCTGACATTGTTTGGTCACCCCTCGTTTGGAAACTGCCCTGCTCTACTAGGCCAATGGCGTCGTCGACGTCTTCTGTGAATGCAGCCCACTGATCATGTGCACGGGCACAGTAGTGACAACCACCACAAGGCAAGTCGGCAGGTATTATTCCTGCAAGATACGAAGGACATGGACTCAATATGTCTGGAAGACGTGATAACGCGTCAGCATTTCCATGATTTTTTCCAGGTCGGTGTTGCACGATCATGTGGTACTGTGCCAATTCTTCCATCCAACGGGCCAACTGTCCTTGTGGCTCTTTGAAGCGCAATAGCCATGTAAGACTTGAATGATCACTTCGGACAGTAAAGACTTTACCTAACAGGTAATATCTAAACTGCCTAGTAAACCGTACAATGCTAAGAAGCTCTTTTCTGGTGGTGCAATATCTTCTCTGTTCAGATGTCAGTGAGAAACTACTGTAGGCAATCACTTTTTCCACACCGCCTTGAACTTGACTGAGTACGACACCAATGGCTGTGTTGGACGCGTCAGTATCAAGGATATATGGGTCTTGGTGATTCGGAAGACCTAATACAGGCCCCTTGATCATGGCACCCCGTAACATCTCAAATGTCTTTTGCTGATCTTCACCCCATTTGAACAGGTTCCTGCCGGTCAGTGCATATAAGGGCTGTGCTAAACTAGCAAAGTCTTGAATAAATGACCGATGATAGTTCACAAATCCCAAAAACCGTTCAACGTCTTTTGAGCAATTTGGGATTGGCCAATCTGCAACTGTTTGAATGTCTTTTTCCGACAGAGCCATGTCTTTTCCATTAATAATGCGTCCAAGGAACTCGACCTCCGGTTGGAAGAAAATACACTTCTTCGGTTTAAGCTTTAAACCATGCAGACGGAAACGGGATAGAGCATCCGCTAGGTTTTTCAAATGTTCATCAAACGTCTTTCCCAGGACCAGTACATCGTCGAGGAAGGCTAAGACCGTTTTCCATGTCAACCCACGCAATATAAGGTTAACAACCCTTGCAAAAGTGGCGGGGGCATTTGTCAACCCAAAACCCATGCGCACATGTTGGAAAAGTCCATATTTTGTTATGAACGCAGTCTTCTTCCTGTCCTCCGGGCTGATTTGCACCTGCCAATAGGCGGCATTTGCATCCAACTTGGAGAACCAGATGTTTCCGGCCAACGCATCGAGACAGTCCTCAACCAGAGGCAAAGGAAACGTATCTTTCACAGTGACATTATTCAGCGCTCTGTAATCGATACACCACCGGACCGACCCATCACGTTTTCTTATTAACACCGGTGCTGATGCCCACTCCGAAGAACTTTCCTGGATGACGCCCGCATCTAACATTTTCTTCAAATGAGCCTCTTCCTCCCCTGCAAAACATGCTGGGGTTCGCCGCATTCTTTGTTTGATCGGTTTGGCCTCACCCGTATCTATAGTGTGTTCAATGGCGGTGAAACTTCCTAAATCGAACTCATCTCTTGCAAACACATCTGCGTAGTTGCATAGTAACTTGGCGAGTGCTCCGGCTTGTTCATCCGTCAACTTCCCTATCGACGCTTTGTACACTTCCTGCAGATGGTCAGGAACGACTTCTTTTTCCTTCTTTTGCTGTTCCGACTCACCATGGCAACCTGCCACGGTCTCCGGTTCTCTGGTTTTACTCAGCGACCCTTTCAGCTGATCTGACTCCACCTGGCAACCTGCCACGGTCTCCAGTTCTCTGGATTGACTGGTCGACCCGGCACAGGACAATCCCAACGGATTTCTATTATATTCCGCTGTTAAACGGTGGTCTACTTCAGCTACAGGATGTATCTTGATGCCATCATCTGTCGTTGCTTGGAAATCGCCTTCCTGAAGAACCTCTTCAAATTCATAGGCGTTCCCCACTACCACGTTTTTCTTGATAGTCTTAAACTGGTCAGTTGGTTTCACAAAACACACTACTGGGACTTCATTAGCATCCCGAACAACTTTTGGCACCAATACCTGCAAGTTGTTCACTGGTTCAATGTAATATGCCCCCAACGTTCCCTCCATTTTACAGGGGACCCTGACCACTGAATTTGGCGGTACCACTGTTCTTTTAGACATGATGATCCTTGCAACCACCGGTTTGTCCCTAAATGTTGTGTTTAAAGGTATACTTTCGCCATTGACCAATAGGCAGTCTGTGTGCAAATCAATCAATGCCTTGAAGTGCCGCAGCAGGTCATGTCCCAGCAACATCTCATCGCTGATTGGCGCAACGCATATCCCTTCCCTGGAAGACTGTTTTCCCAGCTGTACATGGATAGGCTGTGTCACAAATCCCTTCAGAATAGAATTCTTATCAGCAAGCTGCATGTTGATATCCTTGACCTTGCCTGGTTTCCGCTTTAACCGGTCATAAACTTCTGAAGACAGTATGGATATATCCGCTCCAGAGTCTACCCGAGCCCTAACCTGCCGGTCTCCCACCAACATATTCACATAAGACGACCCTGCCGTCACGACCTTGACTGCTATCGTCTCCCCTCCACTTGCTGATCCGGATTTGTCTCCTTTTTCAGCCGCCAATCCAGATGAAGACTCCTGCTGCACTTCAACCGGCGCTAACAAATGGCCTCGTTCTACATCGGGCTGCGGTGCCTGGCCTACGCCACCGGCCCCTTAGAGTTTAAAGGCTTCTGTGGACTCCTTTCAACCACTTGACCTCCAGACTTTTGTTTAAGGGATTCCTGATACTCCCTACAGTCTCTTTTCATATGGCCCCTGCCATTACAATGAAAACATCTAAAGGTCTTCCGTGGGAACTTCCTGTCCTTGTTACTTGTTGAACTGTTTGATGCTAAACTAGCTTCAAACTTACAAGTTAACTGCTCAAACGCCTTTTCCAGACTCTCCATTCTCACGTCTGCCGGGGACTGAACCGCATTGACTGTGACTTCTTGGTCATATTTCCTGACCTTCTTGCCATCAACCACTTGCGAAACATACTGATGATGTCGTACCAGATCAAGAGCATGTTGAATCGTTCGTGGTCGTTCGAAGCAGGCGTGCTTTCCCGCTTCCCTGTCAATACAACCTTGACAGAACCTAGAAACTGCCTCCCGTTGACCAAACTGATCTGGAAGGTCCCTAAAAGCAGGCGTTGCCAGAGTTAACACTCTATCCGCCCAATCTTCTAAGGATTCCCCCGGCTGCTGTGTAGCCTGCTGGAATTTGGCTCTACTGGTTTCGGGTAGTTCCTTGGAACCAAAGCGCCCTTCCATCTTTCTCATAATGTCACGGAAAGAAAAACTTTCTCCCATGCGCGTCTCAATGGTAAAGTAGTCCAGAGCCTTTCCTTCTAAGCACCAGTTGAGGTAATCCCGGCATTCATGGTCAGACCATTTGTACACCTTTCTGTAGCTGTCAAACTTCTGTTTGAATGACAGCCAACTGGTACGTCCATCATATCGTAGGTTCTTCGGCATCTTCTTGGGATCACCATGGACTCTAGAGTGGTAATCATCCTCCGATAAACTACCAGATTCTGAAGTCGACCGAAAGTAGAACCTGGATCCTGATGACCTTGACCTACGGCGACCATGCCCATGACGATGACTCCTCCTTGCTTTACCACTGTGTCTCGACCCCGATCTTGAACTTGAGTCGCTGGAGTGGTTCCTGCGCTTTGACCTCCCACCGGATGGAGCATGACTTTGGCGGGTATGTTTGCGAACCGACCGTCTGTCATCGCAGTCGCTGTCGTCGTCTTCCCTTGATAAACTATCATGGGAACGGCGATACCTAACATGGCCAGATGTCCTGTATTTTTTACCTTTGGACTGCCTTTCATCGCGCTTGCGTAATGACCGTTTGTCATCACAGTCATTTCCGGAGCCGCTGCTGGCATCTTCCCTTGATAAACTATCATGACTCCTCCTTGCTTTACCACTGTGTCTCGACCCCGATCTTGAACTTGAGTCGCTGGAGTGGTTCCTGCGCTTTGACCTCCCACCGGATGGAGCATGACTTTGGCGGGTATGTTTGCGAACCGACCGTCTGTCATCGCAGTCGCTGTCGTCGTCTTCCCTTGATAAACTATCATGGGAATGGCTACGCCTTAAATGGCCAGATGTCCTGGATTTTTTACCTTTACGCCATTTCTCCGCTCGCACCGGTGAATGACCCTCGGAGTCACTAGTCTCGTGTTTCTTGAATCTCGCACCGCTTTGTCGCTCCAAGGGCTTACATGGTTTGTCATCTTTTTTCGGCTGCAAAGTGTCAACATTTTTCAGATTAGGCTTCTGTTCGACTTGCTGCTGGCCTTTCTCTAATTTGGTGGCAGCGCATGTGCTTTTAAGCCTTGCTGCAACATCCAGCTTGGCTGTACCTGGGGACTGGACCTGTACACTTGCTGGTAGTGAGAGAGCAAACTGCTCAACCTCTGCAAACTGCTCGCTAAGGTCATCTGAAACGACTAAACTGAAATCCTGCTCTGCCTCTGGAAACTCCACAAGCTGCAGCACATGGCTGGGGACAGTTCTTCCCAATGCTAATGACAATAACTCTGGTGTCATAGTCCCATATTTTTCCCTTAATCGAACAATAACCTTTGCAGTCTTTTGTCCCACCCCCGGAATTGCACGTAACTCTGCCTCTGATGCAGTATTAATTCGAACAACCATTTTTAATTATTTTAAGAACTAGATGAAACAAGCACGGGTGTGTTGCAAGTCTAATTAAACGATACAGAGTTGTGTTATGTATATATTGTACTCTTTAGTTTCAATCTGAAGTTACCAAAATAGTATAAACAATGTATTAAAACCAAGTTTTTATTTATTATTTTTTATTTTATTTTTAATAACAATGTTAGCAAATGTTCTCTTGTCCAATTAATTAATGGCAACAAAAGCCCACCATACTATACATACCAACCAAACTGGTTAGACGTATATGAGCAGCCGCGTTCCAAGCACCTCCCTCCTTCTTATCACTGTAGTAGAGCCCCTTGTTGCAAACTGCAACACCTCTGTGCACCTCCGCAACCTGCGATGGCTAGAAGATTCCTTGCACAAACTGCGCAGCACCCCTGTGTACCACCGCAAACTGCGATAGTTCTAGTGCACCTGAATAGATACGCATAAACACGTGACGTCACAGCAACAATCGTTATTTTTTAGGAAATAACCGTCTCAAACAAATTTATTATGCCAAACTGGCTCAAATTTGCCTATAACTAGTTGTAACTGATCGTTCTCTACCGACAAATGTTCTCTATACGATCTACGCAGTGAAACCCACGGTTGCAAAAACACGTGTTTGCCAAACTGGCAAAAGTTTAAAGTCGTTGTTTACCCTGAATCCCGGTGTTTTCCGCAATTAACCTCGTCGCCAATGATGTAAATACTCTTATTTCACTTTCCGCGTACTGACAACACAGACTGATAAGGATATAACAACACTTTAATGATTTAAATATAACAGGTAATTTCACAGATCGTCTTTATTTGCTCGGCGCCTCGTCTCACTGCGCATGCTCCCAACGCGCTTCCGCCAGGTCACACACAACAGTCCAGCAGGTCAGCCACAACAGAGCATCTCCAGAAACAGATAGGGTTGATGAAGCTAAAAGAAAATGAAATTTCCAAAACAATTGAAATGAAAGCACGGCTAAAAGAGCTGAAAGAAAGAGACAGATTGAGAGAAGAAAAAGATATGCAATATACAGAAAGGGTTCGAGCTCTGAAACAACAGAAACTTGACTTAGAGCAGAGTCTATTGGAAAAACAGAGCGTGTTAAGTTCATTGGACGACGAGTTAATGAAGCCGAGTTATTATAAACATACATCCAATACACACAGAGAGAAAACAACCGAAAAACAAGTACACATGCCGTTCATGCTCAAGCCAAACGTTCAGAAATTTTCCGAACCTGCACAATTTCAATTTCAAGAATGGAAAATTGAAGAAGAAAGTATGTTCATTTCCAACATTTACCACAAAGAGATTCTGAGACAAGCCATACGAAATGCTATTGGTGGAAAACCCAGGAAAATACTTACCACACTTAAACCCACAGCAACAACTGAGGAGATACTTAAAACGCTAGAAAGCAATTTTTGAGACATTAAGAGTGGTGAAAATTTTATGGAAGAATATTATAAAGCGAAGCAGGAGAAAGATGAAGATATATCAGCATGGGGTATACGGCTAGAGGAATTGCTACAAAAGGCCATTGACAGAGGAGAGATAAAAGAATACAGAAAAAAAAGATGTTGAAGACGAGATTTTGGAAACATCTGGGAAACACAGAGTTGAAAAACGCAACACGAATGTTTTACGAATTTGGCTGTACGTTTGAAGAACTGAGACGAAAGGTTCGGAAAGAAGAGCAGGAAATTAAAGCGCGAAGGAACCAGAACACCCGAAACAAGTAAATGTTCATCAGATGGAAAATCATTTGAAGATTTTGAATTACCTGAAAGAACAAATGAAGGAGATGGAGAAGAAAATAAACACCCTTACACAGGAAAGACAGAAACCAAATGATCAAGTTAACAACAATACATGGACTAACAGAGGCCAATCATACAGAGGCTATAGAGGCACCATTAACTTCAGAAGTCGAGGAGGATACCCCACAAGAAATGGTAGATTCTCCCATAGCTACAGAAGAAACCACGACAACAATGGCGCATTTTATAACAGAAATAATAACAACAACAATCGAACGCAAAATTTAAACTAGAAGAGGCTCTGATCGAGGAGTTGGATGAAAGCAGAACAAACAAGGTTACCATAAACTCCAAAATACATAAGAAGGAAGATATTTTACAACGAATGATAGGTGATGCCAATTTAGACAAGATCAAATTAGATGGACATGACACTACGGCACTCATTGATAGCGGGTAACAAGTGAGCACTATTACCGAAATATTTTACAACACTATGTTACCGAAGCAAATATTACACTCTATGGACGAATTCGGTGTTAAACTGAAATGTGCAAATGGCAGTTCAATTCCATAGAAAGGATACATATTTGTTAATGTTGAGACTGAGTTTACGCAGAAGCCCATTTAAACTGTATTGCTCGTAGTTCCAGTACAATAATACAATGGCACTGCTCATGTATTACTCGGAAAAAATGTTCTACGTGAAATCAAACCCTGGGCTGATAATACAACTGTAAATGAGATATGGAAAGCTGGTTTTATGTCCCTTAATGCAGAGATGGGCCTTGTTACAGCAACAAAACCGATCACTTTACATCCTGGCGAGAGCAGAACTGTCACCGGTTTCTACAGGAAACAAGGAGTCGCAACAGAAGCTGTTACCGAAACCGTTGAAGACATAGCATGTCATAGCGCCATCGTTTGTCCTAGGGTGGTCAGTATTGATAACCCGGGGAAGACAGCAAGAATACCAGTATGAATTTGCAACGTTACAGCCAGACCCATACAAATTAAAGCGAAACAGACACTTTGCCAATTGAATGTTGTTAAAGTTCTGAGAAAGCGCCTATTTGTCAACCTGTGAGTGCGAATATCAACCACATGGATGCTTCAGAAACAGAAAACAAACGACAATATGAAAATAGGAAGGAGAAGTACGGCATCGATCTAGATGATTCAGATCAAAAGACAGAAGTTTACAATTTGTTTGAAAAATGGCATTCGATATTCTCGACGTCGGATTTGGATTCAGGTCATACAAAAGGCACTGAAACATAAAATCAATCTTATTAATGAAGAGCCATTTAAAGAACCGTATAGAAGATTACCACTAGCCCTGTTTAATGAATTTACGGGAGCATCTGAAGGATATGTTAGACGTAGGAGCCATACGAGAATCGAATTCCCCTTGGTCTTCAAATTGTGTTATCGTAAGGAAAAAAGACGGCAGCATTTGATTCTGTATAGACTTTCGTCGTCTGAATAAACGAACAAAGAAGGATAGCTATAAATAACCAACCTTTCAAAGGCTCATGGAGCGATGTATGGGTGACTTGAACCTTTGAGACTGCTTAATATATCTCGATGACATCATCATTTTTTCGTCTGACGTAAGTACCCATATAAGTCGACTAGACCAGTGTTTTTCACGATTTGCCTCCTACAACTTAAAAATAAAACCTTTGAAATGCCCATTTTTCAAAACACAGACAACTTTCCTTGGTCACGTTGTCTCTGCAAATGGTATCGAAGCTGACCCAACGAAAATTGCAGCAATCGTCAACTGGCAAGTTCCCTCCAGTGTCAAAGAAGTAAGGAAGTTTTTGGGCTTCGCTGGATACTATCGGCGATTTATTAAAGGTTTCGCGAAAATTGCTCGACCATTGAACAATTTACTTATTGGACAGCTCACTAAAAGTAAACGCAGTGAAAAGATTTTAAAGAAATTGCCGTTTAAATGGGAAGATGAACACCAGGAGGCATTTGAAGCCTTGGTAAAACAGTTGGTCAACCAACCGATAATGGCCTACGCCAACTACGACCTACCATTTACCTTGCACACGGACGCATCAGGTTCTGGTTTGGGAGCTGTGCTTTACCAGCATCGAGATGACAAAGATAGAGTCATTGCATTCGCCAGTAGATCGCTCAAACCGGCCGAAAAGCACTACCCAGCGTATTATCAATTTTTGGCGTTGAAGGCCATAACCGAAAAGTTTCACGACTACCTGTACGGTGCAACTTTCGAGGTAGTTACAGACAACAACCCACTTACATACGTTACAACCACTGCGAAACTCGACGCCACGGGTCAACGCTGGATGGCAGCGTTAGTCAATTATAATTTTACAACGCGCTATCGACCAGGGAAGAACAATGCCGATGCAGATAGTTTAAGTCGCTTGATCATTGATCCACCAACCTTCCAAGCTTTGTCAACATCAGTGGCAGCGACAGTGGAAGCCTTAACAGTCATTCTGAGTACGGTCATTCCCGAAAGTATATCAGAAGTGGAAGCTCAGGCAGGTGTACAAATTCCTGATGAAATTTTACTGTCATACTTTGAGTTCTAAGGACTGGATACAGGCACAGTCGTAAGATCCAGTCATTTCCGTTGTTATTGGTCATGTACAGAAAGGCACCAGGCCGTCAGCTTCGCGGGCTTTCGGCACAAATGCGGTAGATAAGCATCGACGAGACTGGGATAAATTGGAACTCAGAAATGGTGTTTCATACCGTAAAGGCACTTTTTTCGGTGAACAGTATCATCAACTGGTATTGCCGTCTGCACTTAGAGATGAGGTATTTCAGGCATTACACGATGACCTTGGACACCAGGGCAGAGATCGAACTATGTCACTATTCAAGCAGAAGTTCTACTGGCCAGGAATTGATACTTTCGTTCGCGACAAAGTGGCTAGTTGTCCAAAGTGTATTCGACGAAAGGCAGCACCTGATTCAGCTTCTTTGGTCCCGATATCCACGTCAGTACCCATGGAAATGATCTGTGTTGACTATTTAAGTCTTGAACGATCAAAAGGCGGGTTCGAACATATTCTTGTTGTAACAGATCATTTTACAAGATACGCCCAGGCCTACCCAACGACAAACCAAACAGCCAAGACCACCGCCCGAGTTTTGTTCGAGAAATTCATTGTGAATTACGGCTGTCCGGAACGGATCCAAAGCGACAAGGGGGCAAATTTTATGTCGAGCCTGATGACAGAACTTTGTCGTCTAGGAGGTGTGAATCAATCACGTACTACGCCGTATCACGCTATGGGGAATGGTATGGTCGAGCGATTCAATCAGACACTACTTCAAATGTTTGGAACGCTTGACGAAGACGAGAAGAGTAACTGGAAGGATCACGTCGGGCCAATGGTTCATGCATATAATGCTACCATTCATGATAGAACAGGCTATTCCCCGTACTATTTAATGTTCGGTCGTCATCCAAGGCTAGCAATAGATATTCTTCTCGGACTCGATATCGACGACCTCAATGCCAGATGTTCGAACGAATATGCACGTAAACTCCGCGAGCGTCTTGCGCTCGCATACAAAACGGCTAAGGAAATAGCAACGAGAACGGCGGAGGTCAATAAACGACAATACGATCAAAAGGCGCATGCCGCGAAAATTGAACCCGGCGATCTTGTCCTAGTACGTAATTTTACCCTTCGTGGCAAGAAGAAAATAGCAGACAAATGGGAGAATGCCCTTACGTTGTCTTGGATCAACCAAACCCTGAAATTCCCGTCTATGACGTTAAAAGGAATGATCCAAGAGCAAGACGTGTTTGAAGACTCCATCGGAATCGTATCTTACCCCTAAGACAAACTGATGGAAAACTCTCAGATGTTTTAAAGGATGTCGCTACAGCCGGTACGAAATACGTCATCCCACAGAAGCGAGGAAAACCTACACCATCCGATGATGACGTGAATCAAGAATTACGAAGGTCGACCAGGAACCGCCGCGCTCCGAAGTGGCAAACTAGTGGCCAATTCCAGATGTACAACGTGTAAGCACATTCTGCATAGTGGTAGTACAATTGTTTTAGCACCATATCGATGTACAAATATTGTTTATTTTTCTTTTGATATGCATTGATCTTAAGTGTTTTGACATTTCGAAACATAATATATTTACTACCGATTTCCGTCTACTAATTGAAAGCGGTAAATTGTTTGCGTTTGCAAAATGTCATTAAAATTACATAATTATTGACTTTTATAATGTGAGAGAAATTTAAAACACTAGCCGTGTTTATGATGCGCATAAATATTCGTCGCACGCCGCGATTGTAGTAATTTCGAGACGTATTTATATGTAATTTTGTCGTAAAATATTTAGTGTTTTTAGGACGGCTTAATGCTTCAAAACTACGACACATTACTTGAATGGGAATTCATAACATGTATGTTCTGTTCGTGATTCTGTTTTCAATAAATACTTGCATACGGTTTTATTCTGCTTTTGGTCTCCAACTAGCAATTAAGTTTCACCAGATGTTAATTGAATCAAGCACGCAAATATATTCCTATGCTCAATACAAGCGTCATCTCCCTGCATCAATACAACAGAAGCTTAAATGAATTTTCAGGTTCGATACCTATATGTATATTTGCACGTGTTTCATGTTACTGAAAACTGTAAATGATATTTTAATGAGCACATATAACGATATTGTAATCTCTACACATACATATGTTCATTATAGCAACAGATATGTTCATTATAACAACCGCGTTGCCGTTTTGTGAAATTAAGATATCAGGTCTGCCAGTGGCTCAAAAGACATTGAAATTATACTTAAATGTGTTATGCATGTAAATACGAATACGTACATACATATTACGAAGTGCTTACTCAACGCAAAATATTGTGATTGATATCAATATCATAATTCGTACAAACAAGTAATGAAATCAATTGTATTATGAACGAACATATACTCTCTTCAACACAGGCATGTCCCATATTTTAGAAAACGACACGTCGGAAAACATTTTTGTTGTTGTTGTTGTTGTAGTTTAGCCAAATTTTGCTACATTAAACAAAACCAATATATGAATACTATCCATTATAATAATAATAAACAAGAAAGTATACTTTCCATTTACGTGTACGCAAAAACCTAAGAATTTCCGTGATGTGAGACACATTCGCGTCATGTATCCTTGACATTTTAGCAGGCTTTAATTAGACTGCTACACTTTGCCTCTACATTAGAGGGGATTTTATCTAGTTGATTATAGACTTAACTGACGTGGTACTTTAAGACATGTCTTGAATAAATGATAATTGTGACGGACGCATTAGGCGATTGTTAGATAGTCAGTCCTATTTCTGTTAACCTGAAATTTAAAGTGCCTTATTAACATTCGAAAACGTTATTTTATGACATTAAAAAGCCCAAGATAACATATTATGTACATCGTTAATAACATGTCAAAACTACTCTCGGAGTTATTGAATACTTTTCATCGCATCCTTCGTGAGGTCGTAGTACTTTCTATTAAGTGACTTCATGACTTAATTGTTTACACTCTTTGACTATACAGCAATGTCTATGGACCTATTGCGAACCGATTTCAAAACGATTGAAATTTAACATTGCTTTTTTGACCAACACAACCACAACTCAATATTTGTTGTGTTAATTTTTGTTATTCTCACACAGCCTATTTTAGTTATTGTGAAATAATTGACAGATTCGTGGGTATAAGTGTGACTTAACTGCCGTGGGTCATATTAAAATAAAATTATAATACGTTCAAACGTATATAGTTTTCTTATAATAGTAAACTAATTTCAGAACAGAAAACGAACTTGTTTTTAACGGATTATGCACTAATGATTGTTTCTGTCAGATAAATATAATTGAAACTGTTAAAGATTTAAAAAGGATATTTAATCTGCAAGCTGTGTTTTTACATCGAGCGAGGTATGATTTGTTCCAAAATATAGCATATTTCTGAGAAAGCCTATTGGAAGCAAATGCACTTCTTGTCCTGAACAATAAACATTCCGTATTGTAATCACGTTATAACGTTTCAGACAAACACGCCAGACAAACACATTAAATGATGCCTTATTTATACCCATATGAACTAGTTATAATGATTTAACCAATCAAATATTCAGACCAGTGTTCAATTAAGTTAAAATTCCTTTAATTTTAAATTTGTATTAAGAACTTGTTCAGAAATGTCACGCTGTGTAGCTCTTAATTTTGCATGGATTTGGGACAATGCAAACATGTAATAATGTTTCAAATGTTTAAAAACTGGTAATATACACAGATAAGTGCATTTGAGCATCATATTTTATTTTCAAAATAATATATGCAACGAAGAATAAATGTATATTGTAGAGTTGCATACACTTTTAATTACTTTTGTGAGTGAAAGCACAATTATGAAGTTCACTGAAATATAAATTGTCACGAATGAATAAATTTTCTAAATATAATAATCGGTCAAAATATTATTACTTTATGTGATTATTCCTCACTAACCTTCTTCAGTAAATCTAATGTCAAGGTTATGTTCGTGTTCGATCTTCGTATTGTTAGCCGTAGTTTATTTTGCCAAATATTTCCTGCAGTATTTATTAGGTCGCCATGTTGTTGTCAGAAGTGATCACCAGGCTCTCATCTGACTTTTAAGCACAAACGAGCCAAGTTGTAAGATTGCGCGTTGGATTGAAATTTGGTCAACTTTTGATTTTAGCATAGAGTATCGCACTGGCAAAAACAGGCAGACTGTGACGCGCTTTCACGGTGTGACAGTCCTAGAGATAAACAGGTAGACATGAGCGATTCGCTCAAATGCGGTCCATGTTCAAAGTGTCAGCATAGAGCCGAAATGATGTTAGCCAGCAAGAAACCACATTTTCCCGAATAGAGAAAAAAGCGTGCGAAAAGGACGGCAACGATAGCTTGTCGGTAAACGTCTCGATAGTATTCACAAGAGCACAGGCATGGATTGAAACCTACTCTTCGCAGGAAATTGCGAGGCTTCAAAACTCTGACCCGTCCATAGGTCCAGTCTAGTCCTTGTTCAAAGAAAGCCGAGAGCCCAAAGACAATACAACCGAGTTGGGCCGGAATCAATTCACAACGTAATGATGTGGGACAGCTGGACAATTATTGTTGTACCTTAAGGGTCCACTCGACGGGCTGTCCGACAAACGCCTGGTGGTGCCGCCTCAAATGGGGAACAACCTGATAAGCCAGATGCATGAAACCATAGTAGGGCATCAGGGTATCAAGCGAACAGAGGAAAACATCATGTGCATTATTGGTATAACCTAAAATCCGACGTGAAGTTCAACGTCCAGCAGTGCGAATAAGAAATTGCAACATTAACCTCGCGCTCAAATGGGCCGCATGGTCAGGCGCTCTGTGAGATCTTCTCTGCATTGGTCCACTGCCTGTTACACCTAGAGGCAACCGGTAAGTCCTGGTTGGTCCTGAATGACCACTTCACGGTTTCTCCCCGAATTTGATGGTCACTGGTCGTGTATTCCAACTCCCAGAAGATGCCATTTATGATAATCCTTCTGCTTGCTTCACCACTGTGCACAAGACCGGATACATTCGACACATCCGAGAAAGATTGGTCCGCGTCCATCAAATAGCAAGGGACCACGTCAAACAAAAGACAAATCGCAGTAAAGCTTGTTCATGATCACGAGGCTTCACTCCTAGAATAAAAGATGGGAGACGCAGTATGGTGTCAGAATGAAGGCCGTTAGGTAGGACCTTTGCCAAAGCTCGAACTAGCAAAGGAGGGGCCCATGCATATACAAAAAAAATATCAGCAGTAAACGTTGTACTGCAAACTGACAGAGAGGGCCATACTAAAATTGTGCACCATGATATACCGAAACCGTATAGGGACAAGCATCTTCCAAGGTGGTGTGTTCTGTGTAACAGAAATATAACGCATACATATGAAAGTAACAAGTACATGAGCAAATACCTAATAAATAAGCAAATACTTGGGATCCCGCGAGAAAAGGAAATCAAAGTGTTAAACAGGGAACTGTATATTGTAAATATTTTAATAGGGGTTTAATATAAACGAGTATCAATATTATAGTTTAACTGTAAGTGAGAAAAACAATAATAAAGTGCGTCTCAGGTTTACTGATCTCAATAATAATTGCATAGTGTTTGTCACTACTGGTTGGTTGTATCAGACCATGTGGCGAGTCGTAGACGTGTTACGTGTTAAAGTACTATGTGCCAATGGACAGGATACCATTTTCATGTAGGTAATGTGTAATTGTCGGTGCCTCGAACAGCACAAGCTAAATTGACCATTTCCGCAAATACAGGAGACATCAAGATGAAGTAAGAAAGCTCAGTGTGTCGAATACGTTAGCTCTCCTAAACTAGGCTGAGAGACCAATCGATATCGCATATTACCTAGAGGCTATAGAGGAGAACGATGATCCTCTCGGTTCGGTGCTGCTGCTGAGCAGCATTGTGAATGGCTCTGGATAAGAGTTGGAGCGATTGAGGCAGGCGCAAAAGAAACACGCATCGAAGCTGGCTACTACTAATTCATTGTGCAGCCGAATACCAGCTTCTGCTTAATCCATCTCAACAGGGAGTGTGACGTGACCTTCAATAATTTAGTATGATGCCCCAACGCCCTTATAAGATGAGCCCAGTGAGGTTGAGGAGTTCACTGACTGGTTGGGGTCTTTCGATTCTGATGACGGTCCGAATACGGCTTTTCACAAGGATCAGAATCAGCAGGTCGTTGTGTCGAAACTGACGTCTGCGGAGCCGTGCGATACTGTCAACCCTACACCACTGTTTGCAAAATCTGAACCGTAGGTGGTGCTTTTCCATAGAACGGCGGCTCCACAGATGACGAACGCTATTGCTCAGTATCCGATTAGTAAGGCCATAAAAAAAGTCTACAATACAGATCTTAAAGGGACACACTGCAATACTGAGTAACATTAACGCAAACAAAAGGAATTAAGTGCAATTGCTCAAGGAGAAACGGGACGCCGTACAGAAAACAAACAAACAACTGACTAAAATCCTAACTTTGCCAGTTATCGAATGCGACGATGACAATTGTTTACTTTTCTAGTGTTCGTGTTAGAAAAACTACAGGTGATGTTTGTGTTTAACTTTAAATTTTACTGAAATGTTAGTTGGCTACAGGAGATTTGCCAAATTTAGTGGGTGGTAATGATTTGAACTGGGGTTTTATCAAATATTTTACCCTGTAAATACTTGTCTAGGCATAATCATCCCAATCGTTAGTTTAAAACAAAAAACAACGTTATAAGTAAATATGTTAGTATGAATATCACTATTCGCAGATCCCATGACATAATAATAAAATGATATTTGTAAGATGCCAGCAATGAACTCGTTCTTTATTGTAACTTTTTTAGACATACATAATAACGCGCACCCAGTTTTTCAACTATTGGAAAATATAATTACGTATTCCAATTTTAACTTCCTTAATACATAATGTGAGGCGTCGTTTAATCTGTGTCGTTCATTATTATTTTATTGGTGACTACGCTACCGTGTCAGGAACGTAAAGTGTAATTAATTATACGTTTCATTAAACATTTTTGAAGTTCTTTTTTGCATGTCGGTGCAAAGTTTGTTATGAATAAACGTGTTTAACATTTTAAACAAGAATTGAGACTGTTGAATGAGAACCACGAAATGCAACAGTATTGTTGCCCGTTCTAAGGTACCACATGTGGAAGAGCGGTACTTGTCGCATTTTGAGATCTGCGCCATGTAAATAATATAATGAACAAAGCGAACATGTTGAGGCACGGTCCATCGGAATATCATGCGTATATCCCAGTGAGATGAGAGAAGCTCGAAAGCAACTGAGGCGGTCCGAGACAAATACGCGAGTTGGAACATGCCTGCCGGCGGAATGTTCAGTTCACGGCGACATGGTCAGGAACCTGCTCCCTGGCTGGCACTTTGTTATGCGGTTCTTGAAACTCCGAGGTTGCCTCGCCTACTGAAACCCTTTTCAATAAAATAACCGCTGTTTTTGAAGTTAACCGACCGAAATCCTCAAATGGAACGCCACGATCCAAAAAGCTCCAGTAGTTCGCTTTTCGCGAAGCACGAGGTCTGCGTTCAATCCCTCCCCAGTTCTTCCACGCAGCTCGAATACCTGATGCTGGTCAGGCCCAGCTATTTCTCGGGCTACCATGATAAACCTATGCGCGTCCGTTGACTGGCAACGATAATGTGGACGTCAACGACCCCGCCACGGCTATTCTATGAAGAAACACAGGTAACGTGGCATCTTGTAACAAAATATGTAATTTTGACTTGCCACTTGTAAACAAAAACTAACAACACGTACCACAATCATCTCTTCTTTCTTCGTACTGTTATGCCGACATTTTGAACTTAACGTTTCTTTCTGTACTTACAATACAGATTTGTATAACTATGAGTGATACAATTCATCTGATAAATGCTTATTTAACCTAATATCATTGCATGTCTGACTATACCGAATTCCAAAATATATAACTCCAAACTATGACATAGTGCAAACCCTAGAAACACGATTATATATATTTGACGTAATATACATCCATAAAACCACCTTCAAACTTAGCATAGACTTAAAATGTACGCGGAAATCAGGCGATTTCGCATTTTTGACGATGCTGGAACAGCTTCGTCTAAGGTTTGATAACCAGTAAAAAAAATCTTTACAATGGCGACCTATGTAAAAGACCGAGCCAGTCCGATTGAGATAACTCGATTTTTCAGTTACTTCCCTTGGCATTCGCCACTGCGTAGGAGATTGCTCGTTGAGTTTCATTGATAACATTCTCCTAGCAGAGTTGTCGTTCGTGTTGATAAAGGTAAATATAAATAGAACAGCATATCCTGGGAAAACAGATTCAATAAGTTTATCAGAACGTTAATTTCAAATTAGTAATTTTACATCCATTTTATTTTTATGGACCAATGAAACAACTATATATTTTCTCTATTTTGTTTGATATTTGCTCTCGATTTAGTAAATAAATTGCGAATAAAAACATGTAAAATTAACTTTTTACGTGATCACAAAACTAAAGAATGCGAACAATTTCGAACCTGCAAATTGTAAACGCTGCACTGCTATGATATATATAGATAAAACAACATATTTTTGCGTAATTGTCCGTCCCGCTAGCGCAATGGTAAGGACGTTCGCTTTTTCACCTTTACGACACCGGTTCGATTCCCGCTCCCGGCGCAATGTTATATTTTGTCTGTTTTGTGGTCACCATTCCGGACAGGTGTTTTTTTCCGGATAATCTCATCCCCCGCAGAATTTGACCATATAAAAAATTAAAAAGTATTTCAGTACAATACAAATAGCTGGATATTGCAGCTGTCATTCAAAATTCGTCCCAACTGTTGTCAATCTAATCTTATTAGGTAGGACGGCTGGACACACTCCGTGTCCCAACATTATGCAGCCTCAGCGCGGAGGTAACTCATTACCTTGGAACAAGAAATATCTTTAAAAAAAGATATACGGCGTTGATTGTGGTCGATGTTTATGAACGATCAAAAGTTATCTCTATGAGATAAAAAGTAGCGGATGCCTTTTTTCTGCGCAGTTCTTAGCTACATCACAAGCAAATCAATTACGGGGTGTTGCGCCAGATTTCGTGGCTTATTTTGCTTTATGTGATATTATTACTCAGATATCTATATTTACAGAATAGAAAAACACAAGAACCATGAAAATAAATGAGTGCATATAGGTCAGCCGGCATTACTCGAATCATATTTAATTGCATTATTATAGTATAGTGAATTAGTGTGCTCATGCTTAATAAACTGGTCTAAATGGATAAATATTTCTAATTAATTTTATCAAAATTGGTCCTTAGCATGCACATGTTGAAAACATATTAAAAATCGATGATTGACATACCACAATACTATCGCCGAATATCTTTATTTAGTATCTTTCTGATCAAAACTGACTTCAAGTGCACAAAGTTTACGAGACGGCGTTTTTATAAAGATTTCTGCAACTGACCGCAAACTGACCTTGATACCTTGCGGATTGGAATGCAATGCGTTAAAGTTAGGTAACAATTCTGCTGCTGAAACGACGGCTTGTTTAAAGCTTTAAACATTTTCTTGTTTAACGGTTAATTTAGAAAACAAGTTTTAATATGTTCGTCAAAGCGTATATCAGGTTACTTAACAACGATTCTTATATGATCTAAAAATTTTGAGTGCACAGAATGCAATATCGTAGTAATTACCAAATATGAGAACACAGCCTTTAAGCTCTGGCGCTGACATTCTTCTAAATATTAAGGGACACGCTCTCTGTATATGATGTCGAGAATTAAGTGTGAAACTGCTCCATCTCTCAAACCTAATTATTAGAGATAGAGCTACAATTGTTTCATGCTGAATACGCAATTAACATCGTTGCTAAACGAACTGTAGTATCCCTTACCCTACACTTCCCAAAAATAGAAAGTCGATGGAATAACATATTAATGTTAATGTGAAATCTGTTTGTAGATTGACCGTTTTCTACTGCGAAAAGTTTCAGGCCTACTGGCGGAAAATTTTATATTCGAATTGATTGGTCGTTTACAAAGGTCAGGCTAAGGTGAAAAGCTGGCGTATACAGCTAACGCCGAAAAACACAAATACACACACTGGGTGCAGCCTAGGCGCGTATAGACTCAAACAAGGCAACAAACTCGAGTGCGGGCACACTCATTTAAAATTTACATATTGAATACGATATTCTAACAGAAATTACACAACCACCTAAGTGTACATACCATGTTTGATATTTCGTTCGATTGTTAGATTTCAGCATATACATGTATAAGGTCATTTCGCTATTAGTTAACTTATCCATATGTTCGTGGGCGAACTCGGATAGTCAAGTGCTCATACGATTGAGCTCACATAGTCCGGCTATGTGCTCATACCTACTTTCGAGAATCATCATGAAGGTATTGCCACCCGCCTCCCAGTTTCGCTCAATGGGTCAAGTTACCCACGGGTACTTCTTCCCCGTACCCCTAAACTTTTTTTCGTACCAAAAATGTTTCGTACGCAATTTTTGTTCGTATCAAATTTTTTTTCGTACCCAAAATTTTCGTACCTAAATTTTTTATCGTACCCAAATGTTCGTATCAACAAACACAATTGTGGTGATATAGATAAACTTAAATTGATGTTTTATATCCATCCTCTTCAAAAGCATCGTCACACCAGTACTGCCAGTACTTTGAATAATGATGCTATGAGTAAGTTTTATGTCGAGACACCAAATTCAAAATGCTAGTATATTTTCTTGTTTAATATTAGTATCGGAAAAAACATTTTATAAGCAATCACGATTTTTAATTAACATTCTACTGTTTGTACTAAAAAATGAAATCGCTAACATAATTCGACAATGTTTTCACTGGTAATTCAAACCAATGACCTATACAAACAAATTTTTGTTTTGAATTTACCTACGGAACCCGGATAGTGCCACTATAATCTCGCCATTCTTTCATCAAGGTCGACACACGACACACTAAGCGATACACGATATTTTGCGCGACAGTCGAGGCGACGCACGATATTTTGCGCGACAGTCTCGGCGACGCACGATATTTTGAGCGACAGTCGCGGCGACGCACGATATATTTAACACGATATATTGCCCTTGTGTAGGTAGCCCGAAGCGATATATCGTGTTGAACATATCGTGTGTTGCTGCGACTGTCGCACAAAATAGCGTGTATCGCTTCGTGTGTTCTGTGTCGACCTTGATGAAAGAAGAGCGGGATTATAGATGGCCTATCTTGATTCCGTATTTACCCGATTTTACCGACCTCTATACATCTATACCATTATTTAAAACAGTTCTAAATCGACCAAGACACTGTGCGTGTAAGCTATCGGTATCACAAGTCATCACAAAATCTAACAAAGCTAGTTAAACGGAACAAGCCATTTAAAATGTGTGTAAGTTTAATAACTTATTTATTCTGAATGGCTTCTTCGGTAATGACTGAAGAATTGGGAAATCTACTTTAAGAAATGATATAGCGATTGTTTATGTTCTATCTTCCATGAAATGGGCGTAGTATGATTAACTAGCTGGATATTTTATAATTTGGCGAATTTATAGCAGATACCCATAGCATGATATCAATTTAAGACGTGCTCTGTAAAAAGGAGATTTAATGCATATGCCTAAAGTGTCGTCCCAGATTAGCCTGTACAGTCCGCAAAGGCTAATCAAGGGCGACACTTTCCGCCTAAACTTGATTTTTGCTAAGGAGAACCTTTCTTAAAACGAAAGATATCATAAAAGCGGATAGTGTCGTCCCTGAATACACAGGCTTATCTGGAAAGACACTTTGCGCATCTGCAATAAACCCCCTTTTCACGGAGCACGACCCATTTCACTAAATATACAAATTTATGTTATCATTATCCCAATGCTTGAATTAGACAGAAGACACACTCTTGCCCCCACCTAATTATCTATGAGAAAAATGAAATACAAATCCTATATAATAAGTGTGCTATTTTATATTGTTTGAACAGTATGGGTTCTGTCAGAAGCGGAAAGAGTAATTACTGTTTGTCGCAAAATAAAACACCATTTCCGTTTCACATAAATCACGGGAAAAAAACAGTGCCATTCTGTTGGTTCCTCCCCCGTTACCGGAAACGTCTGATCTGTGTTGTAAAGTACATGATCATTAGGTGGTTCATCCGTTTTCTGGAAATAACACTGAAAGCTTTTTAAATTTAAGTACAATCCTCGGATAACAAGGCGTTTTTACGCAGAAATGAACTTTGCGTCACATAGTTTATCCCGCAGATATATACGGACTCTTGATTTTGCCATTTATTTCTTGTTACACTTCGAAGGATCCACTAGTAGACTTTGTCGATGAGTCATATATTAAAAGCATGAAATGTTGAGATAATAGCAAGGAACATTTTTACGTGCCTATATAAAATTTAATGCGTTAAAATTTTCGCAATTATCTCGTTGTTTTGGTGAAGTTATTTAGCTTTAAATATCACATGGTCGTCGTCAAAAACATGGCAGACGTAAACTGGCATAATCGGATTTCTGTGCTGGCGGCTATTTCTTTTTAAATAATCAAGTTAAACCAAGTTATATTCATTTGGCAACTTCAACTTATTTAGCCAAAAATCAAGCATAAGAACTAACTATATAAATACATATAGTTAAATGGCATAATAAAACAAATCGCAAAAAGCTTATGAATTGTTGAATTAGACTCATGTTCAATTTTCAATATTGCTCCAAATGTATATTTTTACGTATAAATAAAAGTATCAAATGTTTTATTGATTACTAATCAACTGTATACAGTCGCGATGATGCGACAGTTAATTTTCACCTAGAAAACAACTTTTCTGCAAAAGATCTTTACTCTTGATTTCAACTTGACGGGGAGCATGGCAAGAATGCGATTACTACCCAGCACTATCAAAAGATACGCATTACTAGAACCGAATCGCCGTATCCGAGCGCCCTGACCAATTGAAAAAATAAAAAGGGCTTAAAAAATAGTTTTTAGTTAGCTTGCAAGTTTTGGGAAATTCTTAAATTTGGGAACGGGAATGTACTTTTAAGTAGGCAACATATAAACAGACGGTTTTTAACAACGATTATATAAAGGAAATATATCAAATTACTTATATTTATGTATTGCGCCATAAATTGCTCAACAGTAAAATAAGTATAGCATAATCAAAAACAAATTACTCTGGACATTGCATTTAGCCTGAACACCACCTTTAACCGATATTTATAAAGATCGATTTAATTCCACAACACCGCTGACTATCGGGACATGCTCATTCACGTTCAAATATTGTATACAATGACACAGCGTGTTTCAGCGATCGATCTGTTTACATGTATCGACTAAAAAGACGGATTGGTAAAGAATGCTTCATTTATAACATCTTGACTGATAACACACTTGGTTTATCGGACTAACAGGTGCACTGGTATGTTTATTTGCTTCAATACTTGCTATGTCAATAGCTATAACTTATGTATGTTTAAACTGTAATTAAATCATGTATGTTCATTGTTCAGTAAAGTTTAAATTCATTAACTGCTTGGTTATTTAATAAATAGGTTATTGTAGGATTACAAGTATAGTATCAACATGGGGTGTTGATGTTAAAATATGAATAAAAGGTGTACACTGGTTCTATAGTTTGATTTGTGTTCTATAATTTGATTGTTTATAGATCTTTGTAAGGAGGCGTATTGGAAAAGTTAGGCATATGATTATGTATTAGAATATCTATTCGATCTAGAATGGTTAATCAAGTTCTATGTTGTTGTTGTTGTTTGAATGTTCTTTTCCGCATCTTATGGTTTCAGTCTCGATCGTAAATCTAACCTCTAAATACACACATTGTAGACGCCTAACAAAGGGACGCAAAATTAATAACTAATTATGGGAAGTCAAATCTATGTGATGACGTCATCGTAAGAATGTCACAAGGTCTCGAGATTCACGATGCCGCCTCAACGGGCGATTTCGACTCCCTAGAAGAGTATTTAAAGAGCGGAAAGTTTGACGTCAACATGCGAGATGAAGAATGGGGAAGCAGAACAGCCCTTCACTGGGCATGTGCAAAGGGTAAAGCTAATGATTAACCCGTGAAATATGTGGCTGTAAATATATACAATTTTAGCACACCTGAGCACAACGTGCTTATGGTGGACTTTTGTGATCGCTTTGTGTCCGTTGTGCGTCGTCCGTCGTCAACATTTACCTCTAGCTGCCACACTTATTGTCCAATCTTCATTAAACTTGGTCAGAACATTTGTCCCATAAATATATTGGACGAGTTCGAAAATGGTTATAGTCAGTTGAAAAACATGGCCGCCTTTGGACGGGTTAGATTTCCTTATACGGCTATTGTAAAACCTTGTAAACACGCTAGAAGTCACATTGTTATTTCAATATTCATAAAACTTGGTCAAAAACTGTGTCCTTAAAATATCTTGGATGAGTTTGAAAATGGATCATGTAGGTTGAAAAACATGGCCGCCAGGGGGCGGGGCATTTTTCCTTATATGGCTATAGTAAAATCTAGTTTACACTCTAGAAGTCCCATTTATTGTCCAGTCATCATGAAACTTGGTCAGACCATGTATTGCAATGCTATCTTGGATGAGTTCCAAAATGGTTCCACTTCGTCGAAAACATAGCCACCAGGGGGCGGGAACATTTTTCGTATATGGCTCCAGTGAATCATTGTTTACACTCTAGAAGTCAAACTTTTAGTGCAAATTATTTAGAACACTTGCTATATTGATTTCTCGGTCGAGTTCGAAAGTTCTTCCGGTTTGTAGAAAAACATGGCCGCCGGTGACGGGGGCACTTTTCCATATATGGGTATAGTGGCAACTTGTTGACCTTATATAAGCCACTTTCATAGGACAGTCTGAATGACACTTAATCAGAACATTTTTCCCAAATAAATATCGGCTTTTATTGAAACATGGCCATGTGAGCTAAAAACTAGTAAACCAGGTGCAATAAACAACATATTAATAGTCTTGAGATCACCTTTTTGGCCCAATCTTTATGAATAAGCTCGCACTTTCTCAAAAAAGTCTTGTTCCTTTGGATATCAGGTGAGCGACTTATGGACCATGGTCCTCTTGTTACCATTGTCAGTCATCTACCGGTTAAGCCGGAGGCGACTTTGGATTTACCCCCTGGTCGTTCCGTCCGCCCGCTTGTCTGTCTCTCCGTTCAATGCTATAACCTGCGAACACTCAAAAAGTACTAACGCTAGGTTGATGAGGCTTGGTTAGTGGATATATTGTTATATGGGAAATATTCGGGGTTTTATGAGAAATATGCACGTTATTTAAGATTATCCGTCACTTAAAAATTGCGGTTCTATAGTTACCAAAATTAATGAAAAAATGTCAAAACATTTTGGATTTTGAAATAACTCAAAATGAACTTAAGCTAGATTGATGAATCCTTGTATTTGGAAATAGGGCTATATGTTAAATATGCATGTTATTTAATGTTTTGTCCGAGTATAATTGTTACAGCACTAAGTGAAACTTTCCAAACATCTGGATCCTTCTATAAGTCTTCAAGCTATAATGATGTGAAATTAGGTATTTATTGAGGGCAATAAGTGGGATATATAAATGTTACTACAGTTTTCCGTCCGACAAAAAGTGTGGTTCTTATAAAACAGAAGTTAGTGAAAACTAAAATCTAGATTCTGCGACAATACGTACTCAATAACAGTTTATGAAACTTGGAATGTGGTTAGCGGACAATATGGGGATTGCGCATCTTACTTATGGTTAAGTAAGTAATTAATCTGGATCTTGAGACAGCGCAAGAAATACTTGAGCTTAATTCGGCAACATGGACCCGGAAGGGGGCTGTTGTTTCATCACAGGTATGCTTGCTATTAGACGGACTTTTCCTATTTCATGTTGATCTATATTTTTTACAGAGGCATATTCACAGATTTTGGTGAAGGTTGCATGTTTTGAAGGTTGTTATTAAATGCTTTATATTGATAAATGTTAACATTGGATATAAAAAGCTCCAGTTAATAAATCAAGAATAAAATTTAAAAAAGAAAAAAAGGCCAACAGGGCTCGAACCACTGACCGCTGGAGTCCTGGAGTAAAAAGTCTCCACTCAGACCACTCGGCCATCCTTCCGTATACAATACCGGATGTATTTTATACTTTATATAAGCAATCACCTTAGTTTCATAAAATATAACAACAATAGAACTCTCCAAATTATTAATTAGTTTCGCGTTGCAACGCTTTATAATTTTCGGGTTTTTAAATCGTCATAAGATGAATATAATGGCTATATTAGACCATGGTAAATGTTCAGTATTACTGTTTCCTCACAAATATCATAACTAAAACGAACATTTGCTAATCTGAAACAACTTTTCTCAATTTTTTCAATTTACCCAAACGTGAAAAGGTCCCTTTAACACTTCCTATGTTATTGTTACAAGGTCCACGAAATTTCGGCACCTTATAAAATCAGGAGTATTTTAAATGTATAACAGTATAAAATGTCTGAAATTCGCTGTTTGTATAACATACCGTAATTGTGTATTTAAGCAAAATAACTTTGGATTCCCTTTGCTGATCGATGCATCCCTTAAAGTGATATTATGGGCATTCTTCACTGTTTAATTGAGCTTAAAAGAATTGACAAGTCAAAAGAGTTAGTTGAAATATGGTTACTGACCAATTATCTGCAACTCATCCAGTTGTTTATTAAAAAATATATTTTATATACGATATTTTACATGACTCACCCAGTCCTCTAAGCCAAAAGGATTCGTAAAACAAAATTGTGTCTTTGTGTCGTATGAACGAATCTGCACTTAAACTAAATTTAGGTTCACATCGTACATGCATGATCAGTTGTCAAACGAAAGTACGGTTGATATTCAAATGCATTATTTTCTCTTTCCGGGATATTGTTTTAGTATGTTGATGCTGCATTAACAAATATAAGTGTATATGAAGTAAAAACACCAAAAATAAACAACGGTTGCGATAGACACCTATAAACTGTTAGATGCCCATAATATCACTTTAAGACTTATGACTCCACCTTTACCACAAGTAATATAGTTTTTTTTCTGTTCTATTTTTTGTATTTGTACTTTGAACTTGAGTTAATGCAATAATGATACTGTTGATCGTTATTCTCGATCGTGAGTGCTATCGAAATAGAGATTATATCTTATATTTTACATTAAAAGCTTTGACCTGAATTCGCTTGACTTATAATCAAGTTATTGTATCCACAGTGCACTTTCCGTAAATTCTCTTCATGTTCATAGTAGAAACTAGAAACTTATCCGTCTTTGTGTCATGGTGATCTTGATAGAATATGCCAATCACTCTGTGTTAAAGCATCGGGAACACTTAAGATACTAATAGATCATCTTCACTTTATTTGTTTGTTTTAATAGACCAATTCATTCATGCTATCCACTATGGGCTTGTGATTGAAGCTCCCTATTAGAACACTTTAATCAGTATCGTGTATCCTGATGTTGTTTGATTAAGCTGCATTTGTCGTTGTATTCAGATTGTTGTTCAGCACCTCAATCATTATCATGCGTATTCATCATATGTAAATGCAGGGTACGTAGAGTGCATACGTCTGCTATTGGACTACGGTGCTATAGGAACAGCCCGAAATGATTCCGGCTGGACCCCGGCCCATTTCGCGGCGGAGACGGGGAAGCTAACGTCTCTACGGGCGCTTTATAACGCCAACGTCCCCATTGGTTTACAAGACAAATACGGCGACACGCCCAGACGGATTGCCCAGATGTACGGCCATACTGAATGTGTAAAGTTCTTTGACCAGTAAGTTATATAATGTTTTTTTCTTGGATCATGCCTGTAATTTTTAAGACGCCAAATATGTATATACATACTCTAGACTGTATGCCTTTGACATTGTTTTATTCAAAGAGTACATAAGCTTTTTCGAGACAGGTCAAGGCACTATTTATATTTAATAGTGTGACATTTACGTTAAGGAGATACTCAAGACGAGCTATCCGTGTGCACAGGGTTACACTGCTACCATATATATATATATATTTAGATGTGAGGCCGAAATAGCGGCCGTTATCAAGCCTCGAGCTGTTGTCCCCAAATCCACAGCCGCGTTAAGACAAAAACGCGGTTCTCACTCCCACGGATCGCATTCCCACAAACACGTTGCAGAATCCCCAACGGAATCTACAATGACACCATCAACAGAAACCTGGACATCACAATCAGCCGACATTTGTCCGATTGAAACAGCATCCCAAAAGGGGCCCGTCCCTACCGAATCAACAGTTTACACGATATTAAAGGCAAAACAAGGGGAAGTGCACAGTACTTCGAGACATTATACTCCGCAACAAATTTTAAGCTAACGGGGAGGTAAAGAAAACAGCATTCAACCAACCTCTCACCAACCGGAAATATCCGCTTAACCAATAACTCTTTTAATCACCTTGACATCCCTTGCTTAACCTGACATTCTTTCCCATGATGCATACCCAAATTAAGATTTGCCATCAGTTTGCTTTAAGTAATTCACCACAATGCACCAAATATAACACTGTTTCCGGTCCGACAAATGATAGCGCTGTTTCTGGTCAAATAAACTGTTTAATTTGCGATATTTACTATCGATTGTGGTTGGAACTGTAAAACAATCTTTAAAAGAACGCTATGGTGGTTTACAAATATGTTGATATGGTAATATAAGCATGAATTAAGGGTAGTCTTGTATAAGGTTACTAACAAATAATAATAAAAATACTTAAATGCAAATCACGAGGCAATGTACATAACCGTAAGACAGGCGATTCCGCCACAAAAATATAGCATACGGAGAGAAAACGGAAAAGAATATTCCCCTGGCAACATCTTATCCAACTGGAACAAAATGCATAACTATTAATCTAACCTACTCGTTCGCTTTTACCCATGCTGCCTATCCCATGATATTTACCAAACAGTTTAATCCAACACACTGATCCTATATTTGGGAATTCGATACAATATCGACATAGATTCGCCATATAAAAAATAAACATGGTCGAACACACTTAGTTGCGAACTGGCTATAGATTTGTGGCAGTTTCGTTATGAAGTAACTATCAATGTGTTCAAACGGCACTCTTGCGGTATACACAAACTGGTTTGAAACCCGATTGGGGCAAACTTTCGGTAAAGCATAGACAGTTCTGTGATAGTTAATTTTCGAGAACACTGACTCTTTGTAATTTTACTACTGACGTTTGCTTCTTAAATGGAAATTTGCGCAGAAGTGTTCTCGAAAACCAGAGCAACACACAAAACGCGTGATATACCGATCGAAAGCTATATGCGTGCCATATTGCCTGAACTAGGTCGTATGAAAGTCAGAGGATGATCAGCAAAGATATTGGAAAAAAAACTACCTTGCGCGGCGGTTTGTTGTCATAAAATGACTACTGACGTTGACTTTTGTGGTCACGTGACAGTTTTTGTTCATTCACAGTGTTAAAGAAAGTCTCTTCTTAGTTAAAATCTAGTTTGGGCGGAAAGTGTCGTCCCTAATTAGCCTGTGCGGACTGCACAGGCTAATCTGGGACGACACTTTAAGCACATGCATTGTGCACAGTTTTCTCAGAACGCGACACAAATAATGGCATATGTGAAAAATTGAATGATGTATCTTTGGGTTTTAAGTAAATATACGCTTTAAAACGTACACTTCTAGTAGATTGTTTTATGGCAAAGTATCATTATTTTCGTAAATAACTATGTTATCACAATAAGACTTATCACATAATTATTACTCTTATTGTAATATTCATGTTTATGCTCCCCCAAAATTTATTTTTGGGGAAGCATATAGTCGTCGCTTCGTCTGTCCGTGTGTGCGTCTGTCTGTCTGTCTGTCTGTCCGTCCGTGCACAATTTCTGTCCGTGCTATTTCTCAGCAACTAATGACCGGAATTCAATGAAACTTTATGGGAAGCTTCACTACCAAGAGATGTGCATATTATCAGCGGGTTCTGGTCGGATGATTTTTCACAGAGTTATGGCCCTTTGAAATTTTTGAAATTTTTCATAAACTGTACATATAGTGCAATTCTTGTCCGGGCTATTTCTCAGCAACTAATGACCGGAATTCAATGAAACTTTATGGGAAGCTTTACTACCAAAAGGAGATGTGAACATTATCAGCGGGTTCTGATCGGATGATTTTTCACAGAGTTATGGCCCTTTGAAATTTTCTGTAACAAAATTATTGCCCCCCCCCCCCAACTACTGTGCCCTCAAGACGTTACCTTTTATCTAAATATATAGTGCAATATTGTGACAAAGCAAACCTTTGGGGAGCATCACCCGTCTCCAACAGTTTCTTGTTTTATTAGCTCGGTTGTTTTCGGGAAAAAAAACGAGGTATTGTCATAGCCAGCTCGTCGTCCGCCGTCCGGCGTCCACCGTGCAAAAACCTTGACATTTTCCTCTAACATCAAAGTGCTTCCACCTACAACTTTGAAACTTCATATGTAGATGCACCTTGATGAGTTCTACACGCCACACCCATTTTTGGGTCACTAGGTCAAAGGTCAAGGTCACTAAAAAAAATCTGACAAGCTTTCGCAGCCGAGCGTGGCACCCGTTATGCGGTGCTCTTGTTTTAAATATGTTAAACGATATACCAAACAATACTTAGAAGTTCACCTCGAATAATTATTCACATTCAATCATTAATAAACAGCATTAATTAAATGTTCAAAGTAACCACAATACGAAATTCTAAATGCTACAAAATAGTTTATTCCGCAACACCAAACAACTTATGGAAAATGCATATTTGCATACTTTATTCATAACTTCTCATACCATCGCTGAATGTTACTCGGCAAACTGTAAAGGTACAAAAAGGAAGCATTTCATTACTTTGATTTATCATGCATATAGTAATTGCAGATCACAGCTATTCGTCCTGAACATGAAATCGTGTCGGTCAGTAAATTGCCCGTTATGTGCTTCCCGGAACACTATGTATGTTGTTAACACCACTGTCATGATCATTTTGATCTCTGGCGCACGCAGCACTTCGTTTGGTGTCGGATTTAGATACTGTTAAGCCACGTTTCCGGTTTCCCCATTAGGCTTAGGCGAATCGTGCAAAAACCACATGTTCGAGCTGTTAATGCTAATTATGGCAAGAAAACAAAACATATTTGCGACATGTAAATTAATTCCACTTTCCTTGAGCCATTCATCGAAGGGCTTAACGCATAATTATTCTCTTTGCGATTGTTTCAATTAATTTAATTACAAGTACTTTCAAATTATGTTTAGATCCGATTAAACTACATTCTTAATTACTTACTGTAAAATGTTACAAAATGATATATCTTCTAAGTATATGTCTATGCAGAACTTTGGTCACAATGCGTTGAGCTGTTAAATGCAAATGTTCGTTTAAGTATTCACGAATATAAGTCTTACATATCACGCAATAGGTTTGAATTATGTGTTGTTGTTGTTGTTGTTGTCGTTGTTGTTTTCATAAGGACCATACAAATGTTAATAATCTGCAGAAATAATCCTTACTGAAGCCCGTCCATTTTCACCTTAATTATTGAAATAATGTATGTATAAATGTTCCTGTGACAACACACTAGTTATTTAACGATATCCGTAGATTGATATAATACTATGAATAAGAAACATAGTTATAACATTAGTTGATTGCATGTAAGTCTTTTATTTTCACAATAACCAACGTCTTTTACTAATTGTTATATAACTAATGTATATGTATGAATCTAACACAAACGGAGTTGAATTAAATGATTAAATTCATATTTAGAACCACACATTCTATGCGGGAAAAATGCATGTTTTCAATGAACATATACCTTAATTTAAATTATAAAAACTTATAGTATTTATGTTAACGTATTCACAATTAAAAGTGTGATATAAATAAAAGATATTCAAATATTAATTGACAAAATGTCTGATGACCAAAACAAAAGTGGTTTTAGAAAGTTATTTGCGAATATATATTTAAGTTATATTTAAGTTGAATATTTCACGTGTCCCGAATTGTTTGTTTTTCCTGCACATCATCTTATGATTGTGTTTGATTTTCAGCAACGTTCGTGTATTTCCATTTTCAGTTTACATCCCAAATCATTGTCTTTTGAGTAATAGATATCCCAACATTAAGCTATAGTATCATTAAATTATATTACATGCAAGTCTAAAAGTTCTGGCATACTCATAAAGCAGATATTGCTAGATATTTACTAAATAATTTGCCCCTGGTAAATTGTCTTCGATGTATACCGATCATGCGCAAAAACGGATGTTTGCGCCTGCTTTATACTGAAATGTTGCGACAAAGTTTAAATGGGGTTAGACAGGGTACATGAGACCATCTAGTCTCTTCTTTTTATCACTATATTGTAATTAACCAGGTTTTCCGAAGGAAAAAACTGGTTATTAGATTGGCGAATGCGGGCGGGCTGGCTGGCTGGCTGGCTGGCTGGCTGGCTAGCGGGCTGGCGGGCGGGCGGAACAAGCTTGTCCGTTCATTGTCCGTTCATTGTCAGATTTTAAAATCATTTGGTACATTTGTTCACCATCATTGGACGGTGTGTCGCGCGAAATAATTACGTCGATATCTCCAAGGTCAAGGTCACACTTTGAGTTCAAACGTCAAAAATGGCCATAAATAAGCTTGTCCTGGCCATAACTATGTCATTCATTGTGAGATTTTAAAATCATTTGGCACATTTGTTCACCATCATGGGACGGTGTGTCGCACGAAAGAATCACGTCAATATCTCCAATGTCAAGGTCGCCACGACTAAAAATAGATTATTTTTTTAAACAAACTTACAAAGGGGGTTAATTTTGTTTGTTCATTTCAAAAGTTCAGTTTGAGTTTTCTACCTTTATCAGATTTTTTTTCACAATGAAAACCTGGTTTTGTGACAATTTTGTCCCTTGTTTTAGTATTGCTTTTCTTATTTCAAAATTCAAATAATAGTGTTTAATTGTGCGTTATCTCAAATGTATATTTTGCAAGCCATAATTTCAGACTGAACGTTATTTTAAACATACATGTAAAAGATACGTTCAACATATGTTGTTAACAATGATTATGTATTGTTGATAGTTTATGCTTTGGAAATGCAACATCCTGTGCACAAAATTTACCGAGATGTGTTATTTTTCGAAAGCAAAAACGTCAGCACCAGTATTTTGTACACGGAAGACATAGTATTCATCAATTAATATGTTTTTGTTAAAAACAAAACAAAGACCTATATAATAGTGTATTGTAGGTCTTTGAAAAAAAGAAAAGCATCAATGACAGAAAATCTGTTTTAGAGAGAATTCCATCTTAACATTGTAAAGACATCTTCAGTTCCAGCAACAAACTTTGACGTATGCCTTTTTTAACTTTGTTGATGTCGTATGACTCTAGACCCTGTAAAACTCTAATTCTTTATTTCCAGTGCTCTTGAAGACCAGAGAGAAAAAGGTATCAACAACGATGAAGCATTTGAACCTGAACGCGAGACCTGAGCACGTGTCATCTCCGGAGAATATTGATCTTGTTATTGGCATTCTTTTATATTTACTATTACTACTGCTACAACAACTTCTAATGCTACTAGTGCGCTCATTTTTTTATTATCAACATTGGTTTTTACACATTATAGTTAGATTTTATTTGAAAAGTCTTATTGAAGGCTTATGCATTTTGAAATGCTTGATTACTAATATTTATTATTATTATTATTATTTTCTATTATTATTATTATTATTATTATGTATTATAATTATTATTATTATTATCATTATTATCATAATCATTTTTTTGCATAGCAAATGTTTATGTCAAATGAAATGAGCAGCAATAAATACAACTTGTTGCAAAATTTTAATGTGTAATGAAATGACCTTTGTAGTTTGTTTTTGTTTCCGGCTCGTTGGTCAGTTTTCGGTTTTCAAACTTCACATTACAGTATTTCTTGTTTATTCCTTATTGTTTAAGAATGATATAAAATAAGCAGTATTGCGAAAACACATCTGAAGAAGCATCTTGCCTAGTTGAGTCAACAAAGTCAGAAAAAAGTTTTAAATTATTGTGCTTGGTAAGAAGTACAAATCATTTGGGACGTGCTCTGTGAAAAGGAGGTTTAATGTCTGCGCGTAAAGTGTCGTCCCAGATTAGCCAATGCAGTCCGCACAGGCTTATCAGGGACGACACTTTCCGCCTTAACTGGATTTTTGCTAAGAGGACACATTCTGCAAACGAAAAAAAACATTAAAGCGGAAAGTATGGTTCTTGATTAGCCTGTGCGGACTGCACAGGCAAATCTGGGACGACACTTTACGCACATGCATTAAACACCCTTTTCACAGATCACGGCTCATATTAACCTATTTTTTGTTAAACAATGACGGATATCAAATATTTATTTCTTTATGTGTCTCTAACTATTTATTGATATAAAAGGCCCATCATGTTGTAAACATGTAGTTTTTTTGCAATTTGAATAATTTCTTCGCCATATCTGCAACACTTGTAAGGTCGTAAACAAGATACAAGACATTATCTGTGAATGCATTACTATATTTTTGAATATATCCCTCGCTTCAAAGCCATGCTCATAGCTAACACATTAAAGTTTGCTTATCGTATAAACATAATACAATATGGGTTAGATTTACAGTACAAAATCAACAACAAAAATGTATGAAATGTACATACGAGTAAATTATTAAAGCATGCTATACAAAGGTCGTCAACACGATATTTATCAAGTTAATTATTTATGTATCACGACATAAAACTAGCCACATGAAACTTATGTTTAACAAAAAAAACATTCATTGTAAACATAAGTTCATAATTGATGTTATACAATACATTCTATAGTATGCGTGAACATTATGATATTGCACATTGATTAACATCAAAAACTGTCATTGAAACTAAAGTGCGCATCAATAGAAACGTTAGATAAAAATGTCAATGCCAAAATCCCAGAACCAAAGTTTTTGTCAAACAAACAACAAGCCGTTTCTTCATAGTCCATATCAGTCCAATATTCGACCAGTCTTTCCTCCGGCACATTGCCTCGTCCAATTAGCAGGGGATACATTCGGCGTTTTGTTTGTTAGGGTGCAGGAGACCACGAAGAATACGGTGCACGAATTTGCGAACGAATTGTTGCAGCGCATTTAACAGCAAGCCCGACTAGCGCAATGTCGTAAACTGTTTTTGTGTTTCATCTCACGGCAGGGCTGCACGCGACGCAAGACTATGTTGCCCATCTAGTGCTAGGGATTCACATACTTTGTGGTTACAAACAGAGGATAAGGGAGCGAGGACAACAGGTGTGAGTGTTGAAGGGGTGGGATAGTGGTCCACGTGAACAGTTCGAAAGTCCATAACCGGTTTAATGCATGTATAATGAAGTCTTGTGCAATTACGTTTTAATAACAAAGGACTGGTCCAAGCGTAAACCATCCAATTTCTCTTTCCTCAAGACCTGGAATTACCCTTACAATTTAATTTATAATAAGAAACACACAAATAATTAAATACTGTCATACTTATATTCCATTGTTTATTTACTTTCATAAAATATTAATTACAAGCTATCGTATATATGCTTGATATTAGCTTAACTCATTACGTGCGTATATTGGGATAAACAACAACAAAAAACGCATGCAAAACGGTGCCATAAAGCCACGTGAAAGGTAAGAAAACAGTTTTATCGTAGCAGAAAAGGGGGGCAATATTGTGTGCAAATACTTCTGGCCTATCGACCGTTGAACTTTTGCGAATGACCCGTCTAGTGACATAGTACAGGTCCGAGGGTAATAGCGCCCTCCTCCCCAGCGGCACCTGTTAATGATTTCATAATATTGACGTTGAAATCGGTGATGTTGATATTTTTAATAGAGAAACTTATATAAGCATGAACCTAATTGAAAATTACATAAAACTGTCCTAAAGCGCAGTTAATTTGTTCATTGCTTCAAATAAATTAAATGAGATTTTCTAATTCACTTGCTGCAAATGGTTTCTGTTTAAATTATCACGAGATAATTTACCTCTATCCTTATTAACATTGTATTTATTTTGAAATATATTCATTTTTTGTATGTTCACATAATTTCAGATTGATTATTCTTTTCAGTAAGACATGACAATAAGAACATTATCAACACATAAATTTACTATACTTTTTTCAAAACTAAAACATGCAATTTAAAACATGCAAAGGCTATGATAGTCATTCAAATTTATATCAGAAATAAATCATGGATCCTAAATGTTTAATTTATTTTTATGCTACTTCGGAAAAGCGGTCGTCCACAAATGAGGTTGTAAACACGAACGTGCCAGCAGCACGACCAACTCCACACGGTGAAAAGGAAAGAGAATAAAAGACGCATTTGCGTAAAAGCAGGCATAAGAAAAAGACTATTATTACCGGAAATACAGCACTGCATTGCAAACGGGATCACACAGATTCTAAGGGAACTAATATAGGGCTAAATCGCAAGTCTGTTTCATAAAGACGTCTTAAAATAAGCACTGGTCCATCCGCCTGCGGTATTGCTATCTTTCTCAATAAGTGTAATAAATGTTACAATTTATGAACGCGTTAATTTTTTTTTCAATAACCAATTTTACTTTAAACACATAGCACTTTACAATGTTATGTTCATGTTATACAAATAGAATAACAATGGATATAAACGCACCAATCTTTTTGGCAATACAGTATCTTTGCAAGTTAAAAAACACACTATAATAAAGACAGTTTTAAACAAACGTTTATAAATGTCATTGCAACTGAATGACATGCGTTGAAAGGAATGATTCTCCCCGATCGTGCGCTTTGACGAGGTATGGGGTTTTTTGAAGATCAATAATCAACGATCTTAGTATTCACATTAAATAAATTTCTGAAAAACCATAGGTCCGTAACAACCTGGCTATAACCTGGCTATATAATAATCCTCCGTATAATAACTATGCATCAATTGAGATCAGTAGTTTCTTTGACCCGATCGGAATCCAAAAAGAATATCTTAAAAACGAATTCTTTATCGAAATGGTAATTGTTCCGCAAACATTCATTCACTTGCAATACTATGCTCTCGCTTGAAAAGAAACTACCGGATGGACGGTAATACGAACATCCATTATGTTGGATAACATTTTCGGGGAAAATGGTTTCGTACTTCCACTAACTCAATAGCATTTAGATGTGAATTCAGACTGGCGACTACATGACCCAACCACCCTATTCAGGGATAATCAGAATTTATTATTACCTTGTACCGTGTTCGTATCTTCCGAAACAACTCCTGTCAAAATTGCATTTTACAAGCGCCTAAGATCCTCCTCAAATAAATGTGATCTCATTACGCACAGGCGGATGTCCTGAGTTATTTTTCATTAACGTGTAGCGCACATTTGCAAGAAAATTTGTGCGGGGAGCAGTAACTCGCAAACGTGAAATAATAATAAGAAAATCTTTCGGAGGTAAATGTAGGTTTTCCGGTCAACTATGCATGTCCCGTGCACAGAGTTGGTCCAATGGTAAGAAAACCATCTTCCGAGGAACCACCTTTGAAAACAATATGTAATCATGTAAGATGCCTGAACAGTTAATACAAAACAAAATATGGGGTTTGAAGTTGTTTATGTGTTGTGGTTGATTTTGTTTTCATTCAATTGTCGAAATAATATTCCCAACAGGTAACTTAATATTTAGAAGCGACTCTTAATGACCATTGAGGGGTAATTTTAAAAGGCGTCTTCTTATGCTATAAGGCTATCATATACGTGTGTAGTAATACTTATTATTTTGTTTACCTGTTGAGACACTTTCATGAGCAATAGGAATCATAAAAAGAGGAACACGAGGCGTAATATGATGAATATTGGTATTCTAGTATAGGTCAATGTACATATGTATTAAGGCATAATAAAGTAAATGTTGGTATTATAGTATAGTTTTATGTACATATGTATTAAGACATAATAAACTAAACGTTAGTATTCTTGTATAGGTTGATGTACATATTTATTAACACATAATAAAGTAAACGTTAGTAGTATAGTATAGGTTTATGAACATATGTATTAAGACATAATAAAGTAAACGTTGGTATTATAGTATAGGTTGATGTACATATGTATTAAGACAAAATAAAGTAAACGTTGGTATTCTAGTGTTGGTTGATCTGCATATGTATTAAGACATAATTAAGTAAATGTTGGTATTCTAGTATAGGTTGGTGTACATATGTATTAAGACATAATAAAGTTAATGTTTGTATTCCAGTATTTGTTGATGCACATATGTATTAAGACATAATAAAGTAAACGTTGGTATTCTAGTATAGGTTGATGTACATATGTAATAAGACATAATAAAGTAAACGTTGGTATTTTAGTATAGGTTGATGTACATATGTATTAAGACATAATAAAGTAAATGTTGGTATTCTAGTATAGATTGATGTACTTATGAATTAAGACGTAAAATGGCGAATATTTGTATTTATATAGGTCGATGTCAACATGTATTATATAGAGGTACAAACAAATATGAAACTAAAGGTGTTTGCGAACCTTATACTGAAGTGTTTTGATGACCTGCATTAATTGAGTCGCGTTCTGAGAAAACTGGGCATAATGCATGTGCGTAAAGTGTCGTCCCAGATTAGCCTGTGCAGTTCGCACAGGCTAATCAGGGACGGCACTTTACGCCTAAATTGCATTTTTGCTAGGGCTGCAACGGGTACCCGAAATATCCGATGATATCGGATCCTATTTCGGATTCGCGGGTACGGATCCACCCCTGGAAATTTCGGTTCCGAATATTTATTTTTATAGTTGTATGTAACCTAGCGCTGTTTTCACGAGTATTGTTTTTAATAAAGACTGGTTCCATTTAAAAGATAAAAGAAACGTATAATAGTCGATTTTTATTGACGTGTGACAGTCAAATGGCAGATCATTCGAGATCCTTCGGCTTTTATTGTATAAGAGTGTCATGTGCGACAAAGCAAAACTTACATCTACATCTACATGGTACTGCTATACAATCGTTGAACGATTATCAGAAGCAGGCGCGTTGTCAGAAAATAGCTGTTTAAGATATGTTAAGTGCAATTTACTAGGTACAGATAAAAAGATAAAAGAAGCTACAAGACTAAGATAAAAAGTTAAAAACACAATAGATTAGAACTGGTGGAAAGGATGCAGCTGCCCAGTAAAGATGTCTAAACTGGGACTAGCTTGTAAGGACACAGGCAGGCCATTCCACAGACGAATAGTACGTGGGAAAAATGAATTCGAGTGATACTGTGTCCTTGAGTACGGTACCAGGTAGTTCAGGTTTCTGGTGGGTGTCAGGTGGTGATGGTCAACCCACACAAGATTATTTTGGATTTTGTATAATAATGTGACATTACTGATGTTACGACGCTGTTCTAGGGTTTGCCATTTGAGATCATTTAGCATTTGGGTAACACTACTGGTATAGTTGTAGTCATTACAAACATACCTGGCAGCTGATCTTTGGACTTGTTCAATTTTGTAAATGAGATATTTTTGCCAAGGATGCCAAACAGTTGAACAGTATTCTAACTGGGGCCTAACATACGTTTTGTAGGCAGTCCCTTTAACCTTTTTATTTGAAGTTTTGATATTTCTTTTAATGAATCTGAGTGAATTACTGGCCGTTGATGTTATGTTGTTTATGTGATTGGTCCAAGACAGGTCTTTACTTATGGTGACTCCTAGGTATTTTGCAGTCTCTGTGGCTTTTAGTTCTATACCATGGAGTTTGTAGGGAAAAAGGAAAGGATGTTTTTTGCGGCTGATTCTAAGGATTTCACATTTGTCGGGGTTGAATTCCATTGACCAATCGGATTCCCAGTTTTCAAGATTTAAGAGATCTTTTTGGAGGGTTTGTGCATCTTGGGTAGATTTAACTGTTAAATAAACAATAGTATCATCTGCGAAAAGCCTAACCTTGCTCTTAACACTGTCAGGGAGGTCATTAATGTATGAGAGAAACAGGCAAGGTCCGAGGACCGAGCCTTGGGGGACGCCAGATAGGACTGGAAGGTTGTCAGAGTTATGGCCCTCGACGGCAACCTGCTGGGTTCGAAATCATGGAGGATTTACACATTACAAATGCAATTCATAATGGCAATAAGTAAGTTTTCAATCCTTATTGTCTTTCTGAGTTGTATTAAAAACAACGGTAGTGGATCCAGTGTGTCTGGAATGTTATTCAGGTAAATTTTGCATAATTTCGCGACCTGTCCAATTGAGTTCCTGCATCATGTAAATTGTAATGTCTTGAAAGCATCATCCACTAAGTTTAAATGCTATCTTGTGATGCAAGGAACCTCAGTGCCCAGTGAGAGAAACTTCTGCACAGCAGGAGATCTCGCCAGTGCTCATAGGGCTTGCCTGGACCCGGACAATGTTAAAATGCTAATTTATGTGAAAACAAACATCAAACTGTATGAACAGTGAAAAGCATATGTTAACAAACAAACTATTGAGTGAATAATTGTTAGGGTTTCGTTTTTTTTGACATTGCTACAATGTTAAACGAGAACTTTGTTTTGTTTTTTTGTTAATAAATGTTTAATGTTTATTAGTCAAATTATACTTCTAAAACCATTGATTTCTTTAATTTAGACAGAAACTTCTAATTTTCTCTTATATGAGGGATCTGGATCCGAAAAACTGTAAGAAACCATTTTGGATTCGGATCCGAACAAATTTTTTGGATTTGTTGCAGCCCTATTTTTTGCTAAGAAGAGACTTCATTTCAACGAAAAATCTCATAAAAGCAGAAAGTGTCGTCCCTGATTAGCCTGTGCGGACTGCACAGGCTAATCTGGGACGACACTTTACGTACATGAATTATGCCCAGTTTTCTCAGAACGCGACTTAATTTAATATGCTAGGTAGAAAAATAGCATCAGCTAGCATAATACATGTTCAATTATGGGCGTTTTCCTAGTTTTAACCAAAGTGTTAGTGCATTGAGACCGCATTGTGTTATTAGGCAGCAATAAAACAAGTATTAACAGTTTAATACGTAAATATAAGTATTTTAGAATTTAATATTCTTTTTCAAAATGCTAAAGCTCAAAAGGGCAAGCCTTTCATTTAGTACTGTATTTAATATATAAAATATATTTTGTTATTTCTGTTACGAAATGCCAATGATTGAAACGCGTGTGTGTCGGGCTTCTTACATCACCTGTAATACACGTATTCATCATTGGTTGTGGTGTATAGAGAATAACAGGTTACTGTCCCATCGTTTTGTAATATATCAGGTGAGGCTTAGAATAATATAACGGCGAGGCTTGCCGAGTAGATATTTTATTCGTGCCGAGCCTCATATATTACAAAACGATGGGACAGTTACCTGTTTTTCTGTTTATCATAGCACATTTTCCTAAAAATCTGCAAAGCAATCCATTTTTTATAATTAAAATGTACGGATCACCGCTGATTTTGCTGATCCGGCTTTTACACGTTAACATACATGTAGCAACGGCGTTCGAAAAGACGACACGAATAATCGCTTATTTTTAACATCGTATAGAGAAAAAAAAATTGTTTGCATTACGAATGGAAAGAGTACACCCGCTTTAATTAATTATAAACGTCTTGAATTTGAGATCAGGAATGGACTGCAGCGACAAATTTAATCGAAGAACACACTTCACCGAATAGTTTAGAGATGCCATTTTGGAGACGTGTATTGAAATTGACATGTTGATGATGGTGTCAATATTGACATAAGTACGGTGGCATAGAGGTGACATTCACTACTCTTTTTTTCAATTGCTCTCCTCTTTTTTCTATCTCGTGGCCACGACATAGCTAACTCGTGGCCACGAGATAGAAAAAAGAGGAGAGCAAAACTAAATAAAAGCGGAGTGCAATTAAAAAAAGAGCGGTGCAGTAAATAAAGGCAGAGTGCATTCAATAAAAGAGGAGAGAATTTTCGTCATCTCGAGATCTCGAGTTAGTCAGCCAATCAAATTTTGCGTAACATGTGTAAATATTCTGTACGCATATATATAGCTGGTCAAAGCAGGCAAGAATCTTATATAAGTTCATATAACATAACATACTACTATTTGTACTACTATTACTACTACTACTACTGCTGTTGTTGTTGTTGCTGCTGTTACTACTACTACTACTACTACTACTACTAATACTACTACTACTACTACTACTGCTACAACTACTGCTACTTCTTCTTCTACTACTACTACTACTTATTCTATTACAACTACTACTACTAAAACTACCACTACTACTACTGCTACTACTACTACTACTACTACTACTAAAACTACCACTACTACTACTATTACTACCATCGCTACTGCTGTTACTGCTCCTCCTCCTCCTCCTCCTACTACTACTACTACTGCTACTGCTGCTGTTGCTAGTAGTTGTAGTAGTAGTAGTATTAGTAGTAGTAGTAGTAGTAGAAGTAGTAGAAGTAGTAGTAATAGTAGTAGTAGTAGTAGAAGTAGAAATAGTAGTAGTCGTCGTCGTAGTAGTCGTCGTCGTCGTCCGTCGGTCGTCGTCCGGTTGTTAGTCGGTCGTCCATCGGTAGTCCATCGTCCGTCCTCCGGTCGTCGTCCGTCGGTTGTCCATCCGGCGTCGGTCGTCCATCGTCCGTCCTCCGGTCGTCCGTCGGTCGTCCATCCAGTGTCGTCCGTCGGTCGTCCCTCGTCCAAACATCGGTCGTCCCTCGGTCGTCGTCCATCGGTCGGTCGTCCGTTGTCGTCGTCGAAGTGGTTGTCGTAGTAGTTGTAGTAGTAGTAGTAAAAGTAGTATCAGTAGTTGTCGTAGTAGTAGTAGTAGTAGTAGTAGTAGTAGTAGTAGTAGTAGTAGTCGTAGTAGTAGTAGTAGTAGTAGTAGTAGGAGTAGTAGAAGTAGTAGAAGTAGTAACAGCAGCAACAACAACAGTAGTAGTTGCAATAATAGTAGTACTTATAGTAGTATGTTATGTTATATCAGAGCCTTGCCTGCTTTGACCAGCTATACATATGCGTACAGAATATTTACACATGTTACGCAACATTTGAATGGCTGACTAACTCGGGATCTCGAGATGACGAAAATTCTCTCCTCTTTTATTTAATGCACTCTGCCTTTATTTACTGCACCGCTCTTTTTTTAATTGTACACTGCTTTTATTTAGTTTTGCACTCCTCTTTTTTCTATCTCGTGGCCACGAGTTAGCTATGTCGTGGCCACGAGATAGAAAAAAGAGGAGAGCAATTGAAAAAAAGAGAAGCACCGCTCTTTTTTTAATTGTACGCCGCTTTTATTTAGTTTTTCACTCCTCTATCTCGTGGCCACGACATAGCTAACTCGTGGCCACGAAATAGAAAAAAGAGGAGAGCAATTTAAAAAAAGAGAAGTGAATGTCACCTCTATGCCACCGTACATAAGCGTGTTAAATCGTTTGTTTGAATAGTTGAGGATTAGCATACAGTTATCATTTGTCTTGACTTTCTGTGCAACACTTACGAGTACAATGACTATATCGCTATTCAAGATTTATTGTCCCATTGATGACGTCAATTAGCTTCTATAGTGCTGGCTGTGATTTTTTTTAAATAAACGTTTTTGTGATTTATGACTTTAAACTAGAATAAAATATGTACGTTCTTGGTATCAAATTGTTTGTTTTGTTGAACCTGATTCATGTTGATAGAAACTGTTGACTTAATTGCAAATTCCACGTAACTCTAAACATTGACTGATATAAGAACTTCCTGTTGACCATGATATAAAATAATATATCAGGCAACGTTATATCAGGCAGATATCAATGCGGTGGTATGATAAATATTATAACTTTAGTGTGGATACATATACGTCGATTGTTTGTGGTATATATTATAACTTAAGTGTGGATACATACACGTCGATTGTTGGTGGTGCATATTTTAACTTTAGTTAGGATACATATACGTCGTATTGTGTTATTTCACATCAAATGTTAGGTCAACAGGTTAGTAGGTATGAACATCGTAGGAAGAAAATTCTTTAGAGTTTGATATACTTTCATAAGGCTTTTGTTTTCTTTGAAATTATTATTTTATCTTGTTTTATCCAAACTTAAGCACCTCTTTCAATCACTGGTATTTCATAATCGGTGAATTATATGTAATGAATTGCAGTATACGTTTTAACTTAAATAATATGTGCTTTATAATGTCCATGAATATCTGTACAAATAAGATCAAATGAGTTTTTAACTTTGGATTCATTGTCTTAATTTGTGTATGAATGTTATTTTATAACGAGGGTGTTAGTTATTGAAATAGGAAGTTTACTAACTGCTATGTATATAACACATGACAACTCCATGAATATGCACATTAGAAACTTAACATATAACTGAAAAACTAAACGAACATATTTTTTTATATCTAGATATGTACTAGACATGTAAACACATATAGAAGACGCTGTTATACATGTAGCAAGCTTATAATTTAATTCAAATTAAATAATCATTTTTTGTTAAATGTTATTAAAATACTTATCATGCAGTGTTTACATGCCTCTACATGCCTACACATAAATAATACTGTATGATAGTGTCTCAAAGTTCGTGTAATGCATATATTAGTCGTACAAAATAAAAAATACAACGATTTCGTCAAATATGTATGTCTGTGTTATAAGAGATTTCTGGCATATCGTTCTCGTTTAACGGATACTTTGAAGAAGTTCAGCAAAACACCAACATGATAGAACGACATAATTACCCACCAGAGCGACAAACACGGTACCGATACGACAAGTATGACACTTGTGTTCTTTTTGTGTATTTTTCTGGCTTGTTTTAAAGTTGACGATCTTTAAACCCACGTACAAGATAACGCGAAAGAACGACACATATTTCCAGCCTGAACGAAAAAAAGGCGCCATGTTGTCTAATTTCCAGACTTTAAGTGAGAACGATTGACGTCCAAAGATACAGACATACATATTCATAAAAATTGACTAACTTAAAAACAAAGCAAAGGTCCAAGCGAGAAATATCCTTCTTCGTGATCGGCACCTGTAAGCAGAATATGGTACAAGCGAATCTAAAAGTGAAGATCTGACTTAGATAAAAGCTGCAATACAAGAAAATAAACAATTAAAGGGGCCTTTTCACATATTATGGCATGTATTGAAGCATTTCATTAAATGCTTTATATTAATTAAATTTAACATTGGACCTAAAAATCTCCAGTTAAAAAAGCGAGAATACAATTAGAAAAAGGAAAAAAAGGAACCCTCAACTGGGCTCGAACCACTGACCCCTGGAGTCTTGGAGTAAAAAGTCTCCTGATTAAACCACCTGACAATCCGTGCTCATGCTATGTGCGGATGTATTTTTTCACTTATATAAGCAATCCTCGATGTTTCCCAAAATCTAACGACAACAACAGAACTTTTGAATTATTCAATCGTTTCGCGTTGCAACGCTTTATAACTTTCAGGTTTTCAAATCGTCAAAAGATGCATATAATGGATATTTTAGAGCATGGTAAATGTTCAATATTACTATTTCCTCACAAATATCCTAAATAAAACGAAAATTTGCGAATCTGATACAATTTTTTCAATTGTGTCAATTTACCAAAACGTGAAAAGGTCCCTTTAAGTTCAGTAGCTGACATCGCTTTTAAAATTGCCATGGTCCGTATTCCCAAACTCAAGAAAAATAGTTCAAAGTTTATACTGGCTATCCATAGTTTCAAAGTTTATACTGGCTATCCATAGTTTTTATTCGATCAACAGTTTGTTCTAAATGTAATATGATATAATTTGAGATGATACTGTTCATGTTTGACTCAACATAAAAGTCCTTTTAAGAATTTTTCATTTATTAGAAAATTCTTCATTTTCAACTTTAAGTTTGAGAATTGGTTCGTAAATATTTGTCTTGTTCGGAGTTGTAAATAAAGGATTAAGTTTCCAATACATGGGTTATATTGTATTGGTCATTAACCCATTAATGCCTAGCGTCTAGAAAAAAGGCCTTGGCAAAAAGCGTAGACCCAGATGAGACGCCGCAGTATGCGGCGTCTCATCAGGGTCTGCGCTGTTTGCTTTAAGGAATTTCTGTAAGAAATATTCTAAATATAGAAAAACATATACTAGACATCCCTAATTTTGGAAATAAATTGATCCAATTTCGAAGGATGGGAGAGTCCACTAGGCATAAATGGGTTAAAGCCCCTGGTTGATTCATTATCAAAATTCATTCTTTAAATGGTTGGAACGACAACATCAGACAATGAATAAGGCGATAAAACGACATACACTTCTCGATGTGTAATATAATTTTACAATATTAAGTGTGCACCTTTTTCTGAAAGCTAGTCTTATAAAAGCGTCATGTTAAGAGATAAACTACGTGGATATGTACTATGAAACTATGAATATATCACAATAATATTCCCTAAATAAAATGCTATGTCTGGCAAATGAAGAGCTGCAACGATATATTCAATCATGTATGCATCTTTTTATCAGTTGTGACCCAATTCAACCTTCGATGCTTAACCAATTCAGTTCTATATTCATGATATTCATATATCGTTATTAATGGCTGAATAATTCACATTTAAAATATGAGGTTTTTATAGGGCTGTCATATGTATTGATTCGTCATTGCTATAAGACCGATATGGTTGTAAAATAAAAGAATCACCAAATTCTGATCATTCCAAAAATTGACACGTATCCATGAAAAGCATTAAATGCATATATATATATATATATATATATATATATATATATATATATATATATATATATATATATATATATATATATATATATATATATATATATATATAAATTCCTTGGAGCTCCAAATATTACCAATATTAAAATCAGCTTAATATTTGAGAGTGTCAACAAGTTGGACTAATATACTCATTAAACTGGACTCAGGAATACCACACATGTCTGTTAAAGTAAGTATTATCATATTTAATTTGAAATATCGCAAAAACATACATTGAAACTGAATCACGTCTCATTGCTTACTAGTTGCAGCTACAGTTGAACCGGAAAAAATAATGCTATGAATATATACCTGTGTCACCAGCGTAAAACGAGTGGATAGGCAGCTCATCCTTGTTCGTCACGAAACCTTCATCGTATCGCCACACGTCGTCGTTCTCATCACAGTTACACGGAAGTGACGCACTGAAACAGGAGTTCGTCTCCCCGCATGCGCAGTTCCCACTTCCGGGAGATCCTCCACCGAAGTAGTTGGCCATCTGCTCGGTGCGATTCATCCAGAACGTTGTTAGCATGTCCGGGTCGTAGGGATTGTGGATAATGGCTGCCTTGCAGTCCCAGCGCATGAACTGGGCGCACTCGTCGGAGGAGTCGACGATCTTGATTGCCGCTCCCCAACCGGTCTCGTAGTTAAGGGTGACCTGGTACTCGCCCGCTCCTTCGTAGCCCTTAACTTGTGTTCGGTCCTCCTGGTCGTGATCTGAAAACATAATTCAATATAATAAATATAATAATCAACAAGTCAATTAGCAAAATGTTTAAAAAAACTGGCGAAAACATTGAGACGGCCATGGCTTTTATCATCACCGCACAAAATCGAACCAAACAAACCAATTAAAAATAATCAAAATTTCAGTAATTAAATACAGGTTGATAAAAAATGCATAAACGAGGCGATATAATTAGGAACGTTCAATGGTCTAGTAAACTAGTCAGCGGGTCCTCACATAATGCCGATCCGGCAAAGAGACCTTATATTATCTAAGGGTAAGACGTGTACCAGTTTATTCAAAGGTAACGTAAATAAGAGGAGAACATACGTATCACTGTAACCGCCTTTCCTGGTTCCGTGTCGAAATCGCACTCGACCTTCACGGACCCAAATAAGGGCTGCTCGCCGTCCGGATCCACATCCGCTGTGCAGCTCTGGTTCAGTCCGCGACTGGCCCAGTCGGCGCAGTGGATAGCTAGAGGAAGGGAAACGGTACAAACAGGAAGGTGCAAAACATATCATTATCCATGACGCGAATAAGTGTTCCTAAATTTGCATTCAAATCAATGTGTTTGTTTCAGGAAGAAACATTTGAGATTATAAGCCAAGATTAGTGAGGGTCACTTAAAACGATCACATAATAAATTACCAGAATAAGTGTTCTTCCTTAACGGGTAAAACGTGTAGTTGTCACAGTATGGAATTCACACATGCTTCCGTTCAATTGACTCGGTGAACCTCTTTTCCCGGTTCTTAAGAATGCATTCAAAATATGCAAGATACCGCTGTGTAACACTGTAACCGGTGAAACGGATAGTTACCGTGCGATCAAATACTGTGACAATTTGACATATTAAATAAATAGCCTAGTATTGGTTAGGATAAGAAGGAACAGAGGGAACGCAGAATTATTCAATCAAGTAAATGTTGTCTTTAAACAGCAGCGTCACAAACTCATACAAAATAATGCCAATAACATGTTTTGAAGTCATAATGCTTTCATTATGGACATAATTTAAAAAATAATGATTGCGTTAACTTTCCGATTATGCGTTTTTAGCGTTATGGTTCGTAAATGACAGTAAAAGTATCAGTGTCTCTAAATATACCTTACCCAGTGGGAAACAGTGGTAGGTATGACAGTTGTCTAATTCATCAGTAGGCCCTTCACAGGGGGCGGTCAGGTTGCCAAATGACGTCATATCGCACGTGCGGTTTCGATAGCGCGTTCCACCGCCGCACGTGACAGTACATAGCGACCAGATCGACCACTCTTGCCACAGACCGGGGACTTAAATCAGTACAAAATTGTAATACACTAACGTCGAACACAATTATTGATCTATAATTCATTATTATGTTTTGATGAGTATGCAGGCGACAGCATGCAGGCTTCTGTAAGATTTTTGCGGAAACCAATACCTTAATACAAGCTTTGTTGACCTTTGACCTGATGACCTCGAAATCAAAGTTCGCATGCGGTCATTTTCATGTAAAATCTGCCGATTTGCAAGATTGCCGCTCAAAGCGTTCGAAACATACAGTGCCAAGATGATTTTACTGTTACAAGCCCCAATGAACTCGACATGTTATTTATTGACTTAAAAATTAACAAGCGTCTTCCTTTACACCACAGTAGCCACAATTCGAATTGCATGATCCTATGTCAAAACATCCAAGATATAATGTCGGGAAACGTATTTATTGTTAAATCCCCATTGTTATCTGGACCTCTGGCCCGCTGACAACCAAATCGTCAGAAGTCTCGCTCCTTCCCGAGTAAAAATCTTACCAATGCGTATGGCTTTAAGTCAAAGCGTCGGGAAAGAATGGCAAAACGGAACACCAGTTGCAAAACAATAGACTCCCGATTAAAATTTCAAAAAACATATCTTAGATTTAACTGTCTTTAAAATGCTTAATTCCAATGAACTACGAAGCGAAAGCGTGACATATACGAACTATCTACGAATATTAGCATGCGATATAGGTGCAAGAAATGTGGAGTTGCAAGACTTAAAGAATTGCGTTAAATATTATACAGATTCAAGAAAACATAAATGTTTCATAAATCTAATACACTATTTTAAAACAACTTAATGTCATGTCATTACAATTATTCAAAGTATGAACAATAACAGACAAATATCGAGTTATCAGTGCTTAATTTTAAAGGATACTATAACTTTACCCAATATGAATAAAAGTACATATTTATACGCATTGTAAAACATGATTTTTTCGATTACGATCTGTATTTAAAGTTACAGCAAAATTTTCTTATATACTAGCAATAACACAATTAACAATACACTTATTTAAAAGGTATTGTTTACATCGATTTAAACAACTAAAATACAAACATATACAAAGAATTATGCAAAATTACAAACGCTTCGAATAAATTAATATATACCTTTTTATGAAGAAAGTAGTTCCATAACAACAGAAAAAAAATATTTTATAGTCCTACTTGGACATGGATCAGTTCCGCATATTTCCGTGTCATTTGGATTCTCTGGGCACTTGGCCCCTCCAAAATGGGGCCCGTCACATGTGCGTATACGTGATCGTTTGCCGCCCCCGCACGTGGTAGTGCAGTCTTGCCACGGTTGCCAGGCCAACCAGAATCCGTCAACTTGAAATAATAATGATGAAGAGTATGATTTTTGTTCATGACAAGAAGCTTTTACATGTAATTGGAAAAGAAGATTACTTTTAAAAAAATAACACACTCGCGAAACCTTGAAAATATGTGCCTTAGCACTTATAGGTTACACGCGCGTAAAATCCAAGTGTGAATGATTTCCTCCCCATATGAGCTTGACGATTCGATTGCGGCACAAGAACCTGCCGATTCGCCTTAAGAGAAAAGTGTACATGTACTGAAGTTTCATTTAGAAAATCAGAACAATGAATACAAGTGCATTTTCCCAGATCACGCACCATATAGTATCTCATTCAGAATGATGATTGCAGGACACTGGCAAACGAGAAATTCGCCGACCTCACAATCAAATAAATGTGTCCAAACAAGCTTATTCAATAGAACTTTTATGAATTAATAAATGCATGTTTATGTTTAACCTGGGCATTCTTGGGTATTGCATTTTTGTGTATCGCCAAAGTCCCCGCTGCATTCTGCACCACCATATAAGGGGCCAATGCAGGACCTATTTCTCAACTGTATTCCTCCGCCACAAGTGACGGCACAGCTGTACCATTCGCTCCAGTCGCTGAACACGCCGTCAACTAAAATTGTCAAATTACACTTTTGTAAACACAAAACAAATTATTTAACGGTGATTTGAAAAACATTTTACATTTCTGCTTTACAAATCGAGGCAATAGTTTTCTACATGATGAAATATTCAAACACATATGTACAGAAGATCAGCAAGATAGATATTATAAAGACATGCGTAAATGTTTATCATTTCCATTTAATATAAAAACATTTATTATGTAAGATAAAAAAAACTAACAGATATAAATCTACACAGTGAATTAATGCCTTCAAAGAAAAATGTAGAATCACGTATATTTAAAAGCATTTATTCAAAACGACACTTGGTGAAACATTGCGGGGGAAGTTTTGTCGGGGAAATTGCTGAGGAAATCGCAAGTGGTATAGTGACAACACAAACAAAGACAATCGGCACTCTTGTGCAAAAGGATAAGGTCAAAGGACATATAAACAAAATTAAAGGCTTATGCTCCGCGCGTCTAGCTGAAAAATATATTCAATTTTATTATTTGAATGTGTTTAAGACAATGTAAACAGGTTTCGAGAATTAAATGTTTGATAACAAGTACACAATTTATATTTAAACTTGTTTAAAATATTGCCAGCATAATCATTGTTTTGCCTTTGAAATAAACAAATTAACAATGTTATTATATACTTTATACGGAGAAAATTTTTCAAATTAACGCACCTCTATTATTGAAAGAATAATTAATATTCAATTATGTAAATTACATGATACAACACAGTTTTCATTTCTTACAACAATTTCAACAACTTAATGCAAAGCTATGTCTCTTGATAAATGTAAAAACCTAAAAGAAAGTGGATTCATACAATTAAATTACACGTATGTATTGGTCTCATATATCAGCCCTTTGCTTGACTAGTAATTGAGTGTAAAATCTTACCTGGACAGTTGTTAGAGTTGCAATCTTTCGATTCCTCGTTGGGTCCCGTACAGTTGGCCCCTCCGTAAAATGGGCCAAAACAGACCCTGAAGCGCGAATGCGCGGCCCCGCCGCAGGTAAATGGGCACTCATTCCAGGCGCTCCAGGGGTCCCACACGCCGTCAACTTGACAAATAGATTACTGCATATAACAACGGTATCATCGCTTCTAGCAACATGACAAACATTATTATCATCGTGGTCATCGTCACAATAACCATCACTATATTCATCATTCAATCATACCATTATTATCATCATCATCATAATAATAACAACCAGCAGCAGCAGCAGCTGCAGCATTACTAACATCATACTCGTCATCATCATCATCATCATCATCATCATCATCATCATCATCATCATCATCACCATCATCATCATCATCGTCATCATCATCATCATCATCATCATTATCATCATCATCATCATCATCATCATCATCATTATCATCAACATCATCATCGTCATCATCGTCATCATCACCATCATCATCGTCATCATCATCATCATCGTCATCATCATCATCATCATCATCATCATCATCGTCATCATCATCATCATCACCATCATCATCACCACAATCTCCATCTTTGTAAGTTCCGTAAGTTTTCGGACTCAAAAAATACCGGTATACTTACACATGTCTTTAATTTCCGAATTAGGCAAATGTATTGGTCTATTGCTTTATTTAAGTATCTTCTGTCATATTGTATTACCTTAATCCGGTTGCAAAAACGCACGATCGAGTGTAACAAGATAAGCGCGAGTGGTAAACATTCTGGTAAAATAGAATTGTAAATTAAACTGTCCGAAAATTAAAAATCATTAATTATGAACGAAACCCCGTACGTTCGAACATTTAGAGACATGAAAAATTTTTTTTTTTCGTAAAAACGGCAGTTTCCGAAAATTTAGAGAGTCCGAAAATATAAAATAATAACTGTAAACATTTTCCGGACATAATAAATCCCTTAATAAATGAAACCCTAAATTAAACCCTAAATAATGAATTTAATAAATAAATTCAAAAATCTTCTACACAAACCCGGGCAGTTAAATTCATTGCAAGTCTGATTCTCTTTTTCCGGCCCAATACAAGCGGCCCCGCCGTAATAAGGTCCGTCACAGGTTCTATTTCTCCACTGTGTCCCTCCGCCGCAAGTGACGTCACACGCCTCCCATGCAGACCAGTTCATGAAGACCCCGTCAACTGCAACGAAAAGAGGCATAGCGGAAATGAACTGGCCTCGTGTTCACAAAACATTTTTTGCAATCGAAAATCGATTTTGCTTGTGAAATGAAAATGAATGAAAATCGATGTCATTTAAAATCGATTTTCGATTGCAAAATCGTGTTGTGAACATGGGGCCAGGTTTTATAACGTAAGGGCCCCAGCAACACATAAACTACACGTGTATGTAACAGAATTTGGAGCAGCATCCGAACATAATTACATGACCTTCATTCTAGGACATACAGGGGGTTTCAAGACAGAACCACCAAAAACAAGTTAAACACTATTGTTTGACGCTATGTTTGACTTTAAATATTTTCGTTAAAGCCAACAACATATATATTTGTTTAACTCACCCGGACAGTTATGTGTGTTGCATTCACTCGATTGTTCCAGTGAATCTGTACAGTCAGCGCCGCCATACAATGGGCCGATGCATGTCCTATTTCTCCACTGTATTCCTCCGCCACACGTGACGTCGCAAGTGTAAAACTCCGACCATTCAGACACGACACCGTCGACTAAAAAAATCATCAATCCAGTTTGTCTGTGTGTTTGCTGTGGCAACTGAATTTCTTTTTTAGAATACGCACTTAAATTAACGTTTATCAATTTAAATGTGGGAATACTTGTCATAAAACAATGCTTATGTGTGGGATTATGGTGAGGTTACAATTGTAAGTGCGATCCCTACCCTTTAGAAAAAAGATTAAGGACGACCACAATTTTAAGTTCCATACGGAAACAACGTTGATTCGACGCAATAAGAAAAACGTTTTCGTTTAATTAAGTCAAAGGTCATAATAAAATAATATCACATATCATTTAACAACACATATATACATATATATAAATGAACAAGTAATATGAAATCGAAAATAAGAATTTTCGGTTAGGATGGACGTATACATGAAGTATCTTAAAAAGCATTCTCAGGGATTTTAACAAATGACAAATAGTGAATTTTTGGTTTTCCGGTTACAAGTAATTGCAAAAAAGTGCATATTTTAATGAAACACACATTTTGAAAGTAAAACTGAATAATTACTTGGACAATTGTTTGAACTGCATTCACGTGTGTCCGAGTCGTTCCCGATACAGTTTGCGCCTCCGTAAAATGGACCGGTACAGTCCCTGTGACGTAATTGGATACCCCCACCACACGTTACCGAACACACCTCCCAGCTCGACCAATCAGTCCATACACCGTCAACTATAAAATTGTGTACATGTACATTTTTATTTCGGTTTAATTAAACAAATCCGCATATTAACGTTATGGTACACGTTTATTATACGGAAAAAAACGTACTTTTAAATAACATGTAGCAATTTCAGTATATTATTTATATTGATACAATATAATTATTTGAAAACATACGCATGATAAAATTCTTATATGTTTTTCAATAAATATGCATTAAGTTATCACCTATAAACATGTTTAGTGGATTATTCGTTTAAATAAATAAAAACACATACTCGGGCAATCGTGGGTGTTGCACGCCTCCGATGACATGTTACTTCCTGAACACTCCGCTCCCCCGTCGAAAGGCCCAAGGCAGTCCCGTGACCGCAAGCGCGTGCCCCCGCCACACGTGACGTTGCACGTGCTCCACGTTGCCCACATTTCCCAAACTCCGTCGACTGTGGAATCACAAATAAATATTTTAAATAGTACTAACAATATTATATTTTCATGATTCAACGAAAAATATCCCGGTTTATTTGATTTAATATATGTCAAGAGATATTCTACTTCACCACATTTACTTGACATGTACCTATACAGTTGTATTTACAAAAATCAATGGTATAACCTAACCTTTAGGCTTTCAATACGCTATCCATATTAACTAATGTTGAGCGTGAATGTAAAAATAAGCTAGCACGATAGTATAAGATGTATATGAACGTATATAGTGATCTACTTATGTTTGTACATTTATACACAAATAAAAAAAACATTTAAAACAAGATGTGTTTGTAAAACACTATGTCCCCCTATATATTTGACCTTTGACCTTGAAGGATGACCTTGACCTTTCACCACTGAAAATGTGCAGCTCCATGAGATACAAATGAATGTCAAATACCAAGTTGCTATCTTCAATATTGCAAAAGTTATGGCAATGTTCAAGTTTGACGCAAACAAACCAACAAACCAACTAACAGAAAGGGCAAAAATAATATGTCAGCCAGTATAGACTGAGGGACATAAACAAATCAAATCAATAGACTTTAGAAATAACAAACGAGTTTTATTTTTAAAATTGCCCAATAGAATAAAAACAAACATTTAACTAATCTAAATGCATGAAAACATTCCTGTATCAAAGCAATTAAAAAAAACTGCTCGACATATTTAAAGCCGCTTTGAGTGCGCAAAAAACGCAATACGGTGATCATTCAGATGCTCGGTAGATTCGATAGTTATTCGTATATTTAAAATGATGCTATGAAATTGGTCAAAAGTTAAAATACCGGTATGTATTACGTCTTCTATGCAAAAGAGGTCTGAGACGATGTTTAGAGTGACATTTTACAAGGCGCTTAGTTCGATGGACAATATTGACTAGATAAAAAGAAGCTTAATTATTTCAATAAGAATCATACGAGTATTGGTAATAATTTGTTTTCGACGATTCAACTATTTGTATCTTTGGTATTAAATATGCCGATTAATTCCAAAGGCGTCTAATGATATGAAAACGCGTAACACGTAACGTATCGATTGAAACTTGAACATCAGTGCAGGCATTATCTCTCGGTGAATGCAAATTAAACGCTACATACACAACGCTTTTGATGTGTGTACATAAGCTGACTTCACATTTCTATCATAGGGGGCTGGAACGGTGTTGAGATAGTATAATTAAGTGTGTTTAGACCGAAAATGAAAAAAAAAAAATTAAATAGAATAATAGTAACAAGGGTTTCAACCCAAAAATTTATAATTTCTGACTGCCATCAATCAGATTCCAGTTGCATTGCCAAAAAAACATAATACAAATTAACAACAATAAAAATAACAACTTTTAGCACAAGGCACTGAAAATCTTATTTTTAAGAACTTAAACACTCAAAAATTGCCTCTTTTTTACTCGGCCGAGAAGTCGCAACACGGGAACACCTACATTCACGCCGTAAACATGTGTCTAGAACGCATCTGCGGTCCTTTCCACGCATGCAATCGATAAATAAACCGATAATTTGCCAGCTTACTATGTAATCATATGCGAAGCATGCAACCGATCTATAATTTCAACTAATGTTCGAAATGGATTTTACATTTTAAATGGAGTCGACCATAACTTGTGACATGACTGAAAGCCTACACAACTTATAATACATGTTTACGGCGTGAATGTACGTGTTCGCCGTGTTGCGACTTCTCGGCCGAGTAAAAAAGATGCAATTTTTGAGTGTTTAATTTCTTAAATTAAGATTTTCTGTGCTTAGTGCTAAAAGTTGTTATCTTATTGGATAGAGCTATGTCTAAGCTACATCTGCATGCCAATGTTGTTGATTTGTATTATGTTTTGGCAATGCAACTGGACTCTGATTGATGGCTGTCTGAAAATAGAATTTTTTTAGTTGAAACCCTTGTTACTATTATTATATATATATAAAGAAACAAGATATGTGTTTGTCAGAAACACTATGTCCCCTTTTGCGCCGCTTTGAAGCTATATATTTGACCTTTGACCTTGAAGGATGACCTTGACCTTGACCTTTCACCACTCAAAATGTGCAGCTCTATGAGATACATATGCATGCCAAATATCAAGTTGCTATCTTCAATATTGCAAAAGTTATTGCAAATGTTAAAGTTGGCGCAAACCAACATACCAACCAACCAACAGACAGGGCAAAAACAATATGTCCCCCACTAAAGTGGTGGGGGACATAAAAATGGCATTTTCTTTCTAAACACACATTACTATACTATACCAACACCGTTCCAACCCCCTATGCTTTCTATAATCCACTCTTTTTGCATACCCGGGAACGCATGCGCGCACTTTTTGCGATTCCCTGCGCAGTCGTTTCTATTTACAACATGTACAATGTAATCGCACATTCGCACTCTCAATTGCTTGCCGGCACCACATGATTGGGTGCACATGGACCGAAATTTCCCATGCAAGTTAAGTGCCATCCACTTAAAATCGTGTCGAAATGGCATTTGGAGATACAATAAAAGTTTATAGTAAAGATATGCATGTTCGATGTGCTGCATTGCGATGTAATTAAGGCAGATTTTTTTTTCAAAATTTCTCTTAACCCTTACATCTTCGGACACCCATGTTCGACCCATTACGCTCCCATTCATCGGTGGGGTTAAAGGGCGTCGATCGGCTTAGTCTTGGATATTCGACGAAGCCATCCGACATAAAGATACCCAATAATAAATAATCAAACGCTCGTACCGGGGCATGTGTGTGTGTTGCACGGCTCCTCTTCCCCTGCCGCTCCTACGCAGTCCGCGCCACCGTGGAAGGGTCCAGTGCAGTTCCGGTACCTTCGGCGCTCCCCCGTATCGCACGACAGTGAGCAATCGGTCCAGATGCCCCAGGTGTCCCAGAATCCGTCGACTGATGGGAAAGACGAGAATAGAACTTACGTTACACGTCCAACTCTAAAATACGTAAGATCATGGCGCGTTTGAAAAAAAAATGTTGGACACTTTTTTGTGTCATCAACGGTCTTTAGTAGGTGAGGCATTTGTTTGCTTTAGTTTGTTACGACGAACTACATGATTACCATCAAATAAAAACGTTTTAGGCTCTGTTCGGTGAAATAGAAGTTTATATGCAGTCGATATGCATTTTAGTATATACAACACTTGTAATCAGAGATTAAATGTAGCAAATGTATATAGCATAAGAATACACATAGGCATAAAATACAAACAAAAATGTTAATGATGCTGGTGGATCTTCGATGAACTCCGATGGTTCGCTTCGTTAATGTATGCGTTTTTATTTGTAACTGTATGTTATTCAAGGAGCAAAAGCTCCATTAAAACTATCTTAGCAGAATAACCTCGTAAAATGCTCTTGACAGCCCTTTTGGGATACTACATTCAGAATTTCGTCAAACTCACTAGACAAAGTCATATTGATCATCAAAGAGCAATAACTGCCGAAAACATTATTAGAGCGGAAAAACCGTGAAAATAAATATATGTCGACCCAATCGAATCATTTGTGTCCGAGATTAAACGCGACAATCGGTAATCATTGAAAGGGCAATAACTCCGTAACGTCGGTTGAGAGGACGTGACTATATCAACATGTATAACCTGACAAGATAGATCACATACACTTTTATCACATGTGAATCATCACTTCCCGAGATCTTGCGCGGAAACTAAACATTATTTAGAAACTTTCTGATGTACACATGTATAATCAAAGCAAAAGAACTCCTTAAAAAATGAACCGGAATAACCTGAAAATACTCCCTGTAAAATCTTTATATCGCAACGACCTGAACATGCAGCACATGAATGGAAGGTTCATACTGAGTTCCATCAAAGTCGGATCGATATTGGACATATGAATAATACAACGGCAATAACTCTCGATAAAATCATTGGACAGGAACAACATAACTAGGATGCCAGTGTTCACCCTATACAGATGATGCTTATCATGTTTCATCAAAGACGGAAGGATGCACTGACAAAAAGGACGGACGGACAGCGAATAGGACGGAAACGATAATTGGGGAATGTCCTTTCAGACTCGGGCAAACTAAATTCTATCACAACTAGAATTTGGACGGACAGATAAAGCGGCGAATATATCCTCCCCCCTTTCACGAAGCATAAAACGTGTTTAATGAAAACAATTTCTTCAAACTCACTTGGACACTCGAAAGTGTTGCAAACTTTGAACTCCTTCGCTGGACCCGTACAGTTCGAGCCGCCAAACATGCCTTCCGCACAGAACCGAGTGCGACCGGAAGAACCTCCCCCGCACGTGACGTTGCACTGCGACCACTTCGTCCATAGCGACCACGACCCATCGACTGGGAGACACAATATGTTGTCTGTATCCAACTTTTCAAACATTCTAAGTGCTGTATATTTCTTAATAATATTTCAATTATTGTATTCATGACAAACTTTATTTTAACAACTTTTTTACTTAAACATGCTTCCGGAAAATTTAAGTGATTTTATCATCACATTGTATAATTGATAAATTATCAAGCATGTATATGTTCATGCTGTAAAACCTCGCTAAAAAATAACAACTGGAAATCCTAAAACACGTCATTTTGTGGAGTTATAAGATATGTGTGCAACTGCAATGTAGTAGAAAGATAAATTCAAACTTACATCATTCCGGATACTCTTAAGTATACTACAAAGTACCCAGGATACGAGCAATCTACACAAAAGTACACAGGAGTATGGTCGGTGCATTTACGTGTTGTTTTTTTTTGTGTACACGGGGTATATTGTAGAATACTAAAGGGTAACCGTGGTAATTAGTGCATGGGCCAACATCCATAGTTGGAGCTTACGTGTATGAGCTGTTACCTGGACATGGGTCGGTGTTACAGTCCTGTGACTCTGCTGACTCCCCCGTGCAGTTCGCCCCATCGTAATAAGGGCCCAAACAGTCACGTGACCTGTTCTGCAGCGACCCCCCGCACGTGACAGGGCACTCCTCCCAGGGCGTCCAGTCGGTCCACACGCCGTCCACTACGGAAGTCAAAGATCAAAGATCACATGTGAAATATTTTGAATTTGTGTCTGTATACTAGTAGTGATGACAAAGGGATGCATTTTGTATTTCAAATCTTACAATTAATTTCGTTTTCAATGTATCCATTTGGCAAAACAAATAGTTGATTTATATAGAAGTATAACCATATTTATAATGTTTAAGTCTAAAATAACCTGGGCACCAGCGCTCCCAGCAATCGTTGACTTCCGTTTCCGCTCCCTCGCACTCGTCACCGCCATTAAACGGGCCGTCGCATGTGCGCATCCGTAAACGAGTCCCATTTTCGCACGTTGAGCTGCAAGCGGACCATTGCGCCCACACGTTCCAAACACCATGCACTACAATTCGTAATCAACACGGACGTGTTTCACGTCACGATTTTAACCGATCGCATAGCCATGAAACCTGTAGGCACATATTTCGTCAAAGGCTTGCTAATTTTGAGAAATAGGTTTAGCAGAATATACAGTGAAATGACAAAAGTCTGACACTTCAATCAAAGTGTGAATGACAATGGGATTGTACAATCACGTCAAGCCAACAATCCACGGGAAAGGAAATAGTGGTTTGACTGCTATTTAAACGAGTATGCACACTGTTTTTTTGCAAGTTATGGAATTCTCATATTAACTGAAAATGCCTATAAACCAATTATGTGCAGTAAAAATACTTATTATATACAATTTAAACTGTTATAATCATCGAAAACTGCTAACCAATCAAATAAGAAGCAAACATTTAACTATAAAATATTTAAATATTAAAATAAACTTATGGTAAAAATAATATACATATAGCTGTCAAATAAGCGGGTATTGCGCGGGGAAATGATTATTGCCAAATGATTGCAAATAATAACATTGAAGATGTACAATGCAATATTGCCATGATATCTCAGTTATACATATGGTACAATAATTTTTCCATCAAAAATATTCATAACTACTTGTGTAACCAAATGTTGCAGCATCAATGCGATCTTTTTCCTTAAAGTATTTATGAGTTTAAACATTCTAAATTGATACAATTAAACACAATTATGTTAAAATAAAATCTTTGATAAACAGTCCACTTGGCAATAAAACAAAATAAGCTATTAATAGACAAACGTCTCAACTTGTAAGCTTCTGTGAAGGAGAGAATCTATATACGCAGAACCCAATATCTACTAGCACCATGCAGAAAAATCACAAAACATAGAAAGCCATGGGGTACGATGAATCAGATGTTTAAAGAAGATAATTATTCTGACCGCGAAAATATATGACATTATTTAAATTAAAAAATGCCTTTAAGCGTATACATTGACATTTATACTGTCATCAAATTCTTACTAGCATTTTTATTAACCAAAGTATCAAATACATGTAGTACATGTTCTTGTTATTATGGCCATAGTTTGTCATATATTGCCGCGACGTACAATTTTCTCCACACCTCGATGAGAGGGACATTTTCACAGTTATAAAACCTCTTGGATCATGTGGTACCTGGACAACTCGAGGGGTTACAAAATTGAGATTCCTCGATAGATCCCACGCACTCGGCCCCTCCATTATAAGGGCCGAAACAGGTCCGGTTCCTAAAGGTGCTACCGCGTCCGCAAGAATGGCTGCAGTCGGACCATTGTGACCATTCGCCGAATATCCCGTCGACTTAAAAGGAATCACATCATAATTATATGAACAAATTTATACGTGCAGTGCATAAGTCTACTTCTGAGAATCATTAATTGATCAATTTAAATACGCGTTTAAACGAAACTGAACGATGCCTTATATGTCGTTAAATGATAATATCGCCGTAGTGAAAATAGTATTTTTGCATCAATTAATCATTTTAGGAGCTTCCCGAGACGCTCGGTAGCTGAACAACATATATACAATTTTACATCAAATCTCATTATATTATTTTTCTTGTTCGTGAAATATTAGCCCATTTATGCCTAGTGGACTCTCCCATCCTTCTAAATTGGGTCAATTTATATCCAAAATAAGAAATGTCTAGTATATTCATTTCTATATTTATAATATTTCTTACACTTACAGAAATTCCTTAAAGCAAACAGCGCAGACCCTGATGAGACGCCGCATCATGCGGCGTCTCATCTGGGTCTACGCTGTTTTCCAAGGCCTTTTTCTAGACATAGGCATAAATGGGTGAACACATGCTTTACACTTTTGATTAAACAAAAAATATACTTGGGCACATGTCGGTGTTGCAGTCTCGCAGTTCGTCCCAGGCGCCGCTGCAGTTTTCTCCGCTATGGTACGGTCCCTCGCACGTGCGGTTCCGGTACTGACTTCCGGTGCCGCATGTGACCGTGCACTCGGTCCAGTCAGACCACAACTGCCACACTCCGTCCACTGATAGCAGTAACAGGTGGATACATTTAATTAATTGGTATTCTTTATAAAATTTACTATTGTGTGCAGTTTTAAGAGACAAACTCACTATTAGCTCCATTTTAAATAGAATAGAATCATACATGTAAATATTTATTGAAAACAGAAATCGATTCGTATAGTTAATAAAATTATTATAATTATTATTATTATTATTATAATTATAATTATTATTATTACTATTATTATTAGTAGTAGTAGTAGTAGTATAACCATTGACAAATAGAAATGAATATAAGTATATACTTCGACAGTACTTATGTATATGTTTCATCAAGTAAATAATCCACTTATATGAAGAGACGACGTAAAAATGTTAAGTACAATACAACACATATGACATTGTGTTTTTATAGTGCTTATATATTATACAATTGTGAGTTCGAATTGTACATATGATTGTGTATGTTTTTTATTACAATCACAAGATATATTTAGTATAATATTAGTGTTATTTCACATCGCTTTTCATTACTGAGCTACCATATTCTTAAGATCAGGGTCAATCTGAAAACTGAAAAAAAGACAATTCATACTCCAGCCTGCATGCAGCATGAAAAGGTATACAAAACATGATAAGAAGTCCGGTGCGCAAACTGCACCCTTTCTAATATATACAAAACACGTGGGTATAAATCACGTCAAATACAATGTGAGCAAAGGGAATTTGACTTTAAAACATCCACTAAGAATACATTATCATCTAGGTATTCATTTACGTCATAATGATCAATTAAGGTATGTATAGACATGCAAAAATAAATACTTTATATAGAAAATATGCACACGTAACAATCAAAATGCACACAATGCAAGTCAAAATATTTCATATAGGAAATATGCACACGTAATAATCAAAATGCACACAATGCATGTCATAGCAATCAATTTGATGAAGTAAAAACAGTTCATTGAATTACCTTCTAACCTCTACGGGTTTTCAACATGCACTTATGCTAAACATGTTACTTTTAATTGCATGCCTATATGTCACAAATACGTTAAGACCGGAACTCTTCTAGTGATCAACATAAAACTGCAAACTTGAACTACGTGCTTTAACAGTTGGCATAAGGATTCAAATATAGACACAAACATCAATCTAAACCGTGATGCTCAGTAAACATTTTATACAAAATCTTTTTTAAAAGGTTACTACTTGCATTCTCCGTAAGACAAAAACATTTATCTAAAACACTTGACGCTTTACTATCAACTATGTAACATAATTAGTCATGCTCAAAATATTTTGAAAATGCACTCACTGATCCAAAAACTGCATTCAACGAATAAAGGCGTACTTGCATGCACATATACATACCCGGACAGTTGTGCTCGTTGCAGGGCATGAAATCCTCGTGCGTGCCCGTGCAATATTCCCCACCGTGCAATGGCTGTTGACAGACACGTTTGCGCACGACCTTACCCCCGCCACATGTCACGTTGCAGCTTGACCACGCATTCCATGGCTGCCATTCTCCATTTACTGTGCGTAAGAGTAGATTGGATTTTAAAGTTTATACAAGTTTTTCGTTACTGTTTTGTCAAGCTTTTCACCCTAGCTAACCTTTTTAAGCGTCTTATGAAATTGAATATAAAATTTCCCGCCGTTTGGCAAATAAATTTTCGAAATAGAAAACGGACAATCTTCAAACAGTCATCACATTTACATTAATATATCATTCAATGGACTTTCTATTCTTGTGAAATGTGTAGTATGAACAGGTATACTAAAGTTCGTCTTACGACGTTGTAAACTGCGTGTTCAGCATGAAACAATTTTATCTCTAACGAAAAGGCTTGAACAGTTAATATCCCACTTTCGACATCAATATCATGTGTGCCCCTTTATATTCAGAAGATAATCAGCACCATGGTGTTTGTAGTTAAAGGCTGTGTTCTCATATTTAGTAATTACTACTGTATTGTATTCCTTGCACTTGTATATTTTAGATCATATAAGTATTGCTGTTATTTATCATAATATTCGTTTTGACCAAAACAGTTTAAATAGTTTAAGAAATTGACCGTTAAATTTGTAAAAGTATAAAGATTTAAAAAGCCGTCGTTCCAGCTGTGGAATCGTGACCTAGCTTAAAAAAAATGTTTTCCATCCTACAACGTATCAAGGACGGTTCGCGGTCAGTAGACGCCGTATATATTAATGTTTATAAGCTTAAGAATAAACTATCTTATTCAACGCAAAGGCTATTTTCCACTCTAACTCTAAAAACTCCTCTTTATGAAACGCTATAGTCCATTGTATCACTTAGACTCGTCCACTTATATAAACCGCTTGTTTTCCTCGCAGTCATTCCTTTTCGAGCTGACCAGTAAACCGAGTAAGTCACTGCTATACGAATTTTACATTTAACCACCCTCCCTCCCCCTATATTACTTATTGTAACGCGATGCTTGCCAGATTTTGATAAATTTTAGTATTGGCGATTTTGTCAACCTCCCTTAGAAACATACATCGTCAAGGCTGGGACTTCACAGCGTTTGGAACACCGTCAGTCGGTAAGGTCAAATGTGTACAGAGTTCAACTCCCGACGACAGGATCCTGTGTAATGTACTGTACCAGTGTTGGAGAACAGAGACTTATGTTAACGGCATAGTTTCCATGAACACACTTCCCTTCTTGTCACAGGGATTTGACACTATAAACTGCTTTTTCCGCCGTTCTCGGGGGAATCTGTTAATACAAATCGTCCCAGCCTTGACATTTAAATGCCAAACCTTTTTAGTGAATAAATTGTGTTTAAATATTTTCTTGGTGTTTGTCGTTGAATAATTGTTAGAGATATTTCTTGTTTATGATCCCACGACTGGGGGACCTTATAGTTTGTACTTGTCCGTCCGACCGTATTGACGTTAATCCTGAATGTTGTGTGTTGAACTCCTCTTTAACTATTGGTTGGTAAAAAACTTTCACGGTTGAATGAACTTAATGTGTAGATGATCGTCAATAAGAAATTAAGGTTGCGACGGGTTTTGTCAGAATTATGTCTTTTTGTCTGTTTTTCCACTGTTTGGTACATATGCGACTTAAGCTTGTGGATTCAACTCGTTTTTAATTACCATGTGAATCTCGCTCAAACTTGCACAGTTTAATGAACTTTACATGATCGGAAAGCAATGACTATTGGCTGCGACGAGTTTTTGCAGACTTGTGGCCCTTTGTCTGTTTGTCACTTAAGAATATATACATGCAGTACCTTGTCTTATGAACTTCTCTTTAACTACTTTGAGACTTGCGCACGCAATTTCACTTTAAAAGACCATACCATGTAGATGATCGTGTATATATGAGTATTGACTTCGACGAGTTAGGAAGAATTATTGACCTTTGTAATTTGTCCTTCTTGGAATATTAATGTATTGTGGATTTGTCTGTGTCAAAACTTGTGCTGGGATGGCATCAATGTTACAAATGCATTTTCAATAATTTAACGATGCATTCCTATTTACGGAGAACAAAATATATATGTGACATTTAATATTATGTATCATTTTCAATCAAGCATACCTGGACATGGAAATGTGTTGCATTCCTGCCAGCTCTCGGAATCGCCGACACAGTCTATCCCGCCAAACTGCCCCCTGTTGCATTCCCGCATGCGACTCTGGTACCCACCACCGCACGTGGTATTGCACAATTCCCACGTACCCCAAACCGCCCATTGCCCATCGACTGAAAATCAGCCATGTGGGAATTGTGCGAGAGCTCTGATGCGAATGCGCATCGCTGCTTTTTCCCAAGATGCAGCGCGATAATGATGCTTATTGCGTTCGGGGACTTTTCAGTAGAATTGGTGATTTATTTTGTTCTCGTCATGAGATAAGTTTGCATGGATTGACAAGATACAATTAAACGATGTGAAATAAACCGTACAATAGTGGTCTAAATGGATAATTGATTATATAGTAAACATCTAGAAACATAATGTGTGGTGCTTGATATAACAATAAAACAGAAACGCTAAGGTTTAAATTGTGTTACTGGTTAAATTCGTATTGAACTGATTAAATGTTAATTATATACACACATATACACACATAAACGTGATACAATTGTTTAAACATAAAACGACTTGCATCAAGGTAACCTTTTTATTCATTTTATCATGAAATTAAATTATACGGTTCATATCGAGAAAATGATTGACCAGATGTGTTGAAATGAAGAAAAAGAATGATATACACGTATATGTATTATCTAAAAGACGCTACAAATGTGTTCGTGTTTCATATGCCTTTGGTGCATCACGTTTCTGATAAAAATTAAACTTAACGCAGTCCGAAAAGAAAGACTCATACAACTCGTCTTAAATATGTCCACCACAAGGTGATAATCATAGCAAGAGTTAGAACTGTCCACCACCAAGGTGTTAGTCATAGCAAAAATTAGAACTAATACAATCTTCACAATACATCGTAGTCACCAACCCATTCTAATCATTGAAGTGTATATGGGTAAATAAAATGTTTAATCCCAAATGTGGTTCATCTTAACTCTGATCGGTATTCAACAACAGCAATTTGTAAGCGCTTGTAAAAATTTTATTTGTAGTGCTTTATTTTATTTTATTGTATTTCTATTAATTATTTTTATTGATTTACAACTCATAGTCATTGATTTCCATGATACCCGGTTCATTTACAGAGAATTTTTTCTGGACAATAGTTAATTGCCATGTGTACGCAAGCATTAGTAAAACAAAAATTAGTGATTGTATAAGTTGTTTTCAACAAACGGTTGCCATCGTTAGATTTAATATCCGCAATAAGTTGTTTTTAAGTCAAGTGAAATGGAACCTGGGAGTCTTAATCTCCCTATTATCCTTAAATCATAGAGTGGGTTACTGAATACGACGTGTGCAGGTCCACACTTACCCGGACACTCATGGGTATTGCATTCATCCTGGTGTTCTTTCTCCCCGATACACGGTTCGCCGTCAAAGTAAGGTCCAATACATACCCTCTGACGTAGCATCGTGCCGCCACCACACGTGACGTTACAAGCGTCCCATGCCGACCAGTCGTTCCACATCCCATCAACTGAATATAACAGCAAAATATGAAATAATCCAAGAAAATCTGCCGTGACATGTTACTGATGCTCGATATCCGAGTAAAACATTCACTCAGCCATTAAAATATTTTAGTTATTACAGTTCGGTATGCTTTAATCAGAATAGGACAAATGATGTCATGTCCGTTGAACGAAAATAATACATGTAAGCTGTTTAATTTGCTACATGAATAGAGTTAAACATGTGTTATACTTCAAATAATACGGCAAAAAGTAAAGGTATATTATTAATAAGCACTGGACATAAAAAAAACTCTCCTTACCTGGACATGAAGCGGCCACGCATACCCGCTCATCGCGCAAGTTTCCGCTGCAGTTTTTGCCGCCATGATAGGGCCCGTATGCTTCCCGCTCGCGCCATTGCGTGCCGTTTGCGCATGTCACTGAGCATGCGCTCCAGAGTGACCATTCCCCAAACACACAATCGACTGTTGCAAGAGTGTATTGAAAGACAATTAGCAAGACACTAACTCGCTAAGCTGACATTACAGTACCGACACATTCAGTCATCCAAAACAATAAAAAATATTTTTCCATGCTCATGCATGATGCATCTATATACTGATATTAAAAGAATGTTATAAGTAAGCGTTTTTTTTTCTCAGTTGTAAATAGGCAGGTTTCTATGCAGTCAACGTACAATTGACTATTATTTCGGTTTACTTACGAAGGTTAAAACCTTATTTCCTTGGAGATTCAACTCAACATGCACTAGGAGACGTTTCTAACGAAACACTTTTCAATCGTGAATATTTGAGTTGTGATTTAAGATTTTGATTTAAAATTGTACATGTGATTTTTTTCTATATTCTGTAAAGCTTACGATAAAACAATTAATCCGTGATTATCGGACGCTTAAGCACGTTGGGTAGGTTGCATGCAACTTGCCAATTGCGCGGGTGCGTTCCCAAATATTCATATCTTATGTTTTTCTGATAAAAAACCGACATTTTTTCGTTTTGCCATTTTCACATGCAGACAAATGAAACCATACCTACTCCACTTAAGAACCTGATCGCCACGGATGAAGGATTAATCATGAGCACAGAATGTTGTAAAAAGAACACGTGTCTAACTTTAAATACAAATTACCAACAACAGAGACATTCGAGTTCGAAAAGTCTTGCGTTAGAATTATGCAAGTGTATATGTCAGCTATAAAATGCAATGCAAACACTCGGTAAATTTTATTTAAAAGCGAGGGATATGCGCACAGGTAACTACACTACGCGTACTACAAGTTCAATGTTAGCTAACGTTTAAAGCTTTCGTATGCGGAGACGACTAAATTCACTGTGTCAATGCAAAATGTGATGGCAAGCATCTAAATCCAAACCAGCTCAAAAGTTTAGAAAAAACTACAAAGCTAGGACCTTAGTATAACTACGCCACATGCTAACATACTTGGGCATGGAAAGTCGTTACAGTCTTCCGCCTGCTCAGATGGGCCTGCGCAGTTTTCACCACCGTGTTCCGGTCGATCGCAATCACGCGATCTATTACGCAACCCTCCACCGCAGGTTACACTGCACTCTCCCCAAGTTCCCCACAGCTTCCATGATCCATCGACTTAATTATGAAGTATACCAATCTATTATTTTGTTGCAAGTTCCCCAAAACTTCCACGATACATCGATATACCAATCTTATATATTCTACTTGCTGCGTATGTAAGAGAGATGTATCGTATTTCACTTACGCATATTACAGCTCATCATGATAATTCAAAATAATTAAACACGTTATGTATTTTTATCGTACCAAGAATAAATAAACACACGGATCTGAGGATGTCACTTTTCATTGACTTAATAAATGCTCAAAATTAATAATTAAAAAAAGAATCGCACACTTCTCGGATATTTAATACAATAAAAATAAAAAAACTTACCGGGACAAGAAAATGCGTTACACGTTTCCGCGTCGTGGGGCGAGCCAGGGCATTCCGCACCATCGTGGAAGGGGCCTTTACATGTCCTTGATCTATTGCGGTTACCATAGCCACATGTATGCGAGCACTCGCTCCAAGCGACCCATGCGTTCCACACGCCGTCCACTGAAGGGTAGAAAGAAACGTCATATTTTGTAATTCATATACATGTACAACCATTTTTATTTAGGCTAGTATGTATGTCTTTTAGTCAACAAACGAGAAATATATTTCTTTAACTTTGTTGACTAGTTAAACGCAATGCTTCTTACACAGCTGATGGAAAATTCAACTTTAAGGTATCTAGATCAGCAGATGGCTGTGTGGAATGAAAAGATTTGGCTAAATATATACTCATTATTGCTTTTTATTAGATAAATGGTCATGCTATAAAAGTGGCGTAATGCTATATTAGCAAATTTTCATTACAGTTAAAAATAAAATTGTCAGTAAAATATTTTCATTCATACATACAAATTTCAAACGACAAGAGTACCCGGTACGTATTAATTTCACTCGTGATCTGGTATGTTAGTCAGGAAAAAGAATAAACACTATTGGGTTTGAACGTTTTAACAACATTAAACACACTGTATACAAATATATATAAGGTTCTGTCTATCAACAACCGCAACATAAAATGAGATATAGAGGATATTTGTTGGATCCGGTGGATTATCGATTTTAATTCACGAGTGATCATAGAAAATAATATTTTAGCCACGAGTGAAAATATATATTTTCTATGATCACGAGTGAATTAAAATCAATAATCCACCGAATCCAACAAATTTTCTTTTTATTTAATACATTTTTCACAGTTTATATACATTGTTCAAGAGTTTAACTAACGAATTTCGTGGGATAATGACGTCATTTCGTCCAAAAAATGACGTCATTTCACAGTAAACAATGAAAATTATCCATAATTCTCACTGATAATTTTCACTGTTTAAAACAGTGAAATTATCAGTTTTAATTCACTGATATTTCTCTATAAACCACCGGAAAGCATTAAATAAATGATTATGTAGTATGTCACATCATATAATACTTCACAACTAATGAAGTCAACAAGTTTCATTTATATGAAATATGCTAAAAAGATGTTAAATGAAATGCGACGTAGGATGTAATTACTTAATCAACGCGAAGCCTAATTTGTCGTATCCACTTACCCGGACACATTCGTGGAAAGCAGCCCTCCACTTCCGACGCCTTCCCGTGACAGTCCGAACCCTGGTGAAACGGTCCAGTACACTTGCGTGTGCGGAACCGAGTACCATTCTCGCACGTGACGTCGCAAGCGCTCCACTGAGACCACGTGGCCCACACTCCGTCGACTAGAATCAATCAATATCGAGCTTGCAGTTGTGTTGAATCTGTTTATTTCTTTATTGAGTCCCTTCTCGAATTCCTTCGTCGTATAAGTTTAGTGTTGGTGCATTAGAACAACACTGTATTCAATACTATGCGGACTGTTCTGATAACCGTACTCATGCGAACATTTCCCATGCAGAACTTTTTTTTCAAAGAAAAGTGGTGGTGAATTGTGAACGTATAGATCTATCTACCTTCTATTTATATATTGTGATTTTGCGTGCGTACGCGCCTACCGATTCTAATAAATGTGTTTTCTGTACAATCTACAACCGCTAAAACACCAAGTACAATACTATTTATACCGGCAGAACAACTGATTGCCGAACAGTTGCCATAACTGACTGTTGCCCCAAAACATGGGAGGTTTTTAACACATTCTCGAGTGCGCATACGCGCACCTATGCCACATGTGACGTCACATCCTGTCCATTGATCCCATTCACCCCAAATTCCTCTGCCTGGTAACAAAAACAGCAAACATCACTTAAACCATCCTGTCTGAAAATGATATTATAGGTTCCCACATTTCAAATAAACGTTTTAAGTCTGAAAATTAAGGACGATAATGTAATTGTATAATCTTTCAAAGATTATAGTCATAAGCCCTCGAAGAAACGAACGTGGCTGATCATAACAAGGCAGTCGTTAGAAACCGTTTCCATTGATTGGCATTTTTAACGTAATTTCTGTACTTAAAAAACACTCGTCTATAATAAAACGTAAGAAAATAACGAACCCGTTCAAACGAAGCCATCTGAAATTGACATTCTATGACAAAAATAAAAACTTGTATCAGAATATGTGAAAGATCTTGGTATTCTAATCAACTTCGTTACTTTTGCCGAAATACAACGGTATAATATGCCGGTAATATGTACGCTCTTTCGTCTCGTCATTTTGAAGAAAATCATGCCATAAACAGTTGCAAATCTAGTTCTAAATGCAGCGGATGTGGTTTAAGCTCTGTATGCCGTTAATTGTCTACCATCATACCTCCTTGTGCTTTTTATCAGAATCGGTTAATACAGTGTAGTATTCAAAATTGAACAATTACTGTAATTGAAAACTTTATTTTTTAAAAGCATGTAATGTAGAATATAAAAGGGTTGACGTGCAAGCGGTTAAATGATCATAAATAAACTTGTGTGCACTAGATATAAATATTTATATCAAAATGTGTTGGATTCCAACTCGATTTCTTTATTCGATTAATTAGTAATATAAATCGACATCACAGTGCCGCGTGACATAAAATGTTCAATTTGTTATAACTTAAATTGTTCTTGCTAGGAACACCACAAATGTGACATCATGCTCAGACATTGGTGACGTAGAACAACGTCACAAAGATATTGTTGATATTGTTAGTGCAACGTGAATCAAACCCCGACATAGTGCGCGTCGTAACGTTAGTGCAGTATCTCGAGAAGTTAGACAGTGAACATACCTGTGTAAATAGAAACACATGCACTCGTGAAAACAATTGTTAACCCGTTCATGCCTAGCGTCTAGAAAAAAGGCATTAGCAAACAGCGTACACCCAGATGAGACGCCGCATGATGCGGCGTCTCATCAGGGTCTGCGCTGATTGCTTTAAGGATTTTTTTAAAGAAATATTCTAAATATAGAAATAAATATACACGACATCCCTAATTTTAGAAATCAATTGCTCCAATTTAGAAGGATGGGAGTGTCCACTAGGCATAAATGGGTTAATATACGTGATGCAATACGTGAAAGCATGCCGTCATAGTCGTCGTCATTATGAAATATAACTAATATCGGTAAAACAAATATTTTATGCTGATTTTTCTGTAAATTATTTTTAAGCAACGTCATCATCGCCATTATCATCATCAGTATCACGAACAGAACATCAGAACCGTCATCATCAATATCAACCACATCACCAGCATCATAATCTGTCCATGACAACTCACCGAAAACGAACGTTTGAATTCTTTGTATTGGTCTTAACATACCTCAAATGAGAACGTGAATGCATGTAAGCTGTGAATTGCGATTTTTATTAGGTTAAATGTTCACAAATAATAGTTTAATGAGGCGTGCGAATTCTCGTGGAGTCTGATATTGAATGGCGTCAGTTTCAAAATCTGTCGCAATTTCGAAAATGAGTCGCGTTTTGAGAAAACTGGGCATAATGCATGTGCGTAGAGTGTCGTCCCACAACACCTTGCGCATTTATGGCATTTTTCGTTTAAATGAAGTCTCTTCTTAGCAATAATATAATGTAGGCGGAAAGTGTCGTCTCTAATTAGCCTGTGCGGACTGCACAGGCTAATTTGGGATGACACTTTACGCACATGCATTATACCCAGTTTTTTCAGAACACGACTCATATAGACACATGAGATCCAATATTACAAGCATTACCATTGGACAGCGTTGTCACGTGAGACATGTGAGATCGTAATAAATCATAAACTCGATGCAATTACATTTAGACTTATCCTTAATAATCATTACAAACAATTACAATTTTTCTACATGACATAACATGTATAAGAATTCATAAAGTTGCTTCCATTATTTTTCCAACTGACTTCGTGGCAATACTCACTAGGGCACATCTTCTCTGTGCAGGGCTTGTACTGAACATGGTCCCCGGGACAGGGCGTACCCCCGTAGTTAGGGGGCGGGTGGTTGCACGCACGTGTCCGCGTCCTCTGTCCATCCTCGCACGTGACCGAGCATTCACTCCACCCACTCCACAAGCTCCATCCACCCTTAACTGGAGCCAAGGAAAACAAGACGACAATACAAAACGATAAAGCATTCGGGCGGGGGTTATTTAGGAAAGAAAATTTACAGAAACTGCAAGATCATCATTTAATTAAAAGACTTCAACGTAAACGCCGCTATATTAACCTGCTGTAGAATACCCACCACTAGTTTCATTATTATTGGTTTTATCATCGTCGGATACCCCTTGTCTATTCATTACGTTACTCTCCGTTCTTAGATGAGCGGAGCGTAATCAGCAGCCGTGGGTATCCGACGATGTGGTTTTATGTGTTTTTAAACAAATAAAATGTCATAACATAGTTGTTGATTTTTAATAAATAAACTTCTTATGTATTGTAAAATGCATTGTGACGGTCATAGAAAAAAACAAATCATGCATTGTTCAGAATAAGTTATCGTTCTCTGGTCCAGTATATCTTCTTCGTTCGAACTTTTTTCCAAGTATAGTACAGGAGAACAAACTGCATAATTCAACAAAAGCCTATCTGATCTCTTTATCTATTTGTCTGTTTGAAGTATACATCCAATTACGCGGGCCAGGGTACACTTCATATATTATTCACAAAGAGAGACACCGTCGTTCTTCTAATTACATTAATTATTCATGCGGGAACAGGATGAACGTATCTAGCCAAACAAAGCAATGGGATAAGAATGAAAAATCCCTTCTTTTCAAAGTTTTTTAAATTCATTTTCCTGAACAAACTACGAACTTACTGATTCAAAACAGAAACATTTCTCAGATGGACAATGCGAGTGTATGCATATTGTAAAACAAAACGTTTTTAAAACATTCAGTTCATTAACAATGCTTAAAATCGATAAAATGTTGAGTTAAATTAAACTTGTTAATTATTTTTACTATGGCAATACTCTTAACTTTGATTGACTCACTTTTGCACATCATCCCGGCTAATGTCGAGCAGTTCTCAACTCGTTCCCGTCTACACGCCTGAATAGTCTTTTCCGAGCCGGAACACATCAGTCTATACACGGGTGTGCCGGGTACCAGGCGGTTCATTTGATAATGGTTCATGATGGCGTCTAAACAATAAATATAATCGAGACATCCAAATATGGGGTGATGTGTAAACTATTCCTTCAATTCAGAGTAATTCCAGCCCTGCGGTTACTACGCTCATTTATGTATAAGCACACACGTGAACGGATTCGTATGATGATTTATTTCATCGGAAGTTGCATATTCAATGTTGCGCTCTTTATGTTGATTTATATTTTCCGATGAAGGCATTCTTTAATCATGTGAGATTCATCACCCTAATTATAAGTTCATTTTTACTCAACTTAATTGAGTATGTAATGAATTAGATAGAAGCAATTTCACTGATATGTGTTTTAATAGGTTTTGATAACAACGGTCAACGTCGAAAATGTATTATCGATAAATAGTCCAATGCTTGTAACCAAAAAGCATTATAAAAAGAAATAATAAAGATTGTTTTATTACATGCTATGCATTGTTCTCCATGTTAAAACCGTTAGAGTTAGTCTGATCTCAAACATGTGTAGTATAATTGTGAGTGTGTTCATTGGGTACTTTTCGTTTTGACTGATCGCGAAGTTTTTTGTTGATATTACGTTGCAACGTTAACGCTATGTATAACTTAAATATATTTGCAATAAAGTTTACGAAATACTGTCCGCTTATTTAAGAGAATATGGTAAAAGAAATGTCACACGCGTTCGTTTTAGAAGTAATTTAGAAAACTCGTTCACGAAATTCGTAAGTTAGACTCGCTTATGTACAAAATTCTTTAACACGTTAAATAAAATCTGGTATGATAAGACAACTGAAATGAGATCGCGTACAGTTCACTGGCTACTTCAAGCAGAAGAGATCAGTGCAACAATATCTTGTCACGGTCAAGATCAACTTACCATCCGCAGCTCCTTGGAACCCGATCTGTCTGCAGACGACGTCTATTTCGGACTGGTCCCAGCCATGGTCAGCGCATAGGGCAAGTGTCGAGTCGTCCAGGTCATTCTGTACCTCCACCCGTCCGTCCCCGTGCTTCCGGCTGTCCGTGATCACCAACATTCCTACGTATAGCACAGCTTACAGTTGGCTAACAAACACTGGTGAAAACGACGATAACTTTTATGCGAGTTGTTCTCAGATTAGTATAGTAGTATCCCATACACGGTCTTACCACGGCAGAACAATTATAACTAAGAAAAGAAAAGAGAATACGAACTCTAAAGTGTAAATGTTAAGAAAAGCACGTTGCTTTCACAGTGATTTCAAGCATGGTGATTGTATCAAGAGGCAAGTGTCGGACTGGCCGTCGAACTGTTCGAAATTTACACATAATGTGGTAATTTTGACTGCATGTGAACAATTCGAATGCGGTTAGCAATTAACCCCTATTCAGCCTAGTGGACTCTCCCATCCTTCTAAATTGGATAAAGTTATTTCCAAAATAAGGGTTGTCTAGTATATTTATTTCTATATTTAAAATATTTCTTACAGAAATTCCTATAAGCAAACAGCGCAGACCCTGATGAGACTCCGCATGATGCGACGTTTCATCTGGGTCTACGCTGTTTGCCAAGGCCTTTTTTCTAGACGCAGGCATAAATGGGTTAAATTAAACAAAATAAATATTTCATCGTTTTGAAATACAAGCTTTTACACCGTATTTAAATTAACCGATGATTACTTACCAATGACCGTAGCTCGAAACCAGTTTTCTTCTTGACGACTGGTTTAGTACCTTGCTGTTAATACTTGAATCATCACAAATACTAGATGTTTAAATATGTTTTCAGTATTTGGTTAAACAATCATTATTGGATTCAATAAATGTTAAGGTATTGATAATATTAAAGATTACCTCTACAGTTGATTCCCTCACAGGGGGCAGACTGGTTGGTGAAGCCAAGACACCATCTGTCTACACCGGGCACGCCGCCATTAGAGCATTTCCGATGGCGCAGTTTGACGCCCCGCCCGCAAGTGTCTTCCGTACTACACGAGCCCCATTCGCTCCACTGCAGCCAGCCTTTAAAAGATTAAAAGAGGGTATGTGATGTGGCTAGTATCATATCATTACTTGAAAGGGAGAGAAATACTGTCTCTATATCCGCTGAAACCAGCTTCAAATCACGTTTATTATGCGGTTGCTGATCAAAACAGGCATGCATATGAGTCGCGTTCTGACAAAACTGCTCATAATGCATGTGCGTAAAGTGTCGTCCCAGATTAGCCTGTGCAATCCGCCTAAATTGGATTTTTGTTAAGAAGACTTTCCGCCTAAGAAGAGACTTCATTTAAACAAAAATTTCATACAGCGGAAAGTGTCGTCCCAGATTAGCCTGTGCGGACTGCACAAGCTAATCTGGGACGACACTTAACGCACATGCATTGTGCCCAGTTTTCTCAGAACACGACTCATATGAGTTCGTCAAAACTTTGCAAGCTTTAATAGAACTACAGGGTATAAACTACATGTAGATTTCGGGTTTTGTGTAATGATTCTATATTAACAAGTATGTGCATTATTTTATACCATTTTCATACCCGTAGCCGGGGGGGGGGGGTGCGTTGGGTGCGTTCGCACCCAATGTTTTTAGAAGATTAAAAACAAATATTTGAACTATAAGATGCACCCAACTTTATTCGACGCAAAAGCGAGTATTTATCTTTTCCCGGAATCCAGTGAGACTTCGTATTTAAGCGTTACAATAATGTTGACTTCAATATGCTACCGACAGGAAATAGAGAATATTTTAGATTATTATTATCGGAATGTTACGCCAGCTTCCGAAAATGACGGCAATCCAAAGACACCCGTCGACTATTGCCGAAGACTAATGAGTCACTGGTTAATAATTTTGCATTATACCACGATTTATAAAAATTAACGATTATACACAGCATTTTCGACAGAATGCGTTGTCTTTTTGTTATATCCCCGTACAACCATTTTCGGATCACCTTACGGGTTTTCAGACAAAAAATATCAGCTATGCTCAAGACAGGATAATTTTTTGTTGTTGTATGGCAAGAAAACAAATCATTTCTACAAAGCAATATAGCTTTTTTGCCTTATGGCGTCTGTTTTCTGCTCCACATACAGAACTGCCAACAATGTTTTAATTATGTCAAACTTGACACTAGAAAATATGCCATACTCTGAAACAGTTGTTACAATAAATGTAAAACGTTATAACATATATGATCAGGTGGACGTTAACGTTAAATGTTCATTAACTGTGACGGATCTTGAACATACGGTCAAATAAGTTCATATTTTCTCTTCAACGTCTTGTTATACATTTATAAGGTCTTTGAGACGATAGGACCAGTAGTTTGTGGTTAAAGGGTCTTTATGAAGCCTTAATTGTTGTATTCTAAAATTCCTTTGGAAAATGATAACTAATTTGTTAAAAATAATTTTAAAAAAATACAAGAAACCAGTTATAACATTTTTATTTCTGTTTAGTATTGATGAAGATTAGAGAAGACCCAGTTTTGTTAATCAGTGTTTGTTGTACAAAACACTATTAGCATATTTAGAGAAATGCTAGGCCTCGGGTACTATCCATAGTAGCGGACAAACAGTTGTTTTGAAAAAAGTTAATTTTTTCCTTTTAATTTGCTTGATTTAGGAATGGTAAAATTTAGGAATGGTAAAATACACCAATGTTATCAAGATTCCAATAAATAATGATATTGTATACCGTTTTTTTTTATATTCTATCAATGTGTTGTTGTATATGTAAACAAAGTGTGTGCGCGCATACTAGCTTCGGGTATAAAATAATGTATTTCCGTGACTGATCAAAAAAGGTGGTTATTGAAAAACGGCAGTGGGGAATACATGTATGTTATATCATATTCATGTCGATCAGTTACTGCGTATAGTATATGAATGTGAATTTTCAAATAAAAATGCTAACAGTCTCTGAATTCAGATAAAAGCACCAAAATGCAGGATTTTACTTTTCATTTTCAAAATTTTCTAGAGGGAGGACCTCCAAGCCCCCGATTGCACGACGGGGACAACCAGTCCCCCACCTACCGCCACGCCACTTCGTTGCTTCATAACAATCGTTGATGGGAAAATTCGCATCCCCCTTTTCAAAACTCTGGCTACGGGCCTGATTTTACGGAACATTACCGTGCAGGTGTATGATTTGAATTGCGATTGTTGTGAGGGCACGTTATTGCACACGATTAATGCATGGATGTAAAAATTCGTAACCTGCTTACAAATTGATCGAAAAGTACGGATTGTTAAATACAAAAAGTAAATTAATTAAAGCGCAATTGCTTTATAATTACGAGGGCACGATTGCAGCTTGCATGACTTGTACTCGACGTCGCGCCCGAAACATTGTGAAGGCGGTAACGTCTCCGACGACACGACGTCAATGCAGCGTCGACGTCGCGCAGTCCAGCCCTCCTCGCACGTGACAGAGCACGGTCCCCAGTCCTCCCACTCGTCCCAGTCGATCTGATTCTCTAAAAGTAATTGCATATTCAAAAATGTAATATTGTTCGGCAGCGCATGTAAAACTATTTACTGTACATTTACTATTCAGGCAGTTTATATTTTGCAGTGCTTTAAGTAGTTACACGTTAGTTGTTATTTGCACATCTATACATAATGTAAACGTTAAAAGACAGGGTTATGGTTAGGCATAAACTTAGTCGTTACATGTCACTAAAGCATTTATTTTTCTAGACTGAGAACGACGCCGATCATATAAGATCGGTTCCTTCTGCTTGACGATTGTGTTGTTTTTGTTTTTATGATGAAGGTAATAATGATAATGCAACTGATGATACTCGTAGTATTGAAGGCAGTGTAAACGATAATATTGTTGATGATAAAGAATATGTAGAAAAAAAGATGCTGCTGCAGTTACTGCCTCTGTTAATGATAATTATAATAATGTAATATGCGTAATATGTTGATCTTACTACGACAGCCGCTTCTTCTGCGGCCGATGATGATACAATGGCGGCGATGATATGATGATAACAATCGTAAGAATGTTGCTGTAAATTTTAATGAAGAAGGACTAGAATAAGAAGATGATAGTGATAATGGAGATGACAATAGTGGTCTGAGTCTGCGTGCTAGATTCGGAGGCTTACTCTTCTGTGTGCAGTTCTCCCCCATGTACTGGTCGGTACAGATGCAGAAGTATGTCCGCTCCATGTTGTGGGTCACCGTATCCAGGCAACGGCCGCCATTTTTACACGGCTCACGAGCGCACGGACCAAGAGCTTCCTATAAAAAAACAAGCATTTACTTTTTTCAGCTAGGGTGCTGTTGTATTTTTGTTTCGTTATATTTTCTGTGTTTTCCTTCTTACATATATGTATGTGTCATATAAGTAATGGAATTCTTTCAATGAGCTAATAATTTTTAGGAATTATTTGTAAGCAACATTTTACGATAGTTTAAAATTACCACAAAAAAGTGTAGTTCAATTGATGAGATTGATCTATTTGTTCCTGAAAAAATTAAGTGACAGACTAAAAAACTTGAAAAGCCAGACAAAACTAGAATGTCTGAGACAATTTTCTCCAAACTAGTATCGTGATGTAAATCTGCCTGACCTTGAGTGTTCTAAGACATAACCCTAAAAGCCCTCTATAAATCGAATGTTTCAACATCGTTACATGTTGTCAAAATGTACAATACAAAAAATGTACGGGTTTAAAAACTACAAGTTGATCTCATTTGTTAATTTTGCACAAAATTCTCTGCACAAAGAGAGATTAAATAATACTTTATTTCAAGTTTCAAAATATTTGTATTTACGCCCGCTTCCCCTTATTGTTTCGTACACTTTAGAAATATTGCTTTAATAAATTAAACAATTTAAACATTAATTGTGTTTTGCTTTTATCTTGAAAAAAGGCTATTTGTAATTATGCTCAAAAACGTATTCGTGTATAAAGGATAAAATCATTTATCAAATATGATAAAATATAAACACATATTTTAATAACATTTAGTTATATAAAAAATAATGTCAATACCCGGTGTATGTAAATGTACATATAAGATTTTGGACGTGTCTGTTAAAGTATGAAGGTGTGACATTGAAAGGTGTGACCATTCTTTAGTTTGACCACAGTAACACCTGTTGTTGGTTGTCCAATACAAGGGTACAGGATTTAATTAGGTGTGTGAACAATTCGTTGTGTTTTACATTCTTTGAAATTATTGGTAAAAAAATCACAACTAGTATGATTGTATATAATCTGTTGTTGTTTATATTAGTCTGCTACGTTCTGTTATCTTAGTAAAGAAACTGAAAACGCATACATATCCATGTTCTATGAAGTATTTTCTTGACAGCCAAAAGCAGTCAAAGAACAACAAGTGCTTAAAGAAAACACAATTTTGGATGTCAGCAAATGCTCGTAAATAAAAAAGGGACAGAAAATGTGTTTATAATCTAAGGCACTCGTCATTAAAATGGTTCGCCAAAATAAATACCGGTTCAATAGAGAACGCTGCTCGCTGGAAGTAGTCGCTGCTCGTGCCCTTAGCCTCGTCCTGGAGACTTCTGGTTGCAGTCACGTGGTCGGCGTCGTTGAGTTCGCAGGTGTGTGTCAAGTGCTCAAAATTGAACGAGCGACATCGGCTGGACTTGAGGCACTCGTATGCACAATGAATCACTTGTCGTTTGGTGGTAAAATTATTGTACATGTGACCCACCAGTCTTTTCCCGGGAAATGAACTATTTGAATTTTCGCTCAGGTGAAATTCGTATATTTTGAAATCTTGTTCCGCACTGATCACATCGATAATAAAATTGGTAAAGAAAAAAAAAACAATTGTAAATAAACAACGGGTCTTCATTTTGTCACCTTGAAATTTGCACTCTAAATTTTATTTTTCCTATTGTATTGGTCGTTCTCACTCAAAAATACAAAAAGATAAAAAAATGTCGTTTTTTACCCGTCTCACAAAATATAAAACACACTATCCCGTGGTTCCTAGAACACTGACTTATGACCGAAACGTGGTCGAATTCTCAGAAACAAGAGATTGAAAACTCGTTAATTATTCAAGACACCGGTAGGGTAATTAGATTGTTGATCAGGTAACAATAAAGCCGGCTTTTCGGCATTTAATTATATAGATTTCCGTTGGTCAAAGCAGGTCGAAGTACGACAGCGCAGGCAATAACATCCTTCTGTTGATTAGATAATACGAGCGGTGATGTATCGGACTTCTGTATTGATCTCTATTGAAGATTTTCTTATGCCTAAAGGGTTTTCTCTTCTTTGCATACGTCCGGTAAAACAAAGATAAAAAACTATATTTTAAATTGAAATAAGATAAACTGACTTAACTCAAATAAAAAAAGCAATGTTATGAAACGTTACGTAACGTAAAGCAACGTATCGTAACGTTAAGTCACGCAGTATAATATAATGAAGTATTATAATATTGAAGAAGTAGTAGCAGTAGTGAGTGTTGTTGTTACAGTTTTAACAGTATCAATTAAAGAAGTAGAAGTAGAAGAAAACGTATTTCGTTTGGGGTGCATAAATTAATGTTTTCTTAACATCAGTCCCAACTTTGATTATCGTAACATATTTGCTTTCTTTATTTAAAACATATATTTTTGTAGCTGAAAACAGAAGATTGTAGTAATTGTTTCTATCCTGCCATTGTCGCTTGGGTCTGATTATTCCTGCATTTGATATTAAACAATCATATTATTTCTGTAATGTATATTCACATTCTCGAAGAGGCGTAATAATTCCGTATATATCTTTTTTTAATTATGCATTCTCAAAGTGGCTTAACTCTCTTGAAGTACATAAATTAATTTAATTATATATCATTGACCTAAAAATTAATAATCCCAGAATCGATAATATGGGCGCCGCCATATTGGCTATTACGTAACCCGCGATTGAAAACGGTACTGAAGAATTTGACAGATTACAACGTTATCATAGTGTACACCCGCTTTATTCCAATAAACAGTACTTTAAGACTTCGCACATTAGGATTGAAAACAAGTGAAACATGAAACCAAGTGTCGATATGTATCACATCGTAAATCAATATAATTTAAATAAAAAATATACACGATAGATTCATAAAATATGTGTCTCTGCAATAATATTCAGTGACAACACGTAATGTTTAAGGCCGAGTTGGCATTTTTAAGCATACCTTTCAGCATAATGCCTTTGTATAAAAATTTAATTATTTCTTTAAGGAATAAAATTATTCAAGCATAATTATAAAGGTATAGAAATATCTAAAGTGTGAAGTAAACGTTGTGATTTTAGCGTAAATAGTGCCGGAGATATTAACAAAGATCTATCAATATATAAAGATTGGAAACATCCATTCAGACCATATTTTTGGAATAGATCTTTAATATTAATTAGATAGATTTAAGATCGATGTAGACAATTAAATTGATATCTGCCTTTGTTTAAGCCTATATTATGTCTTATTAAATGTCGTACTTTCTATACTTTCCGGAGATATTCATTAAGAAACGTTGTAAGATTAAAGACTTAGGACCACTTCTTTAGTTAAATAATGCATCTCTTTGTTTGTCTAAACAGTTACCATTTCGCTATTAATATTTACCTTGTAAGTGTCATTTTAAAGGTAATATACAAATCTATAGCCGAAATAAAGTTTGTGATTCTAAAATTGTTTCGTAAATCTTTGTTATCGAAACTCTGTAAGATTTTCAGGTAGAGATTTTTTTAAATTAAAATTATGTATCTAGTTTAGTCTAAAACTTAAGTGGTTTTTAGCAAGCTTTTATTTAAAAATCGCTCTCAAGCTAATACAAAAATAACTAGCCGAAAATGAATTTTGTGATTTAAATGAACAAGTATCGGAGTTATTCGCTTGCAAAACTGTATAAGATGTCAGGATATGTCATACTTTTTTATTGAAAATGACATATCAGCTTTTGTCTACAACTTTCTTATATTATTATTTAAATAACGTTTTACATGTTGCTTGAAATATTATAAAATTTTCTTAATAACATCTTAATTCACGATTGAAATGTTCAACATGAAAAATAATGAGCCTTAAATAAACTTAAATAGTTCCAATTGTGTTCTCTAGATTTCCTAGACGTATGTCTTTATTAAATGTTCGTAAAACGGTCTAAATTTACGCTTAACAAATAAAAAAAACACGCATGAAATAAGTGATTTATTTTTCTTTAATTACGGATTATAAATGACAGCAACATACATCTCTTGAAAAAAAACAACATCAGCGATAAAGGCGCGAACGAATTCGCTAAATGGGAGGCGATGTTCCAAGTGTGGATTAAAAGCGTTTATGGGTTTGCCCGTGACACCACATGTCTGCGCATGTGTTGATACCGAAATTTAGATAAGATATCACGCGTCACCTTTAAATAACATGTTAAATGACAACCAAGACCTTATTCATGCCAGGGACCTACACAAATAGGTCCACGCCCATGCTGTGTGTTATTACTCTTAAACGAATGCAGATGAACCTTATTTCTACTAATTACGTAATTTATATTAATAAAAAAAAACGAACTATTATGTGGTTTTCAGATCGATAACAGAAACTCTTTAAATCCTCAAATATATTTGATAAACCCGTTTCGCTTCCTTGTTTTGCGTAGGGACCTATACACATGTTTATTTCTTCAGTACCGTTTTGGAGGCGCGCGAGAGTATTTAGGGGCGGGTAATCCGGGAGGTATCGATTGCTGGGATTTTCTATACGAATAACGGCCGGCTTGCGTTTCATTTTGTTACTATTTATAGTAACAATATGTTATATTGTTGTTTCTCAACAAACCATACACATTCGTTTTAAATCATCCACAATCGTGCATATTTGCATGTTTCAATAATGAATTAACAAGTTTATACTCGGTATAAACGCGTGCAAGAATCCATTTTGGGACATTCCGTCATTATGTTAAAATTGCCATATATATAGTTCCTTTACTTGTATCCCGTAAGTGACCGAATCACACACATGATTAATCGGTATTGCAATGTTTAATGACATCATATTTATCGAGATCATCGAGAACAAATCCCCGAATTATATCGATTTAATGTTCGGTCTTGACTGGCTCACGGAATGAGTAGACTGGGACGTAGACTCAATACGATTATGAAGAAACGTGGTCGGACACTGATACTTGTTACTTCGGTCATTTCTATGACAAGGCGAGGGAATCACACTGAACCACAATGTGTCATATTGAAATGAACTATAATACCTAACCCTCCAACAGACGGTATTTGGGGAAAAAATCCGTTAAGAACATCCTAATTTATTTTTTACGATACATACCAGTACAAAAAGAGCCAGTATTTGCATGCATGGCATTTGTATGAAAAGGTTTGGAGTGTTGGCCATTGTCTTAAGAAAATGATTCCCATTCACTAACCAGTAACACGTATTATTGCTGCAAATTTGTTAAGCTTTATTACATCTAACTGGCCACAACTCATAAACAGTGGGTTTAATATACAAAAATGTGTGTCAGGGTCTGTAGATTTCAGAACAAGATGTCGTTTTTCTGGAAAGTGCTGGAGGGCTTAGAAATCCAAGATGGCGTCCAAGATGGCCGCCGTTTTATGATTCAATTACTAATAAAGATGAATTGAATTCGTCTATTGAACACCTATATGTACTGACTTTAATATCTGATAGAAGTAATCCATTGATATAGGGCCTCTACCAAACAGATCACCAAGGTCACCAAAGGTCATGGTCAAGGTCATTTCATGGTCAAAATGGAAAAATAAACGATAATTTGAGTATTGACACATCATTTTCTTTTTTAATTCAAATGCTTTACATTTGCTGTGATAATTAACCTCTTTATTATATAGCCACATTTACAACCTTCATTCTAAACAAAAGTAAATGCCTAAAATTGTGTTGGTAACCATGGTAACCAAGACTACATACGCTATGTGGCCATTTTCCTGGTTCGTGGAAAGTCATTTGGCACAATATATCACTATAGCCTCGAACAAGTTTTATGACTTTTATCACATTTATTTTGTCTGACTCAGGAATTAATTTCAAGCAAGGATGTATTTTGACACAACTTAAAATATAAGTCGGGTGAAATTACAGCAACATTTGCCGAACAGCGCCAACGAGCAGAAGCACACTTTTGGATCTACCTTTAATCCGATTCCAAACACACTTGGAAAAAAAAATGATTTAGATGAACACGTTACTGAAAAAAACGCATTGTAATCGGTGGAATAACGATTTATTTGCTTTAATAAATTGCATAGATAGAAAAATACAAGTGATTGCGCTAGAAGCCTTTAGAGTTAATCGATTAAGTACATACGCAAAAATAAGTATCGAATCTAGCGCTTTTGAACAGACACATTTGTTTTTCTTCAAACAAAATTCGTTTCAATGAAATAAAAGACACTTTGTTTTATAAGTACTAATTATAGTTTAGCAAGACTTTTTTTTTTCAAACGTACTACGTATATTTAAGCATGCATTCTGTACTGTGACACGCGTATCATCGAAGTTGCAAACTGTGACCTATTTCGGCTTGAATCAGCAAGCTACGACTTATTTTAGCTTGGGTTATCAAGCAGTAGAGGGTTATAAGTAAGCTATCTTCACCCTCGAATATAAACGAGTTCACTCGCATTAAGCTTTACTATTCGAATACAGTATTACTATGGGGAAAGAAACACACACGACAGAATTGCAGATTATTATGTTCATGTATATATGGCTTTTTCAGATTGAAGTCAAAGATCTGGGCAAAATTTAACAACAATTTAATTTGTCAACCAAGTTTTACAAGCAATGCAGTTAACCGCCCTATAATAATTTTTAAACTGAGCACTTTTAGATTACAAGATAAACACGTTGGTTTCTGTCCACTCGAACAAATGTAGCTGATAATTTGCTCCGATTAGTGCAGATTAACTGAGGACTCTCCATATCACGTATGATAAATAGCTTCTCATCTTTGTTTACTTGTCAGGATTACGGTATCCACCGACGGTTTTGATTTTAAAGTGAGTAAGAGTTATCTGTAAGTATCGACTGTTTGGGAACAATATCTTGTTGAGAAAATGGATGTGTAGAATCTTGCAGAAATGAACCACTTTGTAGCATATATTGACATCAATGTCAAGCATGTTTATACTTGGAAATTAATCTCCCAATAAGCACGTTCAGGTTAGAAGTGGCAATATGCATTATTTCATTTATGTTAAATTAAAGTCAATATATCTGCCCATTAAACTCTTAACAATTGTTCCATGATTTGGAATTGGGTTAAAACTAATTAAGTTTAAACATCATGATCGTTATACGTGGTGCATTTTACGTACATAAACTACAGCTTTGTCACAAACATGACTTAACATACCCTCTCGCCACTTTGAAACAGCAAACAAAATTGTGTCTTGAACATCATATACTTCATGTTATTGCCATATTTCAATTTTCCATTCTATCGCTTGAAAATATGGAAAAAGATCACTTCACAAACGGAGAAAATTGTATACGTTTGCCATGATAGGTTTACTATCAAGGCTAAATAACTCAAGAACGTGTGGATCACTGCTCATGAAAAAGTGTCTTGCACATCTTCACTTTAAAGGGGATTACATATTCCAAGTTTCGATTCAATAGCTTGACAAATGAAGTTGCTCAACAAACTTTAAACATTTGATTCGGACAAACAAACAAACCAATCAACCCACCAAGCAATCGACCGACCCTCCAACAGCGTGACTCCTACATAACTCCCTGTAAAACTTCGGTGTATAATTATGTCAATCTGTTGTTATTGTTGTTGTTTTTTTAAATATAATTAGCAATTAAAAGCCCACATATTGATCTATGAAATTGACACAAAATATGGTCAACGTACCGCTTATAAGACTTTTTAATAGTGTTATTTGTGTTTTTGTTGTTATACATCAACCACTATTTTTTTCATAATTTTGTTTTTCTAAATGCTTTTCATTACATAAAAGTGGCCTGGTATACGTATACAACTAAAACATGAAACCCGTTTGACGACGACCCCTATTGGTACATACGAGCTTGACACAAGATTGTCACTGCACAGTTTATATTTTGTCTCTAATATATATATATATATATATATATATATATATATATATATATATATATATAATGTAGTGATACTAATGTGAGCATGTAATATACAACATGTTTATTATTGCTTCAAACAGGAAAATTGTGAATCGAATTACGTGTCAATGTTTTCGAACAGTTTGAATAACAGTCATGAAGGGGGTTTATTCCGCCTGTCTGAAAACTGGAAGGGGATTTGTTCCGCTATGGAAGGGTGTTCCTTCCGTTTATGCAAAATGTGAAAGGGGGTTTCTTCCGCTATACTGTTTTTAGGGAAGGGTGTTTCTTCCGAAGGGGGTTTATTCCGGGATTCGTTTTGACAACACTCAACACTTAATCCAGTTTCGTCTGGATTTTCTGTTGCACCAGTATACAGTACAATAACTGTTTCTATAGTGACTTATGTAAACGTCCGTAACGATAAATATACAGTGTGTGTTTGATTTGCAATTAATTTTGAGGAAATGTCAAATTCCAAATCATTCGCTATATCATTATGTTAAAATTTTACCACGGAACATTAAACGGAAATTTCATGCATGCACGCTTCCCATGAATTTGACGTGACGTTGTTCATGTAGGGAATAATTTGCGCGCGCTTTTCTCGAGAGAAAAGATTAAAACACACTGTACATTTACAGTTTGATTGAAGAATGTGATCACGTCGAGTAAAAATTAAATAGGTAAAAGTGTTTCGGATTACAAATTTAATTATGCGCATTTGAGAATTCAACAAAAAACGGAATATAGTCCAATTTCTAGGACGCGCATACTTCGGTACCCAGTGTTCATTCTAGAAATCGAAAAGTAGGGGGGAATTTCCCCCCTCACTTTGAAAAATAGGGGGAAATTTTTCACAAATGGGGGGGGAATTGATCAAGTACCATTTATATGTTTTCATTTTCGTTTTAATGTTTATTTGTTTTAACTTCTACATTACTTAAAACAGTCAAGTCAGTGAAATACCATTGTAACTGCTGCTAAATATAACTGCACTTTCCATAGTATATTGCTGACTTAAATAAAAACAAAGGATTATGAAAATAATTGTTCACATGATATTTCTGTATCATTTAAAACAATAAAAAAATACTGATTGTCTATCATGATATGATATGAATGATGATATGATATTAAAACCTAAGTCATGTAAGTGTCTTAATTAATGTATAGAATTAAGTTTTTACATTCCAGTATCAAAGGACAATTTTCTGAAAATTCTCCTCTGCTTTTTTGTTTTGAATTCTTGGAGGACCTTTGCAGCATCAAAACTTCTCAAAGGGGGTCCCTCAATGCTAATAGTCATCAGTGTCTGCAGGGATGATTCATTCAGCCTGTTTCTATGGGCAGTTTTGATGTTGTTTTGGCATGAAAAGCCACGTTCACAAATGGCTGTCTGCACAGGCAAAGTCAAAGCAATGGAGGCAAGTTTGAGTAAATTTTGGAATTGTTCCTTGTGACATTCAAAGATTATTTTCCACAGGACAGCAAGCTTATCCCTTGGGTACCTTTGCTGAAGTACTAGTGGCTTGAGTAAAGAATACTCAGCTCTGGTTGCTTTCGCATCTACAATTTCAGGGACCTCAGGAACACCTCTTGGTTTGCTGTAATAGTCCAGTAAGACGTCCAGTTTGTCGGATCCATAGGCATCTATCTGTGATGTAGGAACAAATGATAGGTCTCTCATAGCCAGAGCATCAAACGCGGAAACAACATAAATGCTGTCATCTGGAAACCTCTTTTTCATGTTTTCTATTAAGTTATTAATAAATGTCTGCATTGCTGATTCAACCAGTTGTTCCTGTTGTGTTTTGTAGCTTAACCCATGATCAAACAATGTATCACCCTTCAACAGACGTTTGAATTCTTGCTTGTAATGTCCATCATTTGATTTCAGGTAATCTAGTTTTGAAATTGTAGTATCTACAATAGGCTTAATGACAGAAACGTCTAGAGAATCCTTCTGAAACATCAGGTTGAGGGTTGTGATGACTGGTATGATATCCATAAGATACCATGTCATTGCTGGAAACTTATACTGCAGCAGAGACTTTCGAAGACCAGTTGCCTTTGGGTCCTTAGACAATTCAGTGGAATCAAAATAAATGATGAGTGCAGACCAGGACTTGTATATACCTTCTAGTACATTATAAAAGGAAAACCATCTGATATCATGCATCTCTTTCATCTTGATCTGGGGTTGGTCAAATAAATTCTGTATTTCAGCTAGCCTGCTGCTACGAACTGAAGAACTCTTGAAGTAGTAGTACAGGCTTGTAAGAATGGACTTGTACTGTTGCATTACATCTACTTTTGAGGCTGCCTGGCTGGTGCATAGGGCTAACCTGTGTGCAACGCAGTGTATATTAATGAGAAATGGAGAAATTCGTTTCAACTGGGCTGCTACACCATTGTTCACGCCAGTCATCACACTGGCTCCGTCCGAGCCCAGACAAAGAATTTTGTTAGCAGGAATTCCCCTTTCTGCCAATGCAGTTGTCAATTTGTTGGTAATGGTAGTGGCATCTTTTTCACCTATGCTAAAGTTACCAAGAAAATGGGATTTAACATCAAAATCTTTAGAAATAAATCTCACATACAGGATGAGTTTACCAGTGACAGAAATGTCTGTAGACTCATCACTTAATATGGCAACACATAATGCGTCTTTCATCTCATCAAGGATATCAGCCATGAGTGTATCTGCTATGGATTGTTGTATTTCCTGAGCGATGGAATATGACCTGTATGATGCATTCCCACTAACATTCAATTTTGATACATTACTACACCCTTCTTTCTCTAAGAGCTCTAATAAGGATGCATACTTGTCTGTAGCTATGTTCTCTTTGGCTAACCAGTACACTGTGTCAATTGCCGATGTTACTGCTGCATCTTGGTGTGAAATAATATTCATAACAGTCTGTTCTAGCGCATGTTTTCTCTGGGATCGGGCAATAACAGAACGTTTATGATCGGCTGTATCGACGTGTCTTGCCAGCGTTGATGTTCGGAAATTCGTGCAACCAGTCGTGAATGTGTTAGAAAGTTTGTTTTTAATGCAGAAACTGCAAAGCATTTCACCCTTTTCATTTTGAGTTAGCCAGGGCCAGTCATTTTTCCATGAACTTTGGAAATGGGATAGTTTTATTTTTTTCGACGAACTTGGCTCGGATTCGCTGTTTTGTTTCTCATTTGTTTCGGATTCTGGCGTAATGGATTGGGAATCGACACCAACCTCCTTCGCCGATGCCGGTTTTGTAAAAAAATATGTTATCCGCTTCTTCGACATGATATATGACGTATACAAAAACAATCGTCTGCTTTTCTTCCTTAATCATTCACGAGTCGCATCCCTTTATTTTTTAAACGAAAGTTCTTATTTTTTAATTAACCCAAGTATCATTTCAAACGAAAATTATAAAGTTTATTAACCCGTGAGTCGAAGAGTTAATTCCCTTTGATTTCCGGTGTTTTTCTCAATAAATACGCGAAGCAGAATTTAACAGTTTAAAAAACCCGTAACGGATATCGAGTGCGCGAATTTTTTCGCACACATGCTGCAGATGTGCGCGATCTTTGAAAAAATAGCGCGAATCGCGCAATCGCGCGGTCTAGAATGAACACTGGGTACCATGTTTTTTTCCCCGGATATTCCCATTGCAAAAGCATGTGAGCCATCGCAAAGACCAGAAAAAAAATACCTACCCTACCTAAAAAAAATTCAGCCGTTTCCCGAAACACACAATTTTTTTGTTTGGCCCTAGGGACCAACTTCTGCTAAAACCTCTTGATGTATTGTCTCTATGACGGCTGCACTTTTCGCCACAAATAAAGCACTATGATTTCCAGTCAAAGTTCTCAATAGTGGACCTCGTCTTAAAAAGGTGTCCTTGTGTTTTCCTTGGCATTCATTGTTGAGTCATCATAGGACCATCTGGGCCTGAAAAACAGAAATACATATGAAATCCTTTGCAGAAAAATATAGAATTTGAAATGACATTAATGTTCTACTCTCAATGATCATGTTTGAGAGAAATCAAACTATGATATTTATGAATATCATTATCATTGTCATACCACACCAGGATCACCACATGGTTGTCATATATGTCTTCAGTACACTCCTCTGCTTCATTTTTTTGAAGCAAACAAAAATCATCTTTGATTTAATAATAATTATAACTTGCCTGTGTTCTCATTGTAAGTACATTTATATCTAACTATTTAGTATACAAAAAACCTCTTTAATAAATGACTGTAATAATGGATCAACAGAATTACAATTAACAATACATACTTTCTTACTTTGCAGTCATAGTAGATCTTTAAGCTCTCTCCAGATGTAGCCATGTTTTCTTCCCCGAAGACTGTGGCATTCCCTTGACTGATGAAGTTCTTTTGTCGAAACTAATAATATATTCCAAACAATAGTTTAGAATAGGCAGAAATTAACATATATTAGGCATACACAATAATTCATCAACAGAAAAAAATATAAAAAATTCAAATAAGTAAATTTACAAGATAATAAAATGAATGAAAACAATGTCCGCTTACTAGTACCTATCCGAGTACTACTCAAGTTTTGGAAAAAAATTATTAGCACCTCTTATTAAATACAAAAGACAGTGTAGGTTTCATGTTAGGGTTTCAAATTTTCACGCACACTACTTTTGCATGTATTCAAACGGATTTTAGTAAATATATGTGATGAATAACATCAATGACATTGCAGACAAATTTTCTTGTGATGATGTTTGAGAAAATGTTTTATCAATTAAAATCTATAAACATAGCATGTAGTTATGAAACGAACAATGAATGAACATGTTGAATACTTACCATATTGATGTACATGGAAATGAAAACTGTGAAAATGACAAAACAAGTTTTACATTGGTGTCTGCTAACTTTTATGTGTATGGTAAATTTTTATCAAAGGGGAGTAACTCAACAAATGTTTATTATCTAAAATAAAATAATTCTTTATAGTGTTATAGTTGTCATAGCTTTCAGAGTTTACAGTTGACTCAGTTCATAAAAATGGTATATAATTTCATTTAAATGGATAACATATTAATGGTATAAAATCATAATTTAAGTTTTAAGCTATGAATAAACACAATGTATCAAATGAAGTACAGTTACAAATCACTTCATCAATTAAAATATTATTTAATGATATCTGGGTCGTATTCTTGACCATTAAGTTTTCTTTTTCATTTTTTTTTAAAGGATATAAATACACTTATTAATTTTACCTGATTTAAAGTACATTTTAATCAAATACTTGATAGTTACACATAAAGATATTAGACTTTGTCCCCAAAATTGGAGCATTTTTTGCTGATTTTCAGTAAAATATGCACAAAAATGCATTCCATTACATGGTAATAAGTAAATTAAGCATTTAAAATACACACCCCTTTCATTTAATGTTGATTTAGAAGGAGGATAGCAATTTTCCCCACATAAAATACAAGTTGTAATGTATACAGTGAGTAGGACACTTTTGGCGGCCATCTTGGACGCAATCTTGGATTTTGAAGCCCTCCAGCTTTTTTCGAACAAATGAAATCTCATACCATAATCTACAGACCCAGACGAACATTTCTGTATATAAAACTCTTTGTTTATGATCAGTGGCCAGTTACTCCCCTAAATAAGCGACTTATGTGTGCCTGTTTGCAGCACTATATAACAATTTGTCTTTGTTTGATCCTCTTATTGATACTAATATTTAAGAAATAGAAAACCTCACTGAAGGCTGAGGTCCATATACTATTTGGGGCTGCCTGGCTGGTCACTATTCTGCCATTGGGCCTGAAGTGAGGTTTTCTATTTCTTATATTATACCGAACATTTTTGTGCAGATAAATGTCAATAAAAAAAAAAAATAAATAACACAATACTTATATGTATCAGTCACTATTAATAGTATGTACCGTATAATTGTTGTACGCGAGTTGTCTCCCTGCGAAAGTTGGACACGGAAAAATTCGCTTCTTTATACAAATTTCCTTTTTAGTGTAAAGCATTTCACACATTGAGATACATTTTATATAGAGATAACTACTTATATCACAGACAGCATGTTGCAAAACATTGATCCCAAATATAGCTTTTTTGTGTGTATTTTTATGATGTGATTAATAATTTAAACACACTCGTGACCTGCCAAACGAATCGTTACTATTAATAATATGTACGGTATTATTGTTGTGCGCGAGTTGTCTCCCTGCGAAAGTTGGAAACGGAAAAATTGCTTCTTTATACGAAATTCATTTTTATTGTAAAGAATTTCACATATTGAGATACATTTTATATAAAAATATCTGCTTATATTACAGACAACATGTTGCAAAACATTGATCCCAAATATAGCATTAAATTTTTGTATTCTTTAAGATGTGATTATTAATACAAGAGGGCCATGGGCCCTAAGGCGCTCACCTGAGACCCAAAGGAACTAAAATATTCTGGAAAGGTGGAGTTCAAAATAATAAAAGTACTTCATGAAACATAAATATCATCATAAGGTTCACAAGAAGAAATTCGCTCGCCCCTGGAAATCATGCTCTTCAGAGCACCGGAGCTATTTTCAAAGTAAATCAAGATATTATAGGAACATATGTTCTAAGCATGTTTCATTAAGATTGAACTAAATTGTGACTTATAGAGAGTTCACAATGTTTCACTATAGCAATAAAAAGAAATCTGCCACCCACCTCAGGGCCTTGCTTTTAAACAAACTGGAACTTTTTTCAGACTCACCTGTCAATGATATTTCAAATTAAAACAACAATCAACCCTATTTAAAACACAAATCTTTGATAATCACACCAAAACTACCCACCTGACATTCATAAACTGTGTGCCATAACAATTTGTGTTCCACTCTTATCAGTCTGAAGGTCTTTGATGTGAGTTCCCAGCTGGGGCCTATTTCTAGGGACTAAAGGCTTTTAAGCTGCAAGCCCGTTACATCACATTAACCATTCAAGCACAGTCAATAGAGAATTAATTAGTTGCTGAAAAGCAGGTGGATGAATGGGATCAATGGAGAAATAAGAGTGCATTCCTGACAAGCCATGCATTCATGATTGGGGGTCAAACAAAATTCAAGTTATATGCAGTTGTTTCTTCCCTAAGTAATTTTCTGTGAAATCAATATTACTACTTAAAATTTTGAGAATATTTAATAAAGGGTTTTCAGATGGCAAAAATATCTTTGTTGCACTTCATCCCCAATCAATCATAAACATAATAATCCTCTTCAGAAAGGAACAAAAATAAATAAATAATTTTTGGAAATTTAACTGTATATCTTATCGGAAGAATTAATATTCAGATGACTGCATGGAGATCATGAATATCATAATATGCATAAATTTCATTCAACCTGTACATTGGTAATTTCATAGTAGAGTGTAAGCCATTTAAAGCCATGTTTTTCAACAGACCGCAACCATTAAGGAACTCGGCCTAGATATCATAACAAGATATCCATAAAACCAATGTTTTGACCAAGTTTCATGATGATTGGACAAAACAATGTGACTTTTGGAGTATTCACAAGCTTTTTTAATATACAAATATAAGGAAAAGAACCCCCCCCCCCCCCTGGCGGCCATGTTTTTTACCGATCCGAACCATTTTTTAACTCAACCGTCGTATCAAGGAAACAAATGTTCTGACCAAATTTCAAAAAGATAGGGCAAAAATGTGTCTTATAGACTGTTCATATGTTTTCACTATATACATATAGAGAAAACTGCCCCACAACCTGGCGGCCATGTTTTTCAAATGTTCACGACTATTTTCAAACTTGTCCGAGATATCCACATAACCAATGTTTTGACCATATTTCATGATGATTAGGCGAAAAATGTGACTTGTAGAGTGTTTACAAGCTTTTCTACTATAAATATATAAGGAAAAAGACCCCCCCCCCTGGTGGCCATGTTTTTTTACCGATCCGAACTCAACCGTCATATTCAGGAAACAAATGTTCTGACCAAATTTCAGGAAGATTGGACCAAAAATGTGACTTCTAGAGTGTTGACATGTTTTCACGATATACATATTGAGAAAACTGCCCCACCCCCTGGCGGCCATGTTTTTTTCACCGCTCTGGACCACTATCGAACTCATATGAGATGTCAATGAAACCAATGTTTTGAACAAGTTTCATGATGATTGGGCAAAAATTGTGTCTCTAGAGTGTTCACAAGGTTTTTCTATAGCCATATAAGGAATACTGCCCCGCCCCCTGGCGACCATGTTTTTCAACAGACCGGAACAATTTTTGAACTCAACCAACATATCATTAAGACACACATTTTGACAAAGTTACATGAAGATTGGGCATCAAATGTGACTTCTACAGTGTGCACAAGGTTTTCTTTTTGCTTGACCTAGTGACCTAGTTTTTGACCTAGCATGACCCAGTTTCAAACTCAGTCGAGGTATCATTAGGGCAAATGTTCTGAACAGGTTTCATGAAGATCGGCCAAGAAATGTGGCCTCTAGAGTGTTCACAAGGCAAAATGTTGACGACGGACGCACAACGGACGCACAACGGACGCACGACGGACGACGGAATAAAGGCGATCCCAAAAGCTCACCATGAGCACCTTGTGCTCAGGTGAGCTAAAAAACAAACACTGGTGACCTGCAAAACGGATCGTGCATTTACCCTAAGTATATAAAGCGAAAATGTTTCACTTTAAACTTTAACATTTAATTACAAACAGTTGCCGATATAGGATCACATGAGGGTCTACTTTCAAACCTACACCCTAGCGCACGCGAACTTATCGCAATCATTAATCAGAAAGCTTATAACGAACAGGACAACCGCTGGTCAATTTTACTGTGCAGATCATGATTTTCCACTATTTAAGAACCCAAGTCACTAGATCAACATCTTCAGTCCCATAAAACGGGAAGATAGAGCATACACACGCCTGAGGCTGAGGGTGTCACGGTTGCATGGGGACTATTACAAACCTGTTAACTGCCCGCAATGTAACATTCCTAATACGTTTGAACATCTCTTCTTTGTGTGTCCGGCATATACTGTACAACGCATAGAGCTGTGCGGAGGTATACTAGCGGCTTACAAAACAACATGTAATAAAGATTGCAACCTATTGTTGATGCCGCCCAACGAAATCGCCCCACAGGTGCGGCCTCAGGTGCTTAAATTCCTGCGTGACACAGGCTACCTTGATAAATTATAACCCGCGCTACTTTTCAAAAAGTACATATCTCATACTATCTTTAAGGAATAATATAACCGCGAGCCTATGTCACTCGTTCCCCAAGGACTCAATTAATACAATTACTACAGTGCAAACTATTACTCCAGTGCAAACTATCTATAACCAACTAGACTAAATACAGCCCCATTCTGTTCAGCGACTAGAATGAAGTGCAGGGGTAATAATAGCGTACAAAAATATTACTGTAATTGATCGCGGTCTACTGCTAATGCCGCCGAGCGGGATCGGAGACACGGGGTACCTCGATAAAATATAAATATACTAGTTTAATCACGTACATTAAAACACATTGCGTTTAAATCGTACAAATAAATAATCCGGCAACGAGAATAAATTGTGAAGGCTTGTTTAAGAAAACAATATTCCTCAAGTACTTCGCAGTAAGTTTTTTTCTTCTTTTTCTTCGCAGTAAGGTACCGCGACATGGGGAATTACAGCAATGAACACAATAAATGCATTTCACCATTCCTGATCTATGATATAGTAACGCATATATCCGAATCAATACTTCTTTAACTACATAGAAATAATAATTCATTTGATATTTAACCAGTACCTTGAAAAGGAAGCACCAATATATATATAGATAAATACTACTTCGAAGCCTTAAACGTTTTAAAATTACATCCCCTGCAATGGAAAATATATAAGAAAACTCGCATTCTATGAACAATAAAAATCTCAATATTTCTTTCTCCGAATTTTTTTTTCTGGTGGAATTCGATTTAAAACTAACTGCATATCCACATTTAAGCAATGAAATAAGCGATATAATCAAAGTACTGAAAGTACTGGTTTGACGATGTTTTTGAAGAGGATGGATATATAAATAATATTTGTTGGATTCGGTGGAATATCGATTTTCCCAGAAAAACTGCGAAAAATATCGATATTTTCACTGTTATTTTTTCACTGTTTAAAACAGTGAAATACCAGTTTATTTCACTGATATTTCTGTATAAATCACCGGAAAGCATTAAATAAATAAGCATCCATTAAGTTAATCTAAATCACCGCAATTGTGTAATTTGTATTGCTTGTCATTTATCCGCAGGTCAATAGTTAATGGTTGTGGTGCAATCGTTTTCGTTCTTGGACACTGCACTCCCTTCAAAGAGATTTATTTACCTGAATATCTTATATTTGAACTTACAATTCTTTTGGGAGTAATGGTCCAGACAACTGGATAAAACAATATGCTAACCCATTATTTTTCGAGGAACATAATTGAGAATTCCTGTGCTAGCCCCCAATCACAGTATGTTTAGGTATACTAATAGTCATTTTTTTTTCTTCTCAAAAGATTGTCGTAGATTATAAGTTGAGGAATATATCATCCAAGACTACAACTTTTAGAAAGCCATTTTTTCATTTATTTTTGTTGATAAACAAGGTTTTGTAACAATCTATACTATACATAGATAGCTTTAACAGCACAATGTGGCTTACCTGAAACTGATTGTTACCTAGTGGTGTTAACTAATTTTTCATGAAAATCTGGAAAAAAGGCATTGTGTGTATGAACAAAGTATTTGCGTCTATCCGATCTAGTTGAGCCTTGTTACCGAGTTCCTTCTTTTATTTATTTGAACATTCTGATCAACTGCCATGAAGATCAGGTAAGAAATGTAAGTGTTAACATAGATTTTAATGATTTTAGTTATTGATCAAATGCTTGGAAGCACATGACCCACTTTGGAACGTAACCTGTTAATCACTGAGACTAGACCTTGTGACCTAAATGTTGAATATGCTACTTTCAAGCTTGACTTTAAAATCATTTAAAATAATGTTCTAACCAATTTACAAGTGGATCAGAGAGAGAATGTGACCACTAACGTATTAACAGACATTTTCTTATATTTGACCTAGTGCCCTAATTTTTGACAGAATATGAAACCCAAAATGACATAGAGGTGACTAGTTTCATAGGAATCTGGCAAAGAGGTGACACCCAAATTTAAACATTGTAAAATGATACCTTATTTGTTCACAGTAAACTTTGGATAAAATACAACAGACAAAGAGTGATAACAAAAGCTCACCTTGTCACATCATAACAAGTGAGCAAAATTACCAAAACTATGACATCATATAATTGCTCATTTACTTTCAATAACAATACAATGTTACTGTTGAAACAAATACAATACCTTCCCTTTCTTACTACAGGCTGTTCTAAAACAAGATAGCCCTGTATCGCTCACCCAAAACTCCTTCTATAGTGTCAAAAACTTGTGTATGATTTGACTAAGTTGTAACCTAGCTTTAGCCTGCACATGACCAACTTGCAAATTCAGCTTTTGATTTGATTAAGAATGACATTGTAAGCAATTTTCATGAAAATCAGGAAGATAATGAGACCTGTAGAAAGGTAAAGAAAGTTTTCTATATATTTCTTTTTTCTTTTTATCGAGTGCACCGGGATTGTCTCCCACATGGCCATCGCCCCCAGAAAGACGTGTTAGTTGGTTACGGGGGATAGTGCAAGATACAGGAGACACCCCGTTCCAGAGGTGACACTGGGTCTTTTAGTGCCCGGTGTATAGCACCTAATACACTGCATCTCGGTTTAACGTCTCATGCGAAAGACGAGTTAGTAGGTTAGGTGCAGCGGGGGATCGAACCAGCGATCTCTGGATTGTGAAGCCAGTGTGTTACCACTAGACCACGGATCCGCTACTTTTCTATATTTTGACCTAATGACCTAGTTTTTGACAAGCTACCAACTTTCAAACTGAAACTTTATTTCATCGAGATAACATTCTGTCCAATTTTTTATGAAGATCTGAAAGAAAATGTGATCTCTGGAGTGTTCACTAACCTTTTATGTGATTTAGTTTGATGACCTAGTTTGGACCAAATATGACCTACTCTCAAACTTAACCTAGAATTGACCGAGATGAACATTTACCAACATAAGACAAACAAGGGTTGTTTGTAAAACATGCATGCCCCCCATATGGGCTATCAGTTGTAGTGGTAGCCATTGTGTGAATACATTTTTTTGTCACTGTGACCTTGACCTTTGACCTAGTGACTTGAAAATCAATAGGGATCATCTGCCAGTCATGATCAATTTACATTTGAAGTTTCATGATCCTAGGCCTTACTATTATTGAGTTATCATCAGGAAACCTTTTTACTGTTATGAGTCACTGTGACCTTGACCTTTGACCAAGTGACCTGAAAATCAATAAGGGTTATATACCAGTCATGATCAATGTACCTATGAAGTTTAATGGTCCTAGGAGTAAGCATCTTTGAGTTATCATCCGGATGCTATTTTACTGTTTTGAATCACTTTGACCTTGACCTTTGACCTAGTGACCTAAACATCAATAGGGGTAATCTGCAAGTCATGATCAATGTATCTATGAAGTTTCATGATCCTAGACGTAAGCATTCTTGAGTTATCATCCGGAAATCATTAAACTGGTTTGACTCTTTGTGACCTTGACCTTTGACCTAATGACCTGAACATCAATAGGCGTCATATGCCAGTCATTATCAATGTACCTATGTAGTTTCATGATCCTAGGCCTAAGCATTCTAGTCACTGTGACCCTACCCTTTTATCTAGTGACCTGAAAATCAATAGGGTTCATCTGCCAGTCATGATTAATGTACCTATGAAGTTTCATGATCCTAGGCCTCAGCGTTCTTGAGTTATCATCCGGAAACCATCTGGTGGACGGACCAACTGACGGACTGACCGACATGTGCTAAACAATATACCCCGACCAAGCCACATAAGAAATGCAGCATAACACATTCTAAAAGTAAAAGACATCTGTGCAATGATACATTTCTTCAAATGGTAAGATGAACAAACAAGAGGACCTGAAAGGCCCAAAGTCGTTCACCTGAGATAACAAGATATTATTGGGAAAAATATTGTGACCAAAATTCATGAAGATCGGAAAATAAAAGTGACTTCTCGAGTGTTAACAATGTTTTACTATAGCAATATAAGGAAAAATGCCCCATCCCCTGGCAGCCATGTTTTTCAACCAATTGTAACCATTTTCGAACTGATCCAAGATATCATTGAAATTATATTCTGGCCAAATTTTATGAAGATTGGAATATAAACGTGGCATCCACAGAGTTAACAAGGCAAATGTTGACGGCTCACGACGGCCATAAAGCGATCACAAAAGCTCACCCTGAGCACGTTGTGTGATTACACTCAATGCGTTCAAATTTTTCTCACCGGCTTTGCCATTGACCTTTATAGTATGGATGGCTTTGTTATTATTTATTGCTATCATGTACCTGCAATATTGTGTGTATGTTTACAATACACAAAGCATATGACATAAATAGACTAATTGAGCTTATAATAATCTCATTACTATAGCCAGGTCAATTAAGGACTTAAAAAACATTTTTGTTGTCCTGATTTCATGAAGACTTGAGATATTTATGCACAGAGAGTTTCAAGATATGGGATTATCCACAAATAAAAAGTATTTTTGATGTGTGTGATGCAGGCTCTTTTTCCATGACTGTCAAAGTGAAATTTCCATGTGAAAAGGATGTCAATTTTTTCATCAACATTGTGTATAAAGAACGGTTCTGCATATAATTTGTCATTTGATAGGAGATGACCAGGGTGACAGAAAAAAGTGATATGCATTTGAGATCTGGTCAGGACTCCATATAAAAGTGGTTATATTTAAAAATGTTCAATTACCACATGACCACGGACTCTAGATCTCCGTGACATGACTAAGGTTCTAAATTAATCTTGTATGAACATTTGAACTATATCTTTTTAAAACAATTAAAAAATAATATTTGATGTACAAATTTAATCTACCAATGTGTACCGATACTACTTAACATATATTTTACTGTATTGAATGTAGGAACTAGTTAAAATATCCATTAGAAAAAGAGATCAGGATATGAAATATTCATTGCCTGAAGCAAAGACCCTGGAGCTATGTTTATATATCTTTAAACACACTGATTAAAGAAGTAAAACAATACATTGATACAACAGAGGTAAAATCATCCCCTCTGAACAATATGATACATAATTATGTATCATATCTTTTTATCTGGAGCTGAATAGGTACACAGCAGGATGTTTAGGTGTGCGCGCTGCGGGAGAGATATAGGAGTTACTTATATTTTGGATTTAATTTAATTCACTGAAATTCATCACTGAAGTTACAGTATGATTTCATTTGATATAGATGTACATGATTGTATCACGCAAAATATATTAAATAATTATCAGTATTTATTCACTGTCATGATTTCAGTATCATTAAAATGATTTCAGTCAAGTCTATCATTCATATGCATCAATTTTGTAAATATCAATATAAGTATACTACATGAAAACATTTTTGAAACAAGGGCTGTTTGTAAAACATGCATGCCCCCCATATGGGCTGTCATTTGTAGTGGCAGCCATTGTGTGAATACGGTTTTTGGCACTGAGACCTTGACCTTTGACCTAGTGACCTGAAAATCAATAGGGGTCATCTGCGAATCATGATCAATGTACCTATGCAGTTTCATGATCCTAGGCGTAAGCTTTCTTGTGTTATCATCCGGAAACCATTTAACTGTGTCAAGTCACCGTGACCTTTGACCTAGTGACCTGAAAGTCAATAGGGGTCATCTGCGAGTCATGATAAATGTACCTAAGAAGTTTCATGATCATAGGCATAAGCAATCTTGAGTTATCATCCGGAAACCATTTTTCAAAATTGAGTCACTGTGACCTTGACCTTTGACCTAGTGACCTGAAAATAATTAGGGGTCATCTTCGAGTCATGATCAATGTATCTATTTTATCTATGAAGTTTCATGATCCTAGGCATAAACGTTGTTGAGTTATCATCTGGAAACCATTTTACTATTTCGGGTCACCGTGACCTTGACCTTTGACCTAGTGACCTAAAAAGGGGTCATCTGCGAGTCATGATCAATGAATACAACTAAAAAGAGGCATTATGCTTCTTGAAAATAAAAGTAAACATCATTATATATGACTTTTCTGATCAAACGTGATATTTTTAGTGAATCGGGGAAATACATTTTCAAGAATAAACAAAATAATTATAAATGTTTTGGCGAAGTGCATCATAGTATTATCAAAGTACCAGTTTTGTTCTAAAAATCCAGTAACATTTTTTAAATTTCATAACCCCTTGTTGCAAAAAAAATCATGAAAAATAGAAATTTCAGAGTAACCTTTTTAAATAAAATAAAAAATGCTTAAAAAAAAACTAGATATTTTTTTTTTTGCATTCATTTTTCATCAATTACAAATGTTTTAAAAAATGATTGTTTCATGCTACTCAATGTACCAGTTTTTTGTCAGAAAATTAATTACTTTTTTTAATGCGTTACCCCTTGTTGCCAAAAAAAATCATAAAAAAATATAATTTTCAAAGATATCCTTTAAAACAAAAAGAAAATGCCTTCTTAAACCTTAAATATTATCCCTTCAAGCATTTTACATCAATTATTTATGTTTGAAAAAATCATTGGTTCATGCTAAATACTGTTTGATATACTGTAAATAATGTAACTACACATCCAAGTAGTGAGTCCATCAAACTATTGCAACCGAAACACCTGGTGTGCCAAGGCACCAGCCAAAGTCAAATGCCTTCTGACTTAGTGCATTTTACTATTTATATGTGTATGCATTTGTATGTGTTTGAAAAAAATGTATAATCTTAAATGACATCTTCTGACCATGCAAGTCCTAGATTTCAAAATCCAGGCCCTGGTCTGACACATTGGTAACCTTAACGTTAAACTGTTACCAGGCTTCTGAATTTAATTAGCCAGGTCACAGGAAAAGGGCAGTATAATCAGTATCCAATTAAACTATTTGTCATTGTTAGAAAACCGCTCTTAAGCAAACAGCTTTCAAGCAACTGCACGCTGAACTGGATCTAAACTGGCCACAATCGCCTTAATGTCTCTTTTACTGGGATACAGTTCATTTAACTTTAAAGGGATCTTTTCACGTTTTGGTAAATTGACAAAAATTGAAAACAGTTGTATCGGATTCACAAATTTTCATTTTAGTTATGTTATTTTTAGGAAACAGTATTACTGAACATTTACCATGGTCTAATATAGCCATTATATGCATCTTTTAACGATTTAAATATTATAAAGCGTTGCAACGCGAAACGATTGAATAATTTGGAGAGTTATGTGGTTGTTGTTTAATTGTGTGAAACTTCGAAGATTGCTTACATTAGGTATAAAATACGTCAACCGTTTATACTTGGCAGAATAGTCGAGCAGCGTAATGCGTTCTTACTCCAGGACTAAGGGGGTCACTGGTTCGAGCCCTGCTGCGGACTACTTTTTTTAAAAGAATTTTATTCTGGATTTTTAACAGGAGCTTTTAAGATCCAATGTTTACATTTATCAATATAAAGCATTTAATGACTAACTTCAAAACGTGTCAAAATCTGTGAAAAGACCCCTTTAACATAATATCTACTCCTATAAATATGAGGTCGATATACATGGACTAAACGGTAAATTACGTCTTAATATTTGGACTATAATGATATCAACTACTTAAATAGAAAGAAGAAAGAATTCATACAAACCAGTAATTTGAGAAAAGAGTTTGTAATCAATGTTGTATTTCAGGACAGCTTGGTGATATGCACATCCCATATGACATGTCGATATCGGGTATCATAGCCATTCAATAAGTCGCAAAATGCTCGAACAAAATTTATAAAGCAAAATGTGACTTAAATTGATAACTAAAAATACCAGTATCATCAGTATGCCAGTTTTGTCTTGTCAAGCTGTCGAGATCCAGAAAGTGCATCATTCACATTGAATATATCCTTCGAATTCTTATTGTTGCATAACTAAATAGCGAAACAAGCCGAATTAAGCTGTAAGAAAGTTTTGACACGAGTGTTATCAAGTCTCTCATGGGCGAAGCCATTGCTGTAGAAAGTGATCCATTCACATCGAATATATCCTTTGAATTCCATCCATTGTTGTCATTAGCGGAGATGTAGTGAATACATAATTCATATATCATAAATGACAGCTTCTAATAGCGAAACAAGCCAAATTATGCAGTAAGACTTCTAAATAGCGAAACAAGCCAATTTATGCAGTAAGAAAGTTTTGACTCGAGACTCTCATGGGGGCGGCCATTGTTGAATGTTGAAACACGAACGACAACTCTGCTAGGAGAATGTAGTCAATAAAATTCAACGAGGTCGAGGTATTTCGATCAGAAAAATCGAGTTATCTCAAACGGACTGGCTCGGTCTTTTACATAGGTCGCCATTGTGAAGAGTTTTTTATGGTTATCATACCTTAGACGATGCTGTTCCAGCATCGTTAAAAAGGCATTCTAAAATATCTCGCGTTTACTTGAACAAATGACCTCCCTTTAGCCTAACGGAATATCAAAAATACGTATATAGATAAAACGGGTACCCTGCAAAGCGTGTTTATAAACCGCGTGCCCGTGCTACTCGTTCTCCAATAACTTACTAAATAAAACTCAAACTATTTAGACACACCTCGACTAACTACAAACCCAGTAAATAGGTAATCAGGATAAATATACATGTAGGAAATTAGGGACAAAACAGTCAAAGACTAATTTAACCTGTATATTGTCTAATTATAACCCAGAGCAACACTATCAAATGTCTGGAATAGATTTTTGTGAGAATTACGAAATCACACTGTGATCATCAGGCTACAGTATAGCCCTCACATAATCGAAACCAGACATCTACATATAAGCTGGAGTAGATTCAATTTACAATTAAACATGTTAAATAGCAATGTATGATTCATATACTGAATACCACTACCACAATGACTGGAATAGATTTTTGTGAGAATTACGATATCACATTGTGATCATCAGGCTACAGTATAGCCCTCACAAAATCGAAACCAGATATATACATATTAGCTGAAATAAATTCAAATGAGAATTAAGAATCTCGGTACATATCAACAACACACAATGCTAAAACGACGGAAGGGTGCGTTTTCCCCAACACGCAGGTCACTCAGCCCTCTTACGACGGGAGGGTACGTTCCGCTTAATACATATGTCACTCGGCCTTTCTCGACCACTATGGATAAGCTCTAATCCTTCTTTTAAAACCAAATATCGCTCTAGATAACAAAACCCAGCGTTCCGCGAGACCCTCTTTTTCCTTCTCTCAAGCTGTAAACAGCTACCGACTACGAGGCAGGGGAAAGCACACAGACAACATACTTCCACGCAGTATCGGAAGATATTAAAAGCCACACGTGGGCAAATTGCATTTACTCACAGTGCAACCCCTATAGGTGTAAATAATGTTGTAGATAAATATGATAAGTAAATAATTTTCCCATATGCACACTATTAAAACATGTTGGGTGGAGCGTGTCGGCAGGGAAAGTAGGACGCGCCTGGCGAAATACCATCTCGTCCGTGCACTCTGGCTCTGTTGAAATGACCCACCCATCATGACCAAAAAAAGAATTGTGACGTTTTGTGTTTTTTTTTCCTTACTGTAGTGTAGATGATGCTTTCCCGTAGTGTAGTGTAGACAGTGCATGGTGCCCGTTATATGACAGGAGTGTTAAATGAATAAGTTAGGAAATTCTAATTTACCCATGAATGCAAACCAAACCAAACGCAAACATAAAACCAACGGTGGCGGTTTTTTCTCTTTTCTATAGCATGCTCTCTTATATTCTTCATATTATCTGGTTTATAGTGCATGATATTTGATATATATGGGCGACGAGTAAACAGTCTAATTTAGGAAGGAAGCTGTATGCCTACTCTGCAATTTGCTAGATTCTGACTCACTGCTCATAGATCTGTTTATTAATGTGTGTGTTTAAACTGATTTAACTAATACTGTTAACCCTAACCTAACTGACTAACATGTCTTCCGCGAGGGACGTTAAACGGGGGTGTAGTGTATCGGTGCTCTACACCGGGCACTTAAAAGAATCAGGAACGCCTCTGGAAGTGGGGCGTTTTCTGTATCCCGCTCGAACCCCCACTAACAAATCTCCTGGGCGGAGAGCTCAATAAAATCACACTAAATTCAGTCAACAAACTATAAACAAAAAAGTCATAAATGGTAATTATTATAATAATTATAATAAAAATGGTGGTGATAATATTGGTTATTATGAGAATGATGGTTATGTTAATGTTAGTGATGATTGTGATGCTGGGGTAATGATGATGATGATAAAAATACTAGTTATGATTATAATAGGCAAAAAATTTATACACTTAACGAAAGATATACCTCATCATTTATCTATTTTATATTATAACGGATCTACTATGATTAACGTGTTTTACTATTGTAATATAATTCTCCTTTTTTATTTTTATCATTTCATTTTTTTTAAATACCAGTGAACGATATGGTCTTATTGGCCACCGTGCACTGGTGTATTTGTATTAAAAATAATAATAATAAACCTTCGGCGAAAACCCGAGCAGTTGGGGTAAATTTGACCTACTTTGGTTCAAAATTAAAATATTTTCTCATGAAAGGTCACGTGGGCAGCGAGACCTGTAAATAAACTCTGACATTCACACACCTTTACACTTTGACAAATGTTACAAATAACCATTCTAGCGGGCACTATTAGATGCGCGCGCATCTTTACCGGTCACTATTAAAAATAACGGACCTGTGTAGTTTATATACGCAAAGAAGAAACAAATTTATGTGAGGTATAATATTAATACATAGAGGATATTTGTTCATATCAGTGTAAGATCGTTTGTTATTTCACGAGTGATCATAAAAATATTTTTTCTATGATCAAGAGTGAAATAACAAACGATCTTACACTGACATGAACACATTTTCTGTTTCTTTTATACCCTTAAAAAAATAAACAGTTGTTTCTCTTTCACGGAAAAGTTACCATTTCTCCCGTGGCGTGCCTCAATACATTTCAAAACACAAAATTACGTCATTGGTGTGACGAAATGACGTCATTATACCAGCGAAATTCTCCAGTTAAACTCTTTAACAATGTAAATAAACGGTGAAAAAATAAAATAAAATTTGTTGGATACGGGGAAACGTCGATTTAAATTCACTCGTGATCATAGAAAAATATATATATATAATTATTTATGATAATCTAAAAAAAGGAAAAGGAGTTCCGAGAGTTTTACCGATGAAAATAACAATTTGTTTATTTTCACTGCTGTTATTTCACTGCAGAAATGTCATATTTTATCATTAGGTATAAAAGGATGTATTTTATTAGCTTTACAAAATCTCATTTTCAAATTCTTCATTTTGACAGCTATTTTAATTTCCTGTGTCGTAATAATTATCCAATCTTAAATATTACAAATTGTTCTTGTACTTAACAATTTTGTTGTTTCTCAGCAAAAACCTATAATTGGCATAGGCTGTACGGATGAACAGTTTTCATATTTTCATTTAATACAAAACATAACTCATATAGTTTATCTTTACTTATGCTTTGATTTAAGTCGCGTTTCTTGCTGAACGCACCTAATTTGGCCTGTTGCGTCAACCTCATAAATTACAGGTAAATATAAGAACCCAATTTTTTTTCAAGAAATTTCATACATATTTCAAACTAGTGCTTACTGTATATGAATTATTACACCTCTCAGCTGATTCAAGTAACCGGCGATTTTGGACTCCAAGAGCATAATTTAAACACACTTTAAATAATACCGGTGCATGATGCCACATACAAAATACGAAAACCCTGCACCTTTGAATGTCGTGTACGAGAAGGTGTTCTATCTTTGTTAAACGGTTTATCCCCGTTGCGGGATTGTCTTGACCCCAGAGGCATAATTTACACAAATGTCGTAGAGGCCATCTGTATTATGGTGAGCTAAATACGAATACAATTTAGTTGTCATGCAGAGAGTAAATTAGAAGTAAATCGTTGCAATATAGTAACTTTTTTGTAAACATGAGTTGTATTTATGTTTGCATGGGTATTTGCGAAGAATAAAGTTTTATTAGAGTATTACGTGTTTTATCAATAAATTAATGTCGCTGAAGCTTCCTTTTGTCTGCGCTTAAGTGTTTTGTTTCCTGTCATTGGTATTTTAACAAACGAATCATCTTTGTCCGACATATAATTCAATATTTACACGGAAGAAATTTGATATTAGATTTATAACGTTTGATAAATATACACAGATATGAGAAAACTAGTACTTGCTTTACAAGTCGAAGATGAGTTAAACTTTGTTTGTAAATGTCCTTTATACATCGATTTTAGAAACTACCTAAAGAAATTTTATTATAATAGGCCTTCTTTTGATAAATTTCACCAATTGCTGAATACAACGAATAAATTTGAACTTATTAAATTGCCAAACTTTGCAAAAGAAGCGCTGATTTAAGAAATAATATTTCTAATGTTGTTATTTAACTTCAAATGGTGTTCCACCATAAATAACAAGTACTTTACCTTATATTTTCGTAACCGTAAACGATGCGGCTTATGTTTATATTATTACTATGTTTATCTCTGTGACATAATTGTATGTGAAATATCTTGTGTTTAGACCATGTACACTGTGCAAGTCTGAATACATATTTGTCTTGTCTTTACTAAAACGCATCTTTGTTAATGTGAAATATTCTAATAGCGATACAAGATTCCTTCGCAAACCAAATATGTTACTACTATCAAACTGGAAAATATTCACATTAACTTCAAGTAACCAATTTATCGGAGTAAGGATAGTTATTTTTATTATTATTATTTTGCTATTTTAAGCAAATATTGAAAACCAATGTCAAGTAGTATAATTCCAAAGCAGTTTTACAAACATTGCGAGCGTGTTTTTTTTTCTTGTGCCATGTATTTTGAAAGTAATGTGTGTCTTCCTAAGTTCTTACAAGGAAAACAATGTGTTTTTTTTTCGCGCGAATAATGTTTATAGAAATTCAAAAAGTGCAATTCTGCTATTTGCTTCATTTGTACCCAAGCGATGGAGTCATGCAGAAATATCAGTGTAACCTGGATCGGTCCGTCCGTCTGAATCTGAATCCGGCGATGACTGACTCAAAAAGTACTTCAGCTATGTTGATGATACTTAAAATATTATATTCTGGAGCTTATTGAGACACATATGTGGTTGGTGAATCCTGCGACAACTGAAACAGTCCTGAAGCTAGGGCATATAAAACTCTGCAGAAGAATAGAAGATTATATGGGGATATATGCACATAATACTATTTTAAATTGTATTAGTTCGTTCGTCCACAGAATCTTGATCCTGCGATAAATTAAAAGTACTTAACTTGGTCATTGAAACGTGACACGCGATTTGAAAGAAATATGGGAAATATGAATGTTATTTAATATGGGGAAAATTGCTATGGTTACAGGAATACGTGAAACTTAAATCTGGATCGAAAACTAACATTTTAAAATAAGCTTAGGTATTTAAAACACATGATGTGGATAAAGGGCCATACGGTAAATGTTTGCGTTATTATCATTTGTTTTATTTTTGTCACATAAAAATTAATGGTTAGTACTTAAGTAAGGTTGATGAAACTTATTAAGACCCGGCTCAAAATGCGACAGTATTAACCCGGTAGTGGTCTGCGTTTTGTCTGTGACTACGATCTTGATTAACAAAGTTTGAACACGAAGCCCGACAAATATTGTAACATAGCAACACGCAGTGTTCGGTTTAAAGATGGATATAATTGGAATGTTATTTATCAAATGTACGATTTTAGTTGTAAAAACAACAAGAGAAATAATTGTTAAATAAGAATTTGATAAAATACAGAAATTAGTAAGTTTTTATGTGGACGTTCATTAAATATAATATTAAGGTTGGAATAATAACACCCGATACGACTCGAATTAGTCTGTTCAACAGGCCTTAGGTTAACGGAATTAGGCTGTATGTACAGGCAATTGTATTACCATCATACCATTTGGTATGGGGTTAGCCTCTAGATAACCTGGCTCAAAGATCTATAAATAAATAGTTTAATAAAATATAAATAAACGAAGGAAAAGGGATTAGGCTACGCACGGAGTGTATATTGATAGGAGATGAATCGAGTATTTGACCCTTACTGTAGTAAATTCAATCTTATGCAAAAACTATTCATCCGATTTTATTGGTTTATACGTTATCTTGTTGCTTATTAATTCCCCTTTCAAAAAAATATAACTTTTAGTATATTCCCGTTGTTATTAATGGATTTATAGCGAGTTAAACACAAGAAATACACATTTTATGTTTTACCACCGGGCGATTTACCGTGTTGTGGCTATCGATCTTTTACAATTAGCGTACAGCGAAGCGCCGAGGTTATACATTTTGATGTATCCACTCACGTCTATTGTTAAATTATAGTTTCATGTCTCGGCCGATTTTGACAAACTAATATCATTAGAAAGCTTACGTTACGTAGTAAACAGATATATAAATATATATTAAGTTTTTCCTCTGATTTCGACAGCCCGGCGAGTTATAACTTTAACTTTTGCAAATATCATACCGCACTGAACTGATGCTACGGTCTTGGCGATTATGCTTATGTTTAGAAACCGGCCATTGAATTTCCTTTGCCATATTATTATATTTTTATGGAATATATTGTAGTATTTTGTTCACGAAACATATCAATAAAGCTTATTATAAATGAATCTTAATAAATTAACGATTTCAGCTCTTGTTTATAACACAGAAAGGGTGTTAAATTTATGATGAAACAGCGTATATAGCGGACCCTCTCGATATTATTCGGCTTTGCATGCATACTTGAAATAAAATGGGTGTCAACGCACAAAGCAACGAAAAAACAAACGGACGGACGAAGGGATGGAAAGATTAATGGATGAATGAACGAATAAATAATGAAATACAAACAACAACAAAAACATAAAACATAAATACACAAATGAATGAATTAACGAACGAACGAATGAATGATTGAACTAACGAACGAACGAACGAAAAAAAGAACAAACCAAAACAAGAACGAAATAACAAAAGAACAAACAAACGAACAAACAACGAACGAACCGAGGAACGAACAAAAGAACGAACGAACCAACTAACAAACAAACAATAATTAAACAAACGCACGAACGCACAAACGAACAAACAAACGGATGGACGGACGGACGGATGGAACGATAAATGAATGAATTAATTAATAATTAGATAAATAGATGGGTTAATAATTAAACAATTAATTAAATAAAATTACGTTCACACTTCTTGTTTGTTATTATTTTTGCTATTGCATACTTAAATATAATTTAACTACATTTATCAACAAATGCATAGTGTTTTTCAATATTATGAATCTATTGTACATTTCACAGGTATTACAAATAAACCACGCGGTAACACGATTCACTTTAGCATTTAATATATTCAATCTTAAAATGTTCTAAATTCATTGAATAAAATATAAATTTATAACCAATATTTCCATTCTTTATTGGTTTAAGACCTAAAAAGGCGTTTTTCTTTCATTATTTTTTATACATAATCGAGAAGAATGAGATACCGTAGCCTAATCCCTTTTTCCTTCGTTATCTTAGACTAATCATTTATAGATCTTTGAGCCAGGTTATCTAGAGGCTAACCCCATACCAAATCCAAATGGTATGATGTAAATACCATTGCCTGTCCATACAGCCTAACTCCGTTAAACTAAGGCCTGTTAAACAGACTAACTCGAGTCGTATCGGGTGATAATAACCATGGTTTGGCTCTCGATGTTGCGTAAATGATTGCTATTTTCGTTTTTATCACAACAACAACAACAACATAACCTTAATTAAGCTCAAATCACAAATATAGCGACACATGAGAATACAGTGACAATGCATCTTTTACAAAGAGTTATTAACAATTGTGACATGGTGTTGAACTTTACATAGAAAATAGAAAAGAGAAAGAGAAGTGGAGATGAAATAAGATATGAGACATAAATTTGAATTGGGTGGGGGAATGATGATGTTGACCTGAGAAATAAACCTTTTTTTCCTTTGGCCTGAATAACCTGTTTGTTTACATGGATTACTGATACAGACTACAGTTATGGTTTTTCCATTCGGTTCTATTTAAAACTCGGTGAATTTGATTGGTTAATTTATTTTTGTCTGCGGCGCTTCGCTGATCTGTGTGTAAATCGTGTATTAGTTTGCGTCATACAACCTGATCTTTATTATCTGACACTATAGTATTTTTCAAAACCTATTCAATATTTGGCAGGTTGTTCTTCAAGGCTGAACAGCGCAAAAGATTAACGATATAACATATCATGTTAACATTATAACAAATCTTTCGAGTGCGTCTATATTTGATTAGGATCGTCACAGGCGAGGAAAATAACAACACGGAACTTAAAACATTTGAACAATGGCATTTTCTTTAGCAACATCGTATAACGTTAACAATTATGTTTATCATTTTTAGCGCAACATTTTGATTTTATAGGAAACATCTTATAACTTAAACCATCAGGTACTTTAATATCATTTCAAACGGTTTAAAATGAAGTACGTTTATCTCGTTCTGAAGCAAAGAAATTTATAATGAATTTTCTGGATAAATTATTTCGTCGAAAGGGTAAATCGACATCATGTACCGTCACAACGTTGGATTCTTTTGTGAAGGGAGAGAATTTTAAAGTACCATGCGTCGTTTCCTTGGAAACTAGCGATCGTGACTTAGATTCTATGTTACTTCTTGAAGGTGTAAGGACGATTCAGTTTGCATTGATTGAAGTTGTGCCTGGAACTCTATCATCTCATGGCGCTGGTACGTATGCGGATGAATGTTAATATCTGTTTTATTAAATAGGCATAACAAAATAAACGACATGTTTACTGTAGCATGTTGAAAAACATATGGGACGGTAGTAAGTTTTTTTATTATGGATTGGTATTAATCTTCGGGAGTGTTAATGAAAAATCGTACCCATTTATTCATCTATCTAGATCTAATTCCAAGCTTAGGAGCTTATGTTTCTCTTTATTTTGATTCTTATAATATTTCTTCTTAGATGCGAGTCGTAGAAATGAACCAAGTCTTTCATTTTAAAGAGGTTGTACCAAATTTAACTAACGACTGAATGTTATTATACCGCCTAAGGTTTAGAAGACCCAGTATTTTTTAATTCATTATCTTCACTTTACAATTAACAAAACTAGGCTGATATGCATGACTAGGTGTCGGCTATCATTCTGTTATGTTATGTCATCAGTCGAGTCGCGGTAATTTGTCTAATAAAACCAAGTGTATTGAGCGAATTTGATGTCCTACTGATACTGGTTCATCAGAATGAATTGTTTTCATTACTAAAAACATATGACCAACAATATTTGCTTTGTAGCCTAAAAATAAAGCATGGTGTTCTTTGACATCGGTCATGTCACAAACCAAACGATAAATATAAGATACAATCCGAAATTAACAGGTACCTTTAAACATTCTTAGTTGAATGTGACATCTCAAATACATCTTTAAATAAACAAACAGTACAAATAAGTACAAAAATGATTGTTTTATGATAAACATAAACTGACAGGCACGAGAAGTTAGCTGTATACACTGTCACTAAAAATAAATACCGCTAATAAATACCGCTAATTAAATTTTATTGCAAGACAACTGATGTCGATTATACTGTGTGAGTGGATGTCAGTAAATAAACAAGTCATTTAAATGAAGACAAATGCAAGTTGATTATCAAAAGAAATTAACTTGCTCTGTCGCTCGATCTTTTTGCACTTGTTTCTGACACAAAATAATGATTTATAGCTGGGATTTCGGTGATTTATGCAGAGCGGGTACCAAAGTATCCGTGTTTTAACATAAACACGTGACATAATTCATATTTAACTTGCTTGCAAGACACTTATCGATCTTTATAATATACCCTGCTAGACAGGTTCTGAAATAAATTAATGTTCTGTGTCGGGTCATTTGGTAATTCTTCACAGTGCAGCTGACACTTGCACTTGTGAAGATTACGTTTCGGCTTAAAATGGTATTAATTTTACACCTGCACCTTATCATTCTGAATAACGACCTTCTGAGCTACATACATTACACCGATAACGACCTTCTGAGCTACATACATTACACCGATTAACCCTCGGCCTTCTGAGCTACATACATTACACCGATTAACCCTCGGCCTTCTGAGCTACATACATTACACCGATTAACCCTCGGCCTTCTGAGCTACATACATTACACCGATTAACCCTCGGCCTTCTGAGCTACATACATTACACCGATTAAACCTTTTCAATATCTATTGTTACGAAAATAACCAAAGTTCGTCGGAAAATAATGTAACCTCGACGTTCAGCTTGCTTATGAAAATGGCCGACAAGCCAATAGCAGTCCGCTTCAAGATTGATTGCTCACTTTCGTAGCTCGATATTTCGAATGTGATTAACAGTTGGGGAGATAATATTTAAATAAAAACCCACGCCCGAAGCGCGTTCATCGGTGGGTGGTCACCATTCCGGAAAAGTGGGGTTCCCTTCGGGTACTCCGGGTTATCTCATAGTAAAAGACACCCCCCCCCCCCCACCCGACATTATATACCTTTCATTAGCAAAAAATGTTGGAAAATAAAGCTTAATTTAAAATTCGTCTCACCTTTCGTAAGTCTAGTAAATTAATTTCGTAGTGGCCGCTTAAGTCGTTCTTGTGAAAGTTTGATTTCATAATATTTCACTTATATTGCATTGTATATGGATCTAACATTGTTCGTAGAATGACGAGTTTCACATTGTGATCTTTTTCAAGACAAAAAGTGAAAAATTTCTAGAAAAAGTCCAATAGTACGATGAAACAAGACATAATGGATTTGTAGGTAATATAATTTCATTATTTTGTCTAATTTTCCAGATGCTGAAACAAACCCAGACAGGGAACCTATGATTGGCTTGGAGTTTTTCCTACCGGTTACTTATTCTAGGCACGTGACAACCCTTAACAAATTGTACTATCGAACAAGAGTCCAAAGCATAGACGAGGTAAACGTACATTAGTCAAATGGCTTATTCATTCAGGAGGTCAATCAACGTTGCAATTTTTAGGGCAGCATAAGTGCTAATTTATTTTGCATCACAGACACACATCTTGCACACCGAACGGTCATGATTTCCTTATTTCCCTGAATACTCAATTCCACCACAGACCAGTCAGTATCAAATTTGAATTATATAGACGAATGATTAAAAACATAAAACATTATCAACAGAGGAATTCTGAGTGACACCTGACAGTCTTTCATTTAAGGATAGTGATGTATCGCATATATAAAACATACAATACGACATAAAACTTAACTTTACTAAAGCTGGGATAACCGCAGTTGAACGTTTAGTTCAACGCACTAGAGTCTTAACCGATTGAATGGCGCACAAAATTTCCTTTTTAGTCCAGTATTACACGTATAAAAGGAAGGTATACAAGGGCTAAATAAAAGTTACGCAACATACACCAAATACACCAAACGTTTCTATTCATGTGTCACCGCAGTAGGTAGTCAATGCGAAAAAAACCAGATTGGTAGCATAAACTGGTTTACTGGTGCGGCAAACCTCACTCTTAACCCACAACAAATCACATACGCAGATGCAAATAAGATCTATCTTATAGCATTGAAATTTGAATTCAAACGCAATAAAATAGAGTGTAAATTTTATTTAATTGCAATCAAATTATTCAATGTTTTTTTAATAATCACCAATTGAAACTACATTGTACCATCTTAGGCACGAGGAAATGAAGTAATTACATATATAACTAAATTCCTTTGTGTTTGCAACATTTTAGAAAGAAGTATCATAAAGTACACATATTATATCAAAAATTCAATTATTGTACCTTCAGGTGAAAGAGTGCATATTTTCCACTGTCTACGCTTGCGACGGACTGCGTTTGGTTTTGAAAAAATCAGAGCCAGCTTTTGACCCCGTGAGGAGCATACCAATACCGAAAGGAACCGCTCTGCAAATAGTATACGAGGAGAACGACGATACATCGGGTATTACTGTCTCAGATATTAACGGTGAACTGTATCATGTCACAGAGGACAATATTAAGAACTTGGAAGTAAAAAATACTAGGCCATCAATGTCTTTCAAGGAACTAGTGCTTTCATCGCCATTGCCTCGTGCTGTTCAGTTTAATTCAGTAGACCAATCAGATTTAGCGACGTCGTTAAAAGAAGAACGTGACAGACTTGAACGTGCTTTAGATGGATTAATAAAGGTAAAGTCAGTTAAAAGCTTTGAACTCATAATCGGTTGGAGGAATATAGATCAAGAGCATTTCGAAGCCATGTTAATTCCTTTCGAGGCTGCAACGGCAATAACTGTGTGTCCTTATTCATTTAGAACGCCCGAGAGTGAGAAAGCCTTCATTTACAATAAGTTTCATAAATGTAACTTTGACCAGATAATTGGAAACAGACTTTATCGAAAGGATCTAAATACTTCTCGAATAACATCAATTCAATGTTCGGTCTTAAGTAGTATACGGAACGAATATGTTTCGGCTTCGAATGAACAAGCCTATGAACAGCCATGCTCGGACACTGGTACATGTGACGTCGAGCACAGATATATGCGAGCTTTGCAATCACACGGAACTTCTTCGTCTGATGATGACGAGAACTTCATTTATGCAGATTTATAGCAGTTCGACAGAGATTGAAACTGTTTAAGTTTCTGACACATCAATACCTACCATCATATACGTATATTACAATATCTACACGTGTATAAAAGTAATATTAAGTTGATATTATTAATAAAGCAACGTTATTGCATTAAAAATGAAGTTTAAATTGTGCCGTTTAATTTAAAATGAATACAAATACTGTTTTAGAAAAGGTGGTAGACTTCCAAATAATCTAAACTTTTATTATGCTGGAAACCACATAGAAATTGTGAATAAGTATTCTTATCTCGGTATAATATTTACATCAGGAGGTTCATTCACGGAATCACATGGGGCATTGTCCGGTCAGGCGCTTAAAGCGATATTTAAACTCAGAAAATATTTGTACAGTTACGTTTATATTATTGTCGGACATATGTTAGATCTCTTTGAAAAGATAGTCAAACCAATTCTGTTTTATAGTGCTGAGGTTTGGGGATTTGCTCGAGCAACGCCGATTGAAAGAGTGCATACAAAGTTTTGCAAGTCTGTATAAGGTGTTAAATGTAACATTCAAAACGATTTTATTTATGGTTATCTTGGCCAAATCGATTTACATTCCCAGAGGCTTGTTTGTATTATTAAATATTGGTTGAAGATCACTGGCTGTAGTGATAGAAAATATGTGTCATGTATTGATATTGATTATAACCCACGTAAGCAAAACTGGGCTTCACTTGTTAAAGATACATTGTGTAGCTTAGGTTTCTATCATGTATGGCTGCAACAGAGTGTTGGAAATAATAACCAGTCTATTATGCTTTTAAACAACGTGTTAAGGACATATTTGTACAGGATTGGCATAGTAGATTGGAAATTTCATCTCGAGCGATATTCTATAACACTTTCTGTAAATTCCAATTTCAACCATGTAAATGTTAAATGCTATAGAAATGCTCTTACAAAGTTACGAATGTCATCACATGGATTAAATATTGAAACAGGTAGAAGGAATAGAACGCCAAGGGAACAAAGGCTATGTAACAAATGAAATAAATTAGAGGACGAATTTCATTTTCTTTTTGAGTGTAAGTTATATGATAGTGTACGAGGAAAATATCTTAAGCATTATAACTGTCATAGACCAAATATGTTTAAAACTGTCGAGCTGATTACAAATGATAAGTGTGAAACATTACGAAACCTAGCTGTATATGTAAGCAACGCCTTCGAACTGAGAAAAGCACATAATACAATGCATTATTATTTATATCGTTTATTGTATAGTATAAACTATAATTCACCATCAGTTTCCTGATTCACTTGCCCGTATATCAAAATTGCAATCGTTGTGGGTGTAACTGGGGTCTCTGCATTGCAAATATATGCAGAAATACTTATCAGACACCATAAAGCCAAAATATTAAGCGTCATACGTGTATTACATGACTACATATAAATTTTAAACTATGCACACAGGGATTTATAAAATAAGAATCGTTTTTAACCCATGGTGATGTATACATATTGTATAATTAGTGTGGTAGGATCATATGCATGTAAAAGACAGATCCATTATTGGATCCATTATTGGATGCAGTGATGAAACAAGATCAATTATTTCAGTAAAGTATATTGCAACAAAAGGATACAATCGGTGATTAATATTTTCAATATTTTATTTTGAATCTCGAATCTTAAACCATATCAACTAAGACTAGCAGTTTTGGGTATACTGAATATATCATTTAGTAAGAGAGAAAACTCTTCTGTTCCTTGTGAGAATGATTGGAAGAGTTAGCTTTCTTTTCTGCACTCGTTTTTCTAATAATCGCCATATTTCGATGATAACGGGGTCATTGATGAAATAGTTTATTCAAGTCTCATCACCTTAGAATTACTGTACTTATGTTTTTGTAATATAATATGAATATTTCATCATGTTATGTGAATATTACATTTATTTATGTCTATTCAAGTCTCATCACATTAGAATTATTGTACTTATGTTTTCGTAATATAATATGAATATTACATCATGTTATGTGAATATTACATTATTATATGCGAAGAACATACAGTTTGTTAAAAAAATTATTGATTTTGAAACTGTTATTTTTATTAACACTTTTTATAGACCATGTTTTTCAAATAGAAATATTGAAATATCAAATTAATATATGCTGTGTAAATACTGTATGTTTCTTTCGAAAATTGATTTTACTATGCATTGGTGAAGGGGTTAGAGCGTACCGTCACCGAAGAATGATAAGATTAAAACTTCTACATCTACACGGTGTTTTAATACGCCTATTGTCATGTTTTACATCAAGTTTTCCAATATCATCTGCTGGAAAACATAATACCAAACATTAATTAACCCATTTATGCCTAGCGTCTATAAAAAAGGCCTTGGCAAACAGCGTAGACCCAGATGAGACGCCGCCTGATGCGGC